>NW_006399857.1:7938931-7946381 GCF_000299155.1 Elephantulus edwardii
TTTGACCAGTGTCTCTTAAGTTTAGTTGTACTGTCTCCAAGGGAAGTTGACGTGTCCTGTAGAACTCTTGTGTAGATTATGTTTTCCTTTCTGCGCAGCTTCCCGTCTTCCCCTCCGCCCAGGAGCATGTTCTCCCGCCGGTTTTTCTGGGTACCTGGAAGACGCCTCCTTTTGTGATATCAGAGATATTTTTCGATAATTCCCACACTCTATTGGGTCACCTATCTTTCGAATGGGAACAAATATCGATCTCTTCCAGTCAGTTGGCCAGCTGGCTGTCTTCCAGATTTCCTGGCACACCTTAGTGAGCACGTCCAGAGCAGCGTCTGTTTGTCGAAACAAATCAATTGAAATGTTGTCAATCCCTGGAGCCTTGTTTTTTGCCAATTCCTTCAAAGCACTTGAACTTCCTCCTTCATCACCATAGGCTCTTGCTCATATGTTATGTCATGAAATTCCTCTGAGTCAGCTAATTGCTTCTGATACAGCGACTCTGTGTACTTTTTCCATCTTCTTTTAATACTTCCTGGATCATTCAACATTCTACCCAAACTTTCTTTAAGTATTGCCACCCATGGCTTAAATTTGTTTTCAACTCCTTCAGCTTAAGAAACGCTGAGCGAGTCCGGCCCTTTTGATTTTCTGACTCCAGCTCTCTGAACATTTCATTATAGTATCTTTCTTTGTCGTCCTGAGCTGCCTTTTGAAATTTTCTGTTTAGCTCTTTGATTTCTTCATTTCTTCCTTTAGCTTTGGCTTCTCAGTGCTCTAACACAATACAGACTGTCTCATCTGACATCCATCTTGGTCTTTTCTTCGTCTTCAGCCTTTGTAATGATCTTTTCACAATAAACAAGTCTTTTTCTGCTTTTCTTCCCAGCAACATCTGCCTAGGATGATGCCATAATTTTAATGCAGCTCATACTTAAAAAAGGTGTTATGTCTGTGGACAACTCCTCTTCTCAAGAACTAAAGACTTGGTTTTGATTGTAAACACTAACCAGAACTGATTGTAAACAACAGGAGGCATATGAGAAGATGTGCAAGCCTTTGCACTCAAGTAGAAGGAAATTAAAACACTTAATATTATCTGAAGCCAGAAAGAGAATTGTGGTTATGCACGTTCAAATGGGAACAGATTCACAGCTAATCTGTTGGCAGGGTTAATGCAGCAGTAAATCAGTTGGTGAGAGATTGCTCAAGTTTCTCCTGAGGAGCAGCTGGTGGATTTGAACCACATGCCTTTGAACTGGCAGCACAACTTTTTACCTCTAAGCTGCCAGAGCTACTTAAAAAGAAAATGATTAGGATATGGAAGATTATAAACTTGAGTGTATGTATCAAAATAAAGGTGTGAGAGGAAGCGAATTTCATTTGCTTTAGATTGTAATACTGGTAAATAATGAGTTTGAAAAGAAAAATTTGAAATGGTTTCTTCCTCAGGGAGCTGCCTTGCTAACATGAAGGCAGCACATCTCCGCTAGTTTGACTCTACCAGCAGCTTCAGTGGAGAAAGTTGGGCCAATTCCTCCCATTCGATTTGCAGTCTCTGAAAACCCATTAGAGGGCCAAATTATGAGTTGGTTTCAACTGGATACTAAATGAGTATGAGTTTTAGAAGTCAAGTTGTTGTTGTTAGGTGCTGTCGAATACGAGTCTAAGAACAACAGATCTGAGTTCTGTCCTATCCTGTGCCATCTTCACACTTCCTGACACATTAGAGGCCATTGTGCAGTGACGGTGTCAAGTTTCCAGATTTTGTTGGATCGCCTTTCTTGGGAATGGGACAAAATATGAACCTTTTCCAATCGGTTGGCCAGACAGCTGTTAGATTGATTAAATGGAGTGTTTTCTATGGGTATAATTATCTTTCAATGTTTTCGGTAGGTTCAGAAAAGGGACTCTGAGCAATGACAGGGAAAGCTTGTCCTTATTAACTGAGGAAACCACCCAGATGAAGGAGGAGGTTCTCCACAACCAAATGGCTCTGGAGTTTCTGGCCACTGTGCTAGAATAGCAACCGAATGTTGTTTATGTGCACCAGGCTACCATCAGAACTCTACCAATTTGTAACTCTATGTGGAAAAACAGATATATAATATAGATATAGAAGCCCTTGACAACTGATAAAAATGATCTGCTGTGGGCAGTTGGTATTCCCTCCTTCCTCTCTAGTTGACAGAGTTTTTGCTACATATTGTCATTTCCCGGGGTAAGGGTTCTTTTTTTAAAAAAAAATTATTTCTTTTCATGTAACACCTTCATGTATTTTTCATGTAATACTTTCATGTATGTTTCATTCATATGCATTATGTTTTATACAGTCTTTCATGTACATTGGGTTTCATACAATCATTCATATATATTCTATTTTACATTGTTTTTTATACTAGTTTATTTACAAAATTCTAATATATTGTTTTTCAAACCAGATCCTTCCCATTTCTCTCACCCACCTACCACCAAACTGTGTGACCTCATGATTAATTCTCCTCCACCCCTCCGCACAACCTTACCCCTTTGCTTCCACTCTCTGCCCTCTTGGTTTCTCATACTCATTCTTCTTCTTGTTGTTGTTATTAGGTGCCACTGAGTAGAGTATGACTCATAATGACCCTATGAACAAAAGATATGAACCCAGTCCTGTCCTGTGCCATCCTCACAATTTCTGACACAGAAGATATCATTGCAGCAGTCACCTTGACAATCCACCTGGCTGAGAGTCTTTCTTTCCTATGCCGACCCTCCACCCTTCCCAACATCATATTCCTTTCCAAGGACTAGCACCTCTATCCAAAGTATGTGAGGTGAACCCTCCTCATTCTCGTCTCCAAAGAGCACTCCAGCTACACCATCTCCAGGACATACCTCTTCATTTTCTTAGTTACCCGTGGAATGTTCAGTGATCTTTTCCAACACCACAGCTCAAAACCATCAATTCTTTTTCTGTAATTCTTATACATTGTTCAGCTTTTCTTTCTTTTTTCCTGTTTATAACAGTTTTATTTTATCACACATTTATATTTAACTTTAAAGTATACATTTATTCTGGGTATTGAGAAGTCTTTTTTTAATTATTATTAATTTTAATGAAAATTTACAGAGACTTTGGATTTCCATTCATTCATTGTTGCACTTTTCTCCCTGCCCACACCTCCCCCCGCCCCCAGTACACTCTTGTCTTTTACAAGTAAAGGAAAAAATTCTTTCATTGTTTTACAATCCCTCCCCTGAGATACACTGCACTGTGCAGCCTTTGTTCTGCACTCCTGTCATGACAATAATACATATAACATATCTCTTTTCAGGAGTTTTCTCCTTCATCTATTTCAATGCAGTATATAATTATTTATCCCATCTTTCTCAGTCTTCCCCCAATGCCAGTACCAGTCCTGTTTTATAACAGTGGCACTACACAGTATTTGTCCTTTTGTATATTTGACTGAGATATTTCACTCAGCATAATATCCTCCAGAGTCACCCATTTTGAAGAATATTTCATGAGTTCCTTGGTTTGTTTTTTTTTTGTTTTGTTTTGTTTTAAATTCTCTCCTCCTCCTCCTCCTCCTCCTCCTTCTCCTCCTTCTTCTTCTTCTTCATTTCAATGAACATTTACAGAGATTGTGGATTTACATTCATTCATTGTTGCACTTTTCTCCCCACCTACCCCACCCCTACCCTCAGTTTGCTCTTCTTTAAAAGCAAAAGAAAAACTCCTTTATTGGTATACAATCCCCCGCACCATCCCACCTTCACCCCAATTATACTCTGCTCTGCCACTGTCATTCCAAACTCTTTCGATAATCTTAATGCGCTAAAATATATTAGTTTTAAACTGTTCTTTCCCTCATCAGCTTCAATGCAGTATACATAATTTATCCAGTTTTTCTCAGACTTATCCCCACCCTGACGTCAGCCTCATTCTACAACAGTGGCTCCATGCAGTATTTGTCCTTTTGTGACTGAGATATTTCACTCAGCATAATGTCTGAGTTCGTTGTTTTTCAATGCAGCATAGTATTTCACCGTGTGAATATACCATAGCTTCTCTACCCATTAGTTTTTTGATGGACACTTAGGTTATTTCCAACTCTTTGCTAATTGTGAACAAAGCCACAATAAATATGAGTGTGCATACATTTGCTTGGATGTCAGTTATGGTCTCTTTGTAGTATAGTCTTAGTAGTGGAATTGCTGGGTCAAATAGTATCTCTATTTGCAACTTTTTGAGCAAGTGCCACACCGCTTTCTACAGTGGTTGCACCATTTTATCGTTCCACCAAGAGTGATGAGGGTTCCAGTTTCTTGCTAGCATTTGTTGCTTGCTATTCTGTTACATTTTGCTATTTTTACTGGGTTGAGATGATATCTCATAGTTGTTTTGATTTGCATCTCTCTTAGAGCTAGGAATTTTGAACATTTCCTTATGTGCTTGTTGGCCATCTGAAGGTCTTCTGTGGTGAAGTGTCTGTTCATGTCCTGTGCCCATTTTTTAATTGGATTATTTACCTTTATCTTGTTGTGGTGCATTGTCCAGCTTTTCAATGCATAGCTAGTAATCAGAAAGACCATGGCCTAACTCAGTAATGTTTTATTCAGTATTTAACTTTATGGAACTCAGCTAGTTCACTTAGCGTAACACTCTCCAGACCCACTCAAATTAAGTAGTAATTTACAAAATCATTGCTCCTGTGTGCTGCATAGTATTCCACTGTGTGAATGTACAACAATTTCTCAATCCATTTGATTGTGTTTGGACATCTGGGCTGTTTCTGTGTTCTTGTGATGGTAATAACGCTGTTATGAACATTGGTGTACAAGTCTCTGTTGAGACACAGATCTCATTTTCTCAGGATATATCCAAGCAATGGAATAGATGTGTCATGGAATTTCTATGTTCAACTTTTTGAGGAAGAGTGGTTGTACCATTGTACAACCCCAGCAACAATGTATAGGAGTTCCTATATTGCCACATCCTTTCCAACATTTATTACTTGCTGTCCTATTAAACTTCACCACTGTTAATTGAGAGAGATGATATCTCATTTTGTTTTTTTAAATTTTCATCTCTCTTATTGCCAGTGATTTAGCGCATTTCTTTATGCATCTGTTGACTATTCGGATATCTTCCTCTGTGAAAATTATTTTCATGTCTTTGACCATTTTGCAATTGTGTTACCAATCTTTTTCGTGTGGAAGCCCAGGAGTATTCTGTAAACTTTTGTTATGAGACTCATGTCTGAGGTGGTATTGCCAAATATTTTTTCCCAACCAGTAGGCTTTATTTTCACCCTGTTGGAAAATGTTTTGATGCACACAGGGATTTAATCTTTAGAAGGTCCCATTCATCAATTTTATCCTACCCAGATTGCACATTTCTTACTGTATTTGGCAATGCTTTATACCACAGACTAGGCATTCTAAGCTTGATCTCATTTTGTCTCTGATAAACTTTATGGTTTTGAGCTTTACTCCCAGGACTCTGATCCACCTTGAGTAGATTTTTGTGTATGGTGTGAAATATGAACCCTGTTTCAGCTTTCTTCAGGTAGCAGACCAGTTTTGCCCGCACTATTTTTTGGAGAAGTTATTTTCCGATTTGATAGGTTTGATTTCCTTGTTGAGTATCAATTGAACATAGATAGCTGGGTCTATTTCTGGGTTCTCAGTTCTGTTCCATTGGTTTGTGTCCCTGACATTGTACCAGTAACATGCTGTTTTGGTTACTACAGCTGCTCCGTGGCAAAAGGATTAGCAGGAAAGTCAGCTATGGGTGGGTTCCAACCAAACGGTACATAACAACAACAATAACAATCCCATGCTTAACCTTGCTTATTGGTACTCTTTCACTGTTGTTGTTGTTGGTTGTTGTTATGTGCCATCGAGTCGCTTGCGACTCATAACGACCCTATGTACAACAGCCCTAAATTCAGCACTGTTCTGTGCCAATCACACTGTCTCTGACACTCCCATCCCAATTAACCAAGTCACTGAATCAATCCACCTCATAGAGGGCCTTGCCTTCCTGCGCTGTCCCTTCTTACTCCCAAGTATGATGTCCCATTCCAAGGAGCGGTCTCTCCTTAAAACATGCCCAAAGTATGTTAGTCAGAGCCTCAAAATCCTTGCCTCCAAGGAGCCACCCGCTTTAACCCTTTCTAGGATGAATCTGTTTGTTTTCCTAGCAGTCCATGGTACTCTCAATTCTCTTTCCAGCATCCCAGCTCATTTTCCAACCCTCTGATGCATAACAAGTTATAGCAAAGACCATGGCCTGTATCAGAAGCACCATAGTCTCCAGAGAGACACTCTTAAGTACTTTGGAGAGGTCCCTAACAGCAGACTTTCCCTTGGCAATATGTCCTTTCATTTCCTGGCTATTGGTGCCATGAATATTGACTATGGAGCCAAGCAAACTAAAGTTGTGAACAATCTCAATCTTTTCACCATCCATCCTTGATGCTGCCAATTGGTCTAGTGGTGAGAATCTTTGTCTTCTTGATATTGAGCTTCAATCCATATTGAAGGCTGCAATCCTGGACCCTCTGCAGCAAGCGCTTCAGGTCCTCCTCAGTTTCAGCAAGCAGAGTTGTGTCATCTGCATAACACAGATTGTTGACGAATCTTCCATAAATCCTGATGCCACACTTCTCCTCATACAACCCAGCCTCTCGGATATCTGTACTGCATATAGGTTGAAAAAGTATGGAGACAGGACACATCCCTGGCTTATACCCTTCCCAATTTTGAACCATGGAGTATTTCCTTGTTCTGTTCTGACGACTGCCTCCTGGTCCAAGTATAGGTTTTGCATTAGCACGATCAAGTGTTCTGGGATTCCCATTCTTCTCAGAGTCAGACACAGTTTGTTATGATCCACACAGTCAAATGCCTTCGCATAATCAAAGAGACACAGATATTCTTCTGGTATTCCCTGCTTTCAACCAAGATCCGTCTAACATCAGCTACAATATCCCTAGTACCACGACCCCTTCTAAACCCAGACTGTACTTCTGGTAATTCTCTGCTGATGTGCTGTTCCAGTCTTTTTTGGATAATCTTCAGTAGATTCTTGCTTGTATGTGAAATCAATGATATTGTTCGATAATTTCCACGCTCTGTTGGGTCACCTTTCAGTGGTTGTTCTCCAGATTCTTTGGCACAACTTGGTGAACACATCCAGGGCAACATCTGTTAGGTGAAGTATGTCAATCGGTATACCATCTCTTCCTGGGGTCTTATTTTTTGCCATTTCCTTTAAGCAGCCTGAACTTCTTACTTCATCACCATAGGCTCTTGCTCATATGTTGTTTCATGAAATTCTTCTGTGTCTGCCAATTCCTTTCGATACAGTGACTCAGTATTCTTTCTATCTTCTTTTAATACTTACTGGATCATTTAATATTCTGTCTAAAGCATCCTTGATTATAGCAACTTGAGGTTTGAATTT
>NW_006399857.1:7946491-8024835 GCF_000299155.1 Elephantulus edwardii
GAAATCTTCTATTCAATTCTTTAGTATCTTGAATTCTTCCTTGTACTTTGGCTTCTTTGCTCTCCAGTGCAATTTTTAGAGTCTTTTCTGACATACATTTTGGTCTTCTCTTCCTCTTCTGGCTTTGTAACGACCGTTTGCACTCTTCCTGGATGATGCCCTTGATATCCTTCCACAACTTGTTTGGTCTTCGCTCATTAGTGTTTAAGACCTCAAACCTGTTCCTAAGATGGTTCTGAAATTCAGGTGGGAAAGACTCAAAGTCATATTTTGGTTACTGTGGATTTGGTTTAGTTTTCCTCAGCTTCAGCTTGAACTTGCATATGAGTAGTTGGTGGTCTGTTTCACAATCAGCTCCTGGATTAGTTTTCACAGTTGATACAGAGTTTCTCCAGCGGTTCTTTCCACAGATGTAATCGATCTGATTCCTATGCATACCATCAGGTGAGTCCATGTGTATAACCTGCGTTTGTGTCTCTTTAAAAACGTATTCATAATGAATAAGTCATTGATTGTGTAAAATGCAAGCATTCTCTCTCCAGCTCCATTTCTGTCATCGAGTCCATATTATTGATTGTATATTTGAAAAGAGGCTTTAATTCTGTAGGAAGTTTCTAAAAAATCCCTTTAAACTTAATGAGGTTGAACTAGTCTTGACTCATAGTTCTCCTTATCAGGTTGTCAAGCATGTAAATCATAACCTTAGAGCAACTAGAGATTTCAAATTTTCTGAAGAAAAAACTTTTGGTTTACCAGCATAGTTTCCCAAATCCTAGGACTGAGGAAAATAAAGCAATGAAGCCTTGTTCTTGGCTGCACTTTGGTAATGTAAAGGGTGGCAAACAGTTGAATACATATATGAGATTATTAGCATTGATATATTGTTGTTGTTGTTTTACAAGATACATACTTGGTTCCTACTCATGATAAATCCTTAAGTAATACCTAGTCACTCACCATCTTCACAATTATTTTTATGTTGGAGCCCATTGTTTCAATTAAGATTGACACCATTTTATGAAGTCTAGGGCAGAAGCAGGATGGGTAATCTTCTCCCGTCTGATTAACTGCCTCTGAAAACACAAGAGCGTCAACTATGGGTCAGTACTGACTCTATGGTACACAACAACACAACAGGATTCCAGAAGGAGACACATTTAACTTTTTATTTTTCGATTTTGTTTTTAAGGGAGCTCTAGTGGCCTACTGGCAAGAAGCTGAATTGCAATCCAAGAGGCATGTGGTTTTATCCACCAGATGCTCTGCTGTAGAAGGAGAGGCAATCTCCTCCTGTACCATTTGGAACGGATTTGATGGTACTCACACATGCAAAAAAAAGAAATTTACTTACAAAGTTTGCTTACTTTGTGTTTCACCCTATTCTTCATTCACATTGTGTATTATATAATCGTTCCCATGTATTGTGTTGCTATGTCCTGTCAAGATGCTTGTGACTCATAGCAACCCTACGCGCAAGATTCCTAAACCCTGCTCTATCCTGTGCCAACCTCACTTTCTCTAATACACCTACTCCCATTACTTCCTCTTGCGTTGTCCCTCCACCCTCTGAAACGTGTTGTCCCTCGAATGTGTTGGTTGTGGAATCAAGCAAACTGAAACTGTTAACAATATCAATTTCTTTACCATCTATAATGGTGCTGCCAATTGGCCCAGTGGCGAGAATCTTTCTTTTCTTGATGTTGAGCTTCAATCCATATTGAAGGCTGCAGTCCTTGACCTTCTACAGCAAGTGCTTCAGGTCCTCCTCAGTTTCAGCAAGCAGGGTTGTGTCACCTGCATAATGCAGGTTGTTGATAAATCTTCCTCCAATCCTGATGCCACATTCCTCCCGTGTAATCCGTTCTGCACAAAGAATTAAAAAGTATGGAGACAGAATAAATCCCTGGCAGATGCCCTTCCAGATTTTGAACCATGCAGTGTCTCTTGGTCTTTTCTGACAACTGCCTCTTGGTCAAAATATAGGTTTCACTTAAGCATAATTGAATGTTCTGGGATTCCCATTCTCCTCAGAGTCAACCAGTTTGTTATGATCCACCCCGTCAAAAGCCTTTGCATAGTCAATGAAACACAGATAAGACTTCCTCTGGTGCTGTCTGCTTTCTGCCAAGATTCATCTAACATAAGCTATGAAATCCCTAGTACCACAGCCTCTTTTAAGCCTAGCTTGCACATCTGGCAGTTCTCTGTTGATGAATTGCTTCAGTCGTTTTTGGATAATTTTCAGCAGAGTCTTGCTTGCATGTGATATTAATGATATTGTTCGATAATTTCCGCACTCTGTTGGGTCACCCTTCTTTGTAATGAGAACAAATAGTGATCTGTCCCAGTTAGTTGGCCAGGTCGCTGTTCTCCAGATTTTGGCATAACATAGTGAGCAAATCCAGGGCAGCATCTGTTTATTGAAATATGTCAATTGGTATGCCGTCAACTTCTGATGTTTTTTAAAATTAATTACCATTGGAGTATTGTTGCGGAATGTTGGGTGGTGGGACTTTTGCCAAGACAGATCGCTTAAGCTCCAGGTAAGTGCAAGCCTCCCAACGGCCTTTAATACGGGTTAGAGAAAGCTCCCCTGTGTTTGGCTTTACCAGCTTGAGAAAGCTCGCCACCTGGCAAGATGGTTGCCACATATGTTGAATTGGGAGTGGTCTGCAGGAGGCTGAGGTTCTCCTAACCAATCCACATGTTCCATGTCTGTAAGCCCACCCTATCCGGTCTTCCTGTTACACGTTCATACATAAGTGCATTGCAGACCCTACTAAAATTGAACTGGATTGACTCTCTCATCCTCTCCTGGAGTGGTGTATCTTCGTTGTGCTTACCCTCCATCAGGGTGTTGCTGTTAAGTTGCTTGTGAACAGACAGCGACAGAGTATGCCCACCATCATCCTGTCTTTTCAGGTTTCCAGATCTTTCCCATTTCCCTCTGTGATTTCACCCCTACCTATCTTCACATCTCTGTTCCTACACCTTCCTCCCTTGGATCTCCATACTATCTATTTTTACAGTAATGGTCTTGTGCAGTATTTGCCCTCATAAGACTGAGTTAGTTCACTCAGCCTAATGCTTTCCAGTCTTTCCCAAATAAAATTTTTTAAATCAATTCTGAGTGTTGCATAGCATTCCACTGTGAGTAAGTACCAAAATTTCTTAATCTAGTCAGTTGTGGCTGGACATTGAGCTCTGTCCATGTTCTTGTGATGGTGAATGATGCTGTATACAGATTTTTTTTTATGAGAAAAAAATTGTTAATTTGTTCATTACAGGAAGTAAGCACTAGTAAGACCATTATTACCTGTTTGGATATTTGGACGTAGATCAGGAGAGATCAGTCCTTGGAAAGGACTTCTACATAGTAGAAAGCCATTGGGGGGGGGGGGAACAGGACAACGTTTATGAAGAGAATTTGACACAAAGTCTTCAATGAGCTCAGACACAACAATTATAAAGATGGTGTAGGACTAGGCAGTATTGCCTTGTGTTGTACATAGCATCTTGTTGACTTATTCCAATTCGATGGCATCTAAAAAGGCTGTGACACTAGTGACATAACAGCCAATGTCAGATGTATCTTGGCTGAAAGTAGAGTACAAGAGGAATGTCGACATGTGTTTCACTGACTATTCACTGACTATTCATAGGCATTTGAGTTTGTGGATCACAAAAAATTGTGGCTAACTACGAGAAGGGGAATCCCAGAATACCTGATTGTGCTAATGCAAAACCTAAACTTAGACCATGAAGCAGTTGTCAGAACACAGCAAAGAAACGCTGCATGGTTCAAAATCAGGAAAGGAGTGTATCAGGCATGTGTCCTCTATCCATATATTTTCAATCTATATTCAAAACACAAAATTTAGGAGGCTGGACTTTATGAGGAGGAATTTGGCATCAGAATTGGTGGAATACTCATCACCAACCTGAGTTATTGCAGATAACACCATCTTGATTGCTGAAACTGAGAAGAACCTGAAGTGTTTAATGCAGAAAGTCAAGGACTTTCAATATGGTTGAAGTTCAACATCAAGAAGACAAAGATTCTCATTACTTGGCTAACTGGTAGCACCATGATGCATGGAAAAAGAGTCGGAGATGGTTAACGACGTCAGCTTGCTCTTTTCCATAATCAGCGCTCTTGGCACTAGCACTCAGAAAATCAAAAGCAAATTGCATTGGGAAAATCTACTGTCAAGGACCTCTCCACGTACTAAAGAGCAGTGATGTCAGTCTAGAGACCAAGGTGTGCTTTGATCCAGACCTTGGTCTTCGCAGTTATGCCTCAGAAAGCTGGACAATGACTACGTTTGACAGAATATCAATGACTTTGACTGGAGTAGAACATTGAACGTGCCATGGATTGTCAAGAGAACAAACAGATCTTTAGTAGAGAGGATGAAACTAAACTGCTCTTTGGAGGCAAGGATTTTGAAGCTCAGTTTTGGGTAGGCTGCCAGTAGGGACCAGTCCTTGGAGAAGCACAACATGTTTGGAAGGGTGGATGAACAGTGCAGGAGAGGGAGTCCTTAGATTAGAAGAACTGACATAGTAACAGGTGTAGGTGTGTCCGAGGCAGTGAGACTGGCTCAGGACAGGGCAGAATTCAGAGCTTCTCAATATAGGGTTGCTATGGGTCTCAGGCAACTTAATGACACAACAAAAACAACCACCTTCACATGAAAAACTATTGGAGGATTTGATGTTTACTTTATATTCGAAAAATTCTAGTCTAACTTTGAATCGTAAACATTTAGTCAATCAGGATTCAATAGTATTACCACCAAACTAGACACTGCCTGAGTCATCTCCCAAAAGCTTCATGTTTATAATTGCTTATCCTTAAAGCCTTTGAATCTGAACCGGTCCATAGCTGACCCTCCACTGGGTTTTGGAGGCTATATATCTTACAGGAAGAGATTGCCTATCTTTTAAAAAAGAGTATTTTTTAAAAAATTTATATTACTCTGTTTTATTTACAAAGTTTGAATACATTATTTTTCACAAAAGACCCATCTCATTTCTTCATCCATCGAATTATGCAACCCCATGAACAACACCCTACACCCCATACTCACCCCTCTATTTCCACCCCTCACACACGTTGGATCCTCATACTCATTCTATAACAAAGGTTTTATACAGTATTTGCCCTTCTGGGACTGAGTTGGTTCATTCAGCATAATCCTCTCCAGTCCTTCCCAAATTAGGTGGTAATTTACAAAATGATTGCTCCTGCAGGCTGTGTTGTACTCGATCTTATGAAGGTACCACAACTTCTCAATCCATTCATTTGTGGTTGGACATCTGGTTTGTTTCTATGTTCTTGCGATGGTGAATAATGCTGCCATGGACATTTGGTGCACAAGTCTCCGTTTGAGCCTCAGTTCTCATTTTGGGTGGGGAAGGAGTATATTCCAAGCAATGGAATAGCTGGGTTATATGGAATTTCTATGTTCAGCTTTTTGAGGAAGCGCCAAACTGCCTTCCAGAGGTGGTTGCACCACAACACTAGAGGTTTTTAAAGGAAGCAACTATCAAGTGTAAAACTCTGTGGCTACAGAGTAATCCTTAACTGTACAGAGTATTAAAAATGAATTTACATTGAAGTGAAATCATATATTCTAATGAGACTTATAGTCAAGCAAATTATTATTGAAAATAAAAGCTGAGAAAACATTATTAGAAAGGTATTGCTCTAGAGAGACCATCAAAGTGTTACTGGGAGTAAAATGAAAAGTGATTATTTCTGACTGGTTGCTGGTGATAAAAAAAACTTCTGAAGAAATTATATCTACATTTAAACTTTGAAAAAAGAGGAAGAATTATAGTAATTGATATTGACATTGTTTATTCTGAGGCTTTAGTTTCAGATGATTGTATTGAGGTTGATATTATCTCTCTGTTGAGATGTTGTATCATCTTTCTCTTTCTTCAAGCAATTCTGTGTCACCTGTATAATGCAGCTTGTTGATGCGTCTTCCTCCAGTTCTTAACATAGTCCATCTTCTCAAATGAAAAGAGCAAACCAATCTGTCTTAGAGAAAGTGTTACTGGAGGAGTGCTCCTAACATGAAAGGAGGTTTAATCTTTGTTTCACATACTTTCCATCTGAGGTCCTTTACTCACCTACAGTGAAGTGTGGGAGGCAGAAGGAATGAAGATGAGAAATAAAAGATAGGTGGGAAAGAGAAAGAAAGGAATAGGAATGGGAATGTTGTGGATGGGGGTCAAGTCCTTGGAAAAAGACATCATGCCGAGAAAGGTAGAGGATTAGCTAAAAGTAGAGGAGAAAACCACGTGTCTGGATAGACTGGTCCTGTTATTATAAAAATGGGCTTGAGCATGGTGGAGATCATGAGAATGACACAGGAGAGGGCATGGTTAAGACCTGCTATTTGTAGAGTTGCTATTAGTCTTGGACATAGTCACAGATAGCATCTAAAAACAAAAACTCTAGGGGTACAGCTATTTAAGTGTTTGGCTGATAATTGAAAAAAAAAGCGCACGCGCATGTGTGTGCGCGCGCAAATGTTCTCTAAATATTACTGCTTTAGAAGACCTGTGGAGCAATTACACTTCGTCCATTGCTCATTGCACTAAAGTCAGAAACTATTCAATAGCTGACTCTCCACTGGGTTTCAGTGCTATAAATCACTGGGGAGAAGATTGGCCATCTTTCTTCCTTGAGTGGCTTTGAACCAGCAAAGAGGTGTGGCCTTTGGGTCAGCAAACCATTCCCTATGAGCTAGGCCACCAGAGCTCCCTCATGGAGCTACCATATCCTATAGAATCAATGCTAACTGGAATCTATTCAAAGGGAGTAAAAAAAAAAAAAAAACAAAACACACACACAAAAACCCAAAAAACAAAATCGCCAGTGAAACCAAAACCAAACAACACCATTAAAAACTCAGCACCTTAAATGTATTTGAGGATTTTGAACACACACACAATTTGGGGAAGCTGACTTTTAGTTTTAATGTGTTAGATGCAAGTAAACAAAAATCTTAATTTCTCTTCTAATCATAATTTGAGTTTGCTAATATACAAAAAACCAATTTGGCCATTTGAAACCATAGAATTTTAGAGCAGAAAAAGTCTTAGAAATTACCTATTTAACCTTATTTACAAAGAAGGCGCAAACAAATCCAGTAATTGACCAAGGTCACTCAGGTAATTTGGGATTTTTTTTTTCTCTTTTAGAAAGCATTCCTTTCGAATACCGATCATTATATTTTTTATTGATACTATGGAATAAAAATATATTCACATCTGATTACCAGAGGCAGGTAATTTTAACTCAGCAATGAACTCTACATTGAGGTAAGTTTGAAGAAAGCAAAGATGAACCAAAGGCAGAAAATGCTTTGGGACTCAGGATCTGCAAAATGAGAAATACAGAATGACTTATACCTGGGGCGAGGATGGGTTGGGAGGGTGGGGGTGGATAGATACTGGCCTGGCCGGACTTCCAATCTGTAGTCCTTTACTCACCTAGAGTGAAGTGGGGAAGGCAGAAGGAGAGGAAATGAGGGACAAGAGATAGGAGGGAGAAGAAAAGAAGGAGAGAGAAATAAATGGAGAGAGAAATAAAAAGAGAAATGGAGATGCTTCACAGCCGCCAGGAGAGATACCCTTTGTTTGACAAACCCTGAAAGGAGGAAAGCCTCTTGTAGCTGCTCTCCCATTCCCACCTCCAAGCGTTTGGCTAGCTGCTAGGTGGAGCCCGCACCGCGGAGCCAGCACGCACTCCAGATCCGGGTTTTGGTGGCCACCCCTTCGCTTGCCTGGGCGCGAGCCCCCTCCCCGGCTCTCGGAGCTCTCGCCGCCCGCTCGCGGCTCATTCTGGCCTCGACTCGGGCCCCGGGTGCGTCCACTGTGCGCTGGTTTCGCGGCCCCGGCGCGCCAGCGCTCCGACCGGTTCTAGGCGCGTTATCCCTTCGCCTGCTCGGCTGGCACCACTCGCTCCAGCTCCCAGGAGCGGGGATGCAGATGCTGTCGCTGGTCCGGGTGGGCGCCGCCGCCGCCGCCAGCTTCTCCCGGACTGTTCATCGGCTCTGCTCCGGCAGCTGCTGCTGCTGCCTCTGACTCGCCCCCTCCCCTTTCTTTCTTCTCTTTTTGCCTCCGTCCTCTTTCTCCGGGTGTGCGCGCGCGCAGGTTGCCTGGTTTGCTTTGGCAGAGGCTCGCTCGCGAGTGCGCGTGTGTGAGTGTGCGTGTCTGGAGAGCGCCAGAGCCTTGCTCGCTCTCGGGGAGTCGAAGAAGAGAAAGAATCGAGGCGGCGGCTGCGGCGGCGCGGAGCCCGGGGCCGCGCGATGAAGCTCCCACATGCCCGCAGCTGCCTGGCCCGACCGGCAAGCTAAGCAGCCACCCTCCAGGCTCGGGGCTCGGTGGCCCCCGGGACGCAGCCCTCGGCGGAGCGGCGCCCGCTCCGACCGCGCGCCCCCGCCGTGCACCGGAGAAGGAGTTTGCGTGGCCCTCGCTCCGGCTCTCTGCGCAGGTTGCGGGCGCGAGGGGAGACCCTCGTCGGGCAGAGAACCTCGGGAGGAGGAAGAGGAGGTGGCTTTGGCGGAGAAGCAACCACCCCTGGCCCTCGCGACTCCCCCTACCTATTCCATCGCGCCCGCTCGGAAGCGGAAAAGGGAGGACGAGGAAGAAGAAGAAAAAGAAAGAGAAAGGGGGGTGGGGAGGGGGAACTGGATATAAAGATCAGCAGGGGGGATGGTGGAAGATTTTTGGTCTCTTCAGCAGCGTCTTTTCTTCAGCAGCAGCAGCAGCCAGAGGAGAGGCAGCCCCAGCTATGACTGCCGCATGTTAATAGCTGCCGCTTGGGCCCCTCAGCTACTGCTGGAGACAAAATCCGACTCCGAAGTTGTTCAACTGTGGACTGGGAGAGACATTTGAACCCTCCCTTCTTTCTGCTGCGCTTTTGCCCCCCCTTGATGTGTGCGAAGCTTGGAAACGTAAAGGAAGACAAGCATTTGGTTCTCTCCTTTTTCCTCCCTTTCTCAATGGCTGTGTAGCAGAAGAAAGGGGGAGACTTTTTGTTGTTGTTTCCTATACTGGGGTTCCCACCCTCCCGCTGCCTTATACTGTGCATTGATTATCAGTATTTGCCACCAGTGGCGGGGGTGTCTTTGCTGGGGCCGGTCCGTCTTTTTGCCCCAGGCTCAATGGCTGGATTGTGGAAGCTGCATCTGGCTGCAGGTTGTTGAGCAGCTGATGGGACGATCTCAGGGACCGGCGACTACGAAAGGTAATTTCTTCTTCGCGCTCTTCATAATAGTGGTTGTTCTGGCCAGGCTCAGTCGGCGGCGTCCGCGGGTCGCGGGGCGCGGGGCGGGCAGCCGAGGGGGTGCGGGCTTCACGCACACTCACCCTCCCACTCTCACACTGGCTCTCGCATACTCTTCCCTCACACACTCGCCCTCACACACACTCATCCGATCGTGATGCGGGGCGGGAAGGGAAGGGGAGCCTCCTGGCTGGTGGGCGCTCGGCTTTGGCTTGGGTTCCAGGTTTCTCCAGCCATTGGGCAGTTTGGCGACTGGAAGGGAGGGGGTAGTAGGGAGCAGGAGAGAGGAGACCTGGCGCATTCGCATTCTCCCACACTAGGGAATAGGGGCAGTATCCTTCCTGGCATTTTCCTCTCCTCTCAAGCTAGTGCTATCCCCTCCGTGGGCAGCAAGCAGACGAGAGGGGCGCCGGCTTTCTACTCTCCGGGGCTGTTGTCGCTCCAGGCGGGAACGGGCTGGAGGACGAACAGGGACCGAGTGGGGAGCCAAGCTCAGGACTGCCGGGGACCGCTGGGCAGCCAGCCTGGTGAAGTCCTTATTTGAAGCCTGCCTGGAATATCCATGGTGGCCGCGTCTACCCAGGTCTCGTCCCTGAGTCGTAGAGCTGCGCTGCCTCCCTGCCTCCTGGCGGCTGTGTCCTCTTCACGGCAGTGGCAGTCTGAATTACACCACCTTGCCTGGGATTTGTTAGGCACCTTTAAAGGTGCCACTTTTCATGAGTGGCCCAGGGTCGCGCTGTGCTGGGAGTGGGCATTGGGCAGGTATAAAAATCGGGGCTCTCGAAGGGCGGCTACGATGCCAGGGTGGGGTGGGCAGAGCCTGCTGGGTTACAGGTAGGACAGACGCCCCAGTGCTGCTTTCCGGAAGAGAAGGCAAAGGGTCCCTGCAGCTGTGACTTCACTCCCAGCCCCACGTTGGAGATCTGGGAATGATCGAGGCACCCCTCCCTCCCCGGTCAGTGTAGGATGTGTGTGTATTTTTTTTTTGGGGGGGGGGAAGCGACCTCCTCCTGCAGGGTTAGTTGGTGGCGGGGTCGGCGTGGCGTGTTGGTGTGTGCGCGCGTTCGCGCGCTCCGGGGATGGCAGGGGGGTTGTTTGCAGGGATGGCAGAGCTGATGCTACTTGCGTTGAGCTTGCTTGTCGAAATCGCTTGGGATCAGCTTAACTGGAAAATCGGGTTTGAGGAGGCTGCCGGGGCCCCGTAGGGGTTGCGAGGAAGCTTCCCGTTGTCCCACTGTCCCCTGGCGGGGAGCAGCGGCAGGAGAAGCGTGCAGCGCGTGAGCCGTTGCTGGTGCAGCGCTTCAGGCAGCCCAGATTGGCCTTGATGAGGAGAGGGATAGAGTAGTCATCTTCCAGCTGATTGAAATAACCGAGTCAAGCCGGTATAACCTTTGATCTCTGGAATTCTCTGGCCACTTTCCTCACTCCGATAGAAACGTGCGCTGTTTTATTTATGACCATAGATACCATTATTTATGGCCAGAGATATCATAGCAATTGGGCGAACTCGAGGCGTGCGAGCCACCTCTGGGTTATCTTCTCCGTGTGCTTGCCTGCCTGTGAGCCCTGCCTGCCTGTTGGAGCACATTGTAAACAACGGTGTAAGCATTCCTGCCACAATCTCCGTTAGAGCTGAACCTACTGCTGTCTGCTGTGTTTACTTTCTTGGGTGAATTACTCATTAGAAAGTATAAGCCTTCTTGCACCTCTAATTTTACATCCTTCCAGCCAGCTGCTGGGGAAATGAGACACACAGACTCTGGCAGGAAGGAAAAACTGCCTTCTGTGTTTTGCTTTGAAGTAAATAGGCAGTCTGCTACTTTTAGTGTCCTATATCATCACTTGTGGAAGAATGTCATCACATAACTATAAAGAAACACTTAAGTAATTTTTCATTCAGAAAGTTGCCCTATGTTTCCCTAGGAAATGAAACGGAGTTTAGATTTCCCTGCTGTGGTTTTCAGTAGGTGATAGTACTAATTATCTGGAATTTTGGAGCCAAATTTATATACATGTGAATTGCAGATAAAATTGTCAGTTGTACCATCACCCAGAGAGATTTCAAGATAATTTGTAAAGGAGTTAAAAAGAATATATGCTGAAAATGTCTCAGTTTTGTTTCACCCCAATTTTTTTGAGGAGTAATATATGTAAAGATTTTTAAAAAGGTAGAAAGATAAACATAGTTTATATGCTAATTTTGCAGGCTAAACTATTAAATGTTAATAACAAAAAGATATTCATTCCTTAGACCTACTTTAGTTTGGCTATTTGGTGCAAATGACTGTATTTTTAATTTTGTTTTCTTAGAATAGAGCAATGTTAATGGAAAAGAGTGTGTTATTTATAAATATAAGGATTTCTTTTTGTTTTATATGCTGTGACTTCTTGAACATGCTTAGGTTGAAATATGCACACACACACACACACACACACACACTCTGATAGCTGATTTTGAGTAAGTTATCTTATTACTAAGATTATCTTAGTGATAATCACCCTAAAACAAAACTTAGAACATTATGATTTAGTTCATGGGACTCTATGTTAATATATTTGTTTCATTTCTAGAGGGTATGTATTTAAAGTCTTTATGCTTGCAAATATTCCTGAAGAGTAAGGAATATTTGTGCACCAGTGATATTAGATCTAATTGCAATTATTCCCAGTTCTTCCATTAGAAGATGAGCAGATTTGTTCTTTGTTTCCTAGCAGCATGTGTTTCCTAGCAGTCATACATTCCACAGGTCCTGATGTCATTAGAACTGTGTCTGTCAGTGTATTGTGCTGTCTTTAGCTGAAGGTGAATGTGTCAGTGTGCTTGAGTATCATTCCATAGCACTTTTTAATCACTGACTAGTCAATAACATGCTCCATGGTACATAGGCGGCTGGTTCCATACACTCAGGGTAGGACAAATGAAGAGTATAAAGGTTTATGTGAACTATTTAAGTGTTCAGATAGAGATGTGAGGCTGCATCAGACATCCCTAGCCTGGAGAGTGATAAGGCAGCATATTATTTGCTTGATGGGTAAATGATTTTGATGTCTCATTTTAAGTTGCTTGGTATGATTATCCTTCAGAATGAGATCCCTCCTTGAAAATCTGAATAGAAGGTCTTTCAGAAATGGTTTTCTAAGTAATAGTTCTCTGCATTTTGTAGATTTAAACATTCCTTTCCATGGGGAAAAACAGTTAGTGTGGAACTCAGCTACACATATGACATTGTTTCAAGTAATTGGGGAAAGTACTTGATTTTTAAAAGTGTATTTGATTTATCTTTTATTTTTTGGTGAACTACAGCAAAAGAAAACCTAAATTGAAAAATAGAAAGGATTGCAAAATCACTATTATTAAAGGTGGTCAAATAATGTTCCAGTCTAAATGGAGTCGTTTTGTAGATTTGATTTAGACTACTTAAATTATTGACTGGAACTCTATCAAGTAATGGTTGACAGTTACTGCAATAAGTGGGGTATTTTTGCCCAGAAAAATGCAAAAAAAATCTAACTTTGATTTTTGCATTGAGATAAACCCATCATTTTTTAGATTTACTGTGTAGTATTAATTTAGCATGACGTGAGTGACTAGAGAATTTGGAGTTAAAGGGAGATGATCCTTTCTTAAGTTTAGCAAAGGACTATTTGCCTTTGATTTCTTAGATTTGCATTGCATTCAAAATATGCTTTAGCTCGCACAGATAGGAGCCCTAAAGTCAGTGGGTATACTATAATTTAACATTTGTTTGCCTGTGGAACATATTTACACTTAGATTACTATTGCAGTGTTTCTTCCTCTTATGCAAATGTATTTTATAGATTACCCTATTTGATAGTAAAATAGAATTAAGACATAAATATGTAATCCATTTCTCTTTGAGTGTGTCTCTGTGTGTGTATATGTATGTATGTATTTGATTATTTATTAATGGGACAATTCAGATTATTAATTTTGACAATGATGCTATTGATGTATTTGAGAAAGTAGTGTGAGCATACATCTAGCTAACATTTGTGAGTGCTAGGATGCACTGTTTTTTTAAAAAAAATTCTTTCAAGCCATTATGTGGTCTGAATATGATATGAATAGAGATCAATAAAATTAACCCTATAATGTAATTACCTAGGAATAATTTTCCTTAGATATGTGAAGTATGTTCATTCACACTTTTACATTTTTTTGCAATCTTCCAAAAACCATCTTTAACTAGAAATTAACTGTTCTTCCTTTAAGTAATTTGAGTATTTTGTTTGCAGAATGGGTAAGCTTGACAAGTTTTAAAGAATTTTGATTATAGCAAATTCTGTAAATCTTAGTGACTTTTATATATTTTATTGGCACCTAAAATAAAACTTTTTATTGTTAGTGAATTTCCTTATAAGAATGGTTATATATACATGTGTGTATGCTGCTGTTGTTATATTCTGTAGAGTCAGAATCAACTCATAGCTGTGACCTTCCAGAGGCTTTTCAGAGGCTATAAATCACAAGGGAGGAAGTTGACTCTCTTTCATTCACGGAGCAGCTGGTGGATTTAAATTGTATGTCTTTGAGTTGCTAAAACATCTCCTTACCATTAGATCATCAGAGCACCCTGCACATATATAAGCATTAAGAGAAGTTAATCTTTGATCCATATTGTTCAAGAATGGTGGAATGATGTTGATAATAGTCAGATTCTCCTCGAAAGCATTCAAGGGTGGAAAAAATCACTTTGATGATTAAAAACTTCTTTGATGATTATTCTTTATCTTTGGTTCTCAAAGTGTGTTCTCATCCATCTGTTGCATGACCTGCCTTTCATTTTCATGCTTTGACTAGTGTACAGTGTTTTCCAGAAGCTACATTGTTTATGGTGACCTCATTCCCCTGAGAGCAAATGCCATGTGTGCTGTGGGAATTCTTCTATTTTAAAAATTTCTCATTGTTAATTTTTATTACATAAGTATTGATCATCTTGGTCAGCATCCTCAAAAGCAGCTTGAGTTCATCAGTAATTTTAAAGATGTAAAAGGTTCTTGGGATCAGAAAAATCTACTTTTTTAAGAGTTGACTTCTTGTACTTAAAAATGTCACTCTACTTCTTCTGATAAGGAGTCAACTACAATGAGACAGTCACTAGATAGTCAAGCTTTAAAGGATATGGGCAGATTGGCTGCTTTCATTATTCTGGGTCTTCAAATACCAAAGTAGAGAGTGAATTTTGGTTTTTCAGTCTCTCTTTAAAGCAATGGAAACTTTAAAACCATAGATCTCCAATCTGATATGCAATTAGTGGAATTAGTGGGCTGCTGACTGAAGGGTGATGATTTGAACCGGTCACCTGCTCCACTAGAGAAAGAAATGGTAATCTGTTTCCATGAACCTATGTTGAACTTCTGTGATGTCCTTTAGAGCTGTAGGGAATAGACTTGACAGCAACAAGGATTGAGGGTTCCCTCCCCCCATTTTTTATTGGTTTTTAATAAGGTAGAAAATTTTAAAATAAAAAATTAAGGATCTTAAGTGTAGATATTCTGTTATTTGGAGGGATAGAGTGGCACAGTGGTGAGGAGAGAAGAGGCAGAACTTAGAAGTGAGTCTGTTGTTGTTGTTACGTGCCATCGAGTCGCTTGTGACTCATAGCAACCCTATGTACAACAGGCCTAAACCCTGCTCTCCTGTACCAGAAGTGAGTCTATCTGAACTAAATAACTATTTACCTGTAGTCAGTATGTGCTTAATCTCTATGCCTCAGTTTCTCAGTGTGCGAGTGTGTGTATTATTAGTTTAAAATGTATAATTGTACCTAATTTATAAAGCTGTTATGAGCATTTAATGGGAAAATACTTGACAAGTGTCTGAAATAGTGTTGGCACACACAATTAAGAACGTAAGTATTTGCTGCTGCTGCTGCTGTTGTTATATTGTTTTTAATATTTACTAGGTCTCATTGGTGGCCCTAGAAAACCTTAATCAACTCTTCACATGATTCAAATCTGTGAGTAAATCTCACATAATTTGACCGTCTTGAAATATTACAGAATTTGAAATTTTAGTATAAAAGATAATCTTGACTTTATTTGACCCTTCTGCCTTAAAAAATCATGAAAGATTCTAGGCATTTTTTTCAGAGGAAGAATTACTAAAACACCTTTTTGAGTTTGGGTTAAGTTAAAATTGGGTATGCGTATGAATACCCAATTAAAATTAGATTTCAAAGGCCCTAATTGAATATTTATGTGTCTTGGGAATTATTAGGAAGGAAATCACTTTTCTGAAGTGATATCAAGACGACTCACTACACTCTTAATCTGTTAATCACTATCTAAGCACAACAACAGGCCATTTTCAGTGAAAGAGATCCTTGGGGTAATTATATACTGTAGTTTATTCTGTTTGTGAGTGTTGATATGCTTAACCAGTAAAATAAGCTTAATATACAGATGAGTTTTACTGTTTGTTAAAGCTTAGTTGGTAAACTGAAATATATCTGAATGGCACGTTGGCGGCATCTATTTTAAATCTTAAACTATTGAGATAGTTATAAATTATATATGCTTTTCTTTAGATAAAGTCCATGGTTCGATCTAATTTCTGACTCAGGTCAGTGATTAAGAATTTAGTATGACAACACTTATCTCCACTAGCATTTTGCATAATCCTGATTTAGACTATAGAAAGGAGCTCTTGTGGTATAGTGTAAACCACATCGGGCTGCTAACTGAAAGGTCGGCACTTTGAACCCACTAACCGGTGTGCATAGAGAGAAGTCTTTATTTTCTTTTTCCCCCTCAAAGCCTTGCAAAGTGATGGAGGGCTGCTTTGAGTTAAAATCAACTGGACAGCAGTGGGTTTCTGTGCTATAGAAGCGAAATTATTCTTAATAGGAATAGATGGGCCCTGTCCCAAGTTATGAATGTCTTAAAACTAGCCTTTAGAGTGAGAGTACAATTTCAGTGCTACAACTCTCTATAACTTTATGATTTTGGACAATATTTTTAATCTCTATAAAACAGATGGTAAAGTTACCTTGCTGGTTTGGCATGAGGAATAGGTAATTAAAAAAGTATCTGGTATTGTAAGCGTCAAATGAATGATAATTTTTTTCTGATTCCTGGTATTATTAGAAATATTGTTGTGTATTATCAGTAAGAACTTTACCAGAATAAAAAATGATTATCTGAATTCAGTTGCTCTTGATGAGCTGTGAAGAATCAAATAGCCTTTTCTTAAGCAAAGCGTTTGAGAAAGCTTCACTTAACTTCCCCCTTCCCAGTCTTCTTTGTCACTCTCTCTTTTAAAGTATTTTTTCAAAGGACTTTTATCCAAGCTCTTCTTAATCTTAAAATGTTATGCTCTGCTCTTAACGCCTAACCAAAAATAATAATCCTGACATGAAAATATTTTTGACAGCCACTATGGGCCGTGTTTGAAGATTGACTTTAAGTCAGGTATAAAATGGTAGTAGCAATTTAAAGTAAGACATTTTAAATTAAACTCCTGATCATCTTTTCACATAGAGTCAGCAAGTCTTTAAGCTTTGACTGCATGAGAATTTGCTACCGTGTTGTAACCAAACAAATCATACCAAGCTTCCAAGATTTAAGGATCTACACACGTTAAAAAAAGATTCTTAATTCCAAAGATTAAATGCTCACAAGATGGCTACAAATGTAGAAGAACCCTCTGACATTCAGATCTGAATTGCTTTACAGAGCAGAAATTTTGAAAGCATCATAAATAAATTCAAATATTGAAAATGGTGTCTGCATTACAATGACAATAGCCAGTAAATGGAACTATGAAAATGTGTGACTTTTACCTAGGATGTTCCAGGATTTCTTGAAATGGGAAGGGTACAGAATGGTAGGTGGTAGACCCAAATGGAAAAATAAGCTGCACGTTGGACAACTGACTTGCTAAATTGTACCAGATTTAAGTGCTTTAAAGTTTGACTTAAGAAAATGAAAGGCAAGGAGTAAGGACACCCCCTTCTGTTTGATCAGCTTGTATTAGTGTTTACGCATCCCGCAGAGGCGGAGTGTGTGACTATTCAGGACAGCCGCAGAAGCTCCACAGTAGCCCAGGCCTGTGAGAATAGGGGAGAGACTCAAGCCCAGTTTTTGATGTTCTGCATGGGTGGCTAACCTGAATACTAAAATTTATTCCATTGACAGCTGACCCTGTAAGAGCTTTTTCCACAGTCTCCTGTTTTGTTTTGTTTTGTCCCCCACCCCCCTCCTTTCCTCAGAGCTCTTCCAAGTACTTTTGGATAAGAGGAAATGGTTCTGATTGAGGGCCATCTTTTTGTATGCAATTTCATTTCTGGCAAGAAGTGGAAGGTTCAGCTGGTTTATATGAATGTCTGTCTTTTCCCCTTCAAATTTTTATTGTTCTTGTTTTGTTCACTGGCTGATACTTGTTTGAACCTTGACTCAGAATACTGATTATGACTTCAGGAGGAGGACAAAGAACCTACTGAGAAATGGTTTTGTGCTACTAGGAGGTATGTGCATGTCTAAAACTTTACTCCTTTATATTAGCTTTAATTATTCAGTTGGGTTTGTCTAATGACTTTTAATTTTATTATTAACTGCAGTTGATTTTGGAAGGAGAGATTGGTTTTGGCAGCCTTTTCCTTTAAAAATATGTGATCATATTTTTGAGTTTTAGGCATTTTCCTATAAATGTAATTTTCATTTTCAGATATTCAAGCATTATTATGCATAGCAACTCAACCTTGTTTTGTAATCATTCCAAGAAGGAGCATGTTTTAGGATAGCATTTCAGTTAGGATATGCACTTAAAGGCAACTATAATAAGACTCTCTAAGGACCCAGATGGTTAAATTCTTGAGCATTAGCCAAGAGATTGAAGATCCAGACAAAACTAGAGATGCCTCAGAAGATGGACTTGGATGTGCTTCCAAAAAGTCACTGCTTTGGCAACCAGTGGAGCAGTTGTGCTCTACTGGATGGGAATTGCTATGAGCCAGAACTGATACAGTGGGAATAGTAACGGAGGGAATACATTCATTACTTTCCTCCTAGTGACAAAGATACTTGCAAGTAGCTTTAAACTGAAATGATGCAAGCAGCCACCAAGTGTATGAAAAAGGGAAGTCAAAGTTTCTGCATGATGGCTCTTTCCGTAAGCAGCTTGCATGTTGTATCTTAAAATGGTTGAGTTGTTAAGGTATGCCTAGGTCTAACAGTTGTTCTAAAAACAGGTTTCTTGTTGTTGTTGTTATGTGCCATTAAGTCATCTGTGATTCATAGTGACCCTATGTTCTCGGAATCCTGCTTTATCCTGAGCCAGTCTTATTGACTGGGGTACCTAATGCATGAAACACAGCATTGTTCAAAATTGGGAAGGGCGTATGCCAGGGATGTGTTCTGTCTCCATACCTTTTCAACCTGTATGCAGAACAGATCATCCGGGAGGCTGGGCTCTATGAGGAGAAGTGTGGTGTCAGGATTGGTGGAAGATATGTCAACAGTCTGTGTTATGCAGATGACACAACCCTGCTTGCTGAAACTGAGGAGGAGCTGAAATGCTTGCTGTAGAGGGTCAAGGACTGTAGCCTCCGATATGGATTGAGGTTCAATGTCAAGAAGACAAAGATTCTCACTATTGGACCAATTGGCAGCGTCAGGATGGATGGTGAAGATATTGAGATTGTTCACAGCTTTAGTTTGCTTGGCTCCACAGTCAACACTCTTGGCATCAGTAGCCAGGAAATTAGAAGACATATTGCCATGGGAATGTCTGCTGTTAGGGTCCTCTCCAAGGTACTGAAGAGCAACGGTGTCTCTCTGGAGACTGAGGTGCGTCTGATACAGGCCATGGTCTTTGCTATCACTTGTTATGCATCAGAGAGTTGAACAGTGACTTAGGAGGTTAGAAGAAGAATTGATGCCTTTGAGCTGTGGTGCTGGAGAAGAGTATTGAGGGTACCATGGACTGCTAAGAAAACAAACAGATTCATCCTGGAGAGGGTTCAAGCGAGCTGCTCCTTGGAGGCAAGGATTCTGAGGCTTCGTCTGACATACTTTGGTCATGTTGTAAGGAGAGACCAGTCCTTGGAGAGGGACAACATGCTTGGGAGGGTGGAGGGACAGCGCAGGAGGGGAAGACCCTCTATGAGATGGATTGATTCAGTGACTGGGGTAATCGGGATGGATGTGTCGGAGACAGTGAGATTGGCACAGGACAGAGCAGAGTGTAGGGCTGTTGTACATAGGGTCGCTATGAGTCACAAGCGACTTGATGGCACATAACAACAAACAACAACAATTCCACTGGCCCAGTTACCAAGTCAATCCATACCATATTTGAGGGCTTGGTTGGTCTCAGTTGCCATATCTGCTAGTCTCCTCTAAGTGTGCTCTGTTATGCTCAGTTGTGTATAGGATTTTTGAACACCTTTGATTTTGGAAATGTTCCTTTTTAGACCTATTACATGTGTTAATTGGTACCTGTTTCGGTTACTAGAAATTTAAACAGGATTTTCACTCTTATATTAGAAAGAAGTGAAAAGCAAAACTCACTTTTATTGTTTGTTTTGCCGAGTGCCATGGAAGAGGTAGCATACCTTCGTTCTGAGCAGCAAGAGTCATGCTTCCCAGCAACTTCCTCATGATCTGTACTCACTAGTGTCAAGCTGACAGAACTTTGAGCTGAATCTGCAAACTATGTTCATGCTATTTTAGGTTTTATGTGTTATTTGTGAGAAATATGAGCAGCCTCCCCCCTGAAAGATTTACAGCCTCTACTGGGGGTGAGGGTCACTTATGACAAGTTGGAACCAGTTTTAAAGCAGTGCTGTATATTATTTTGGTATGATTTAGTGGGTCTCAGGAAATTAATTGTCTAGGTCTCAGAATATTCAGTAACTTCTCCTCATGAGTTAACGGTAATTGCATTTTTGTTTTATGCAATTTCAGTCTATGAAAGTTTTGGAAACAGGCTTTATTTTTGTTGTGGTAGGTGCCATCAAATGGAATATGACTCATAGCTACCCTATAAACAAAGGCTCTGAAATCTGTTCTGTCGTGTGCCATCCTCGCATTTCCTGATACACAAGAGCCCAGTGCAGCAGTCACCATGTCAGTTCACCTGATTGAGGGTCTTCCTCTCTTTCACTGACCCTTTGCCATTCCTAGCATCCTGTCCTTCTCCAAGGAATAGCCCCTCCTAGCAACATGCCCAAAGTACATGAGGCAAAGCCTCATTATTCTTGCCACCAAAGAGCACTCCAGCTGCACCCTCTCCAGGACGTATCTGTTTGTTCTCTTGGTTATCCATTTAAGGGGTCTATGCTCTTCTTCACCATCACTATTCAAAGATGTCAATTCTTTTTCTGTCATCCTTATTCATTGTCCAATTCTCAACTGTTTGGGCGTTTTTGATATTGTTAACAATCAAGTGTAAGCTGTTTGGCTGTTTTTTATTTCGTTAATAATCAGCTCTGGGCTGGAAGCCTCTTGTTTAAGCAATTAGGACCACATGGGTGGGACTTTGTATTTAAAAGTGGGTTGGGTCTTACCTGAGAGTGAGTCTCCATCTTGGAGCAGTTGGATTCTAGAGGGTAAGTTGTTTTCTATGTACTTGAAAGATGGTTGAGAACTGTTTGGGTGTTTTACATTTTGTTAACGGTCAAGTATAAGTGGGTGTTCATTGTGTTCGGAGAGAAAGTTGTTCTAAGTGGTACAGTTGTCTGTCAGTTTGCTGTACTGAGATAATTTGGGGTTGCTGTGATACTGAAAGCCATGCCACTGGTGTGTCAAATGCTGTAAGGGTTACCCATGGTGGACAGGTTTTGGTACAGCTCCCTGATTAGGACAGATTAGGTAGCAGGATGGGCCATCTATTTCCTAAAAAACAGGCCTCTCAAAACCCTTTGAAGACTCAAGGAAGAGGATCATTATGGCAGTGAAGTGGTAGAGCCCAGATTGGAAGTCCGTTGAAATGAAGAAAAATATTAGCAAACATTGTTTACTAATTGGGACATGGAATGTACTGAACTTGATTGTTAGAAAATGAGGAATTGTTAAAAGGTAAATGGAAGACATGAGCATCAACATGGTAGGCATTAGGGAGATGACATGGACCAGCTTTGACCACTTTGAACTAGATAATCATGTGGTATATTATGCAGGGAATGAAAAACAGAAGGAGAATGGTTTTACATTCATAGTAAAAAAAATCAGTTTCAAGTTCTTTCATGAAATACAAGGTTATGAGTGATAGGATAATTTCCATACACATACAAGGAAGACCCGATAACATGACTAATACTCAAATACATGTTTCTACATCTAGAGCCGAAGAGGAAATGGTCTTGCTAGGCCTCAAACGGCATTGGATTTTGCTTAATGCAAAACACAGACTAATACAGAGCTGCTAAGTGTAGATACAGATTATCTGGGTATTTTTTATTTTCAGAAGAAAAAAGCCCTAAGTGTGTATTACTGGATTTAGCAGAGCTCAAGTTTCATAGACAAATTAATTTATGCATAAACTCTTCTGCCATAGTGAGACTGAATTAGCGAAAAAGGAAAAAAAAAAGAGTCCTATGTTAAAATAGGAGGTTGTACAGACGAAAAAGATATGCCAGTAGAAATTGAAGAAACAAAAATATATAGTCTAGGAATAAAGCATGACATAAATGTCAAAGAAAAAATATTGACTTAGTGTTAACGAGTTGTTTTACAGACTGAAAGGCCATGACATCGTGAAGTCTGTCCAGGGCCTGATGGAGAAGCAGGAACTGAAAACTGTCACCTTCTCCAAGCTCTGAGAGCTCACTCCCACACCTACTGACCATGGATCAAACTTTTTTCCCACCTCCATGCCTTCTCACCCAGTTTACTAACTTGTAGCTTTAACAATCATTTCCTTAAGGCCTTATCTTTCCCCGAAGAACAATAAAATTGTACGTACAAGGGGATAGGGATGGGGGAAAGACATGCAGTTCAAATAAAAATATCTCTTCCATGGGAGAAATATGAACAATTCTTCTCGTGAGGTCTGCTGCCTCTGAAAACCTGCTAGAGGGTCAGCTTTGAGTCATTCCAACTTGAGGGATAGTATAACAACAGTAACAACAATGTACTCATTAAAAAGTTCTGATGGCCTAGTGGGTAAGGAGCTGTGATGCCAACCCAAAGGCAGGTGTTTCACGTCCACCAGCTGTTTTTTGGGAGAAGGATCAACAGTCTGTAACTATATGATTTATAGCCTACACTCTGCTGGAGGATGAGCTCTGATTTGGTTCACATTCTGTGGCAGAGTGAGTGACTGTAGTCATTATGTCTTGCTTCTGATGTGGGTATGTTTGCTCAAGTAAACTTTCCATCTAGAGACGGAATGTTTTAAAATAGCATTTATATCAAGTTAAAGATTTGAAATAATTGAGCATGAGTAATTTTATAGCAGCCTAGAGAACCCAGTGGAACTGTGCCTAAAACTGTACAATGATAATTTATTCAAATGACTGACAATTAATAAGGATTCATTTTTATTTTTTTAATGGAATTTGGATAATGTTTTGTGCCGTCAGATGAAGTAAAATGTTACCTTTAAGATATTATTAGTATAAGTTGGGAATCCTCTTAAATCTCTTTTTGTCTATATTTGAAACTAAAAATGGTATTGACTTTTCATTTTCATTTTAAGTACCAACCCACTAAAAGTATTAACATGAAGACAATTTGGAAGAATTTTTAAAGATTAGTAGAAAGCTTAATTAGAAGAACTCTCATGTACAATGACCTTCCTTATTGTTGCAAATCCTTGAAGAAGAAAGAGCCGCTGAAAATTAGTATGCTGTCAACATTGTATTCTTATGATTTGACGTTATTAAGCAAACTTTGTATTTCTTTTTTTGGCCCATTTGATTAAATGTGTGATCTTATCTTGGTGAAATAGCCTGCTGGGCTGCAGACAGTAGTGTTCAGAAATGAAATTTGCTTAGAGCCTCTGAGCAGACATTTATTCAATGAGACCTTTCTTGAATAATAGATGATAGTGAGATAGCAGTGATGTGTGTGTGTTTTCTTCCTTCAGTAGAGGAGGAGTTGAAATGGAGAAAAAAAAAGTGTGGATGAAGACATTAGATTTATAAAAGAGGAATTAACCTGCTTTATGACAAATAAATAAAGTAAGTATGAAGGCTTTTTAGGCATCAACATCATACTCTTTCGTTTATACTTTTTTAGTATTCCCCATACCTCCCTATGTGTTACCCTCTCTTAACTTGATAGATGTTATTCTGGAATTATTACTACTCTTCTAATGCATATTATTTACACATACTCCTCTGGTTCTACTTTTAGCTGAATTTAGATTCTCATTCATTCTTCTCAAATCTCCTGGGCATTCTTTTGCCTAGCATCATACTCCTGTGCAGTTACTGATGCTTAGACATTCTAAACAGATCACTATGAACAGTTTTTGTTTTCTTCTAACTATAGCACAAGCTCATGTTAAACACTTGGGAAATTTAGGGATACATAATAAAGTAAAACCAGAAACCACATTCATAATCTGGTGGCATACCAAATTGTTGATAGGATGATTTCACGCTTGTTTTTTATACCTTGATTATCTAAGTTTGTATATCTATTTGTGTGTGTAAAGATTGTACTACAGTTTTTTTTCTTTCCATTTTCCTCATGAACATGTTTTAAACCATCATTATTAATGCTGTAAAAGATTTTGAAAAATTAATACTCCATGAGCAATTGAAACGTTCTCATGTATACAGGGCGCTCTGGTGGCTTAGTACTAAGGAATTGCACTACCAACACAAAGGCTTAGAGATCAAATCCACTAGTTGCTCTGCGGGAGAAAGATAGGTAGATGCAATTTACTGCCTCTGAAAACCTTCTGGGAGGTCAGCTAAGAGTTGATAATGGTATCCAACAATTACAGTTTACATATGCAGATATTATTTTTTTTCTGGAATAAAGTTATAATGAATACTACTGTGTAGGAAACTTGTCCCATTACTCTGATCATCTTGTAGACAGATCTCTGGATGTAGAATTACTAGGTCAAAGAGAAAGTAATTGATGTTTCACCTTTATCACTTTAATACTGTTAGAGTGAACTAGCTTTCATTCATACTAGATCTTTCTCACTCTGTGAGAGTTCTCAATTATTTACAGCTAATAGCATTTTGACTTCCACTTATTAATGTTATTGTGGCCCCATGAACTGACCCCCAAGCAGGTTTTCATAATCTGTAGATCATGAGGAAAGTGATTGCCTGTCTTTCTCCTGTGGAGCAAGCAGCTAGTGGATTTGAACTGCCTGCTTTTGGGCTAGCAGCACAATTCCTTACCAGTAAGCCACCAGAGCTCTCTTCTACATAGTTTTGGTAATTCTTAATAATTACAAATGCTTGGTTAAAGACTTCTGGTGGTTCAAAAGTTGAATACTCAGAGCTGACAGTTTAAAATAATGGTTTTCTGGGACGGTTCATATCAGATCTCACCGGGGAGGTGATTATACTATATCAGATTTCATTAAGAGAAGAACTGCATAGTATATACCAAACCAAATGATCGTGAGCAACTTAGTTGACACGCTAACTTAATTATTACAAATACCAAAGCAAACAGACACCTATTTACTATCTAGTAAAAAATTAAGTCATGGCAACTCTGTATGTGTGTGAGTAGACCTGTTCAATGGTTTATTCTCAGAAATAGACTGAAAAGATTTTATTCTTTTTTTCCCTCTGGGAATAGGTCTCATTCACTTGAACAACTTAAACTTGGCAACAGAGCAGTTAAGTGGCTGTAATTGTTGTATAGAAATACACTGTATGAAACTATTAATTTTAAAATGATCCTGTGCCTTTTGTTTCTGAATTCAACATACTAACACACCTGAAAAACACCCGACTCAGCACTAGGAATATCAGAGCTCTGTATGACTAGAGAGTTCTAGTGGTGTATTCTGTAGAGAGATGGGTTGCTAACACAAAGGTCATACCTCTCTGCCAGTGGAAATCTATCAGTGTCTCTATGGGAGAAAGATGGGAAATCTCCTCCTGTGTGATTTACAGCCTTAGAAACTTGTTAGAGGGTCCCGGCTAATTGCTGGTTGTGACATGGCAGTATTGACTTTGAGGTTTTGATCTATGGTTGCTAAATGGCAGTGAAATAACAATCTTTGCAAAGAATTTAAGTTGAAATATGAGAAGAGTGAGAAGAAAATTAAGCAATAAGAATTAGCCATACAGAATTTGGAGAATTTTGAATTGTGGTGGTGGTAAAGCATATTGACTCTATGTAGTTTTTCAGAAAGACAGCCAGTTGGCCAACTGACTGGAAGAGATCAGTATTTGTTCCCATTCCAAAGAAAGGTGACCCAATAGAGTGCGGAAATTATCGAACAATATCATTGATATCACATGCAAGCAAGATTCTGCTGAAAATGATCCAAAAACCTTTGGAGCAATATGCCAACAGAGAACTGCCAGATGTACAGGCTGGATTTAGAAGAGGTCGTGGTCCTAGGGATATTAGAGCTAATGTAAGATGGATCTTGGCAGAAAGCAGAGACTACCAGACAAATGTCTATCTGTGCTTCATTGACTATGCAAGGGCTTTTGACTGTGTGGATCACAACAAGCTATGGCCGACTCTGAAAAGAGTGGGAATCCCAGAGAATTTGATTGTGCTAATGTGAAACCTGTACTTAGACCAAGAGGCAGTCATCAGAACAGAACAGGGAGACACTGGATGGTTCAAAATCAAGGAGTCCGTCAGGGATGTATTTTGTCTCCATAGCTTTTCAGTCTGTATGCAGAACAGATCATCCAAGACACTGGGCTTTACGAGGAGGAATGTAGCATCAGTATTGGTGAAAGAATCATCAACAACCTGTGTTATGCAGATGACACAACCCTGCTTGCTGAAACCGAGGAGGACCTGAAGCTCTTGCTACAGAGGGTCAGGGACTGCAGTCTTCCATATGGATTGAAGCTCAGTATCAAGAAAACAAAGATTCTCACCACTGGGCCAACTGGCAGCGATCAGTATGGATGGTGAAGAGATTGAGATAGTTAACAGTTTTCATTTACTTGGTTCCACAGTCAACACTCTTGGTAACAGCAGGCAGGAAATCAGGAGACGAATTGCATTGGGGAGGTCAGCTGTGAGAGACCTCTCAAGAGTACTGAAGAGCAATGATGTCAGGTTGTGTAAGGTGTGCCTGATCCAGGCTATAGTCTTTGCAGTTACGTGGTATGCATCGGAGAGTTGGATGGTGACTAGGGATGATAGAGAATTGATGCCTTTGAGTTGTGGTGCTGGAGAAGAGTACTGAATATGCCATGGGCTACTAGGAGAACAAACAGGTTTGTCCTGGAGAGGGTGAAGCCAGAATGTTCCCTTGAGTCAAGGATTCTGAAGTTTTGTCCGACATACTTTGGGCATGTTGCAAGGAGGGAACGTGTAGGGACGGCACAGGAGAGGAAGACCCTCGATGAGATGGATCGATTCTGTGAGTGGAGTGGTGGGAATGAATGTGTTTGAGACAGTGAGTTTGGTGCAGGATAGAAAGGAGTTTACGGCTCTTGTACATAGGGTTGCTATGAGTCACAAACAACTTAACTTGATGGCACCTAACAACAGCAACAGCAACAAAAAATATTCCTTGCAAGTGGAGATGGTGAGACTTCATTTCACATATGTGGGCACACTATCAGGAGGGCCTAGTCTTTCAAAGAAGACTTCATGCTTGGCAAAACGGAGGGTTGGTGAAGGAGAATAAACCCTCCAATGAGATGGACTGACATAGTGACCTAAGAGTGCAGTTGCACAGTCAGGTTGTGAGGACGGGTTTCTTTGTGTTGTATGTAAGTATAACTAAGTTTGCTGTGAGTTGGAGTCTTAACAACAATGGTACTTTCACACACATTCTTTCCTCTTAATATTTCCTTTTAACTTTCTAGGTTTTAAGTGGACTCGTATTAATTTAAAATGTTAATTTCAATAAAACTTTCCTTTACAAAACTTTTATGGAAAAAAAAGTGTATAGGATATTCTCTGATTCTTAACTCCAGACAGAAAAAAATTTAAAGTATAAAATAATGCATCTTTTAGGAAGAAAGATCAGAAGAGAAGAATAATTACACTGGTTGTTAAGGCTCATAGTTAATAATCATGAACACAAGTTTTCTTCGATGTGTGCTCAGTTAGATTTTTCTGTCTGTTCATGGCAGGAAGAGTTCAATACCAAATGTGAGGTGTTCTGATGTGTATGAAGTGGAAAACATGGCAAGTACACAATGCAATTTCGTAGTTTTTATGGAAATGTTAATACCCTCTGACTTTGATTTTTATTAGTTCATTCTTTGGTTAAGGTGAATAACAGTTCAACTTCAAAGAATATCTTTTTTGTTCTAGTTGTAAAGACATTTAAGATATATTTCTAGCATACATGATAGAAAATCACTTCACTTTTATATGCTTTTTTCAAAAATTAAATCTACACAAGAATATGGAATAAGATTCTAACATTTGATACATAAATTATTTTGTAACTTCAAGAAACAACATCAAAGCAGTTTTTGAACTTATTATTGCATGTTAAATTTAAATGTCATTGAAAATTTCTCTGTATGTGTATGTGGAATATTGAAGTTTTAGGAGAGATTTTAAAAGGTTTGTGTACTCCTGCGTACCTTAGGACTGGCTGGTAGAATATGCTGTCTTCTAGTTATGAAGGAATATTATGGAATATCTTTCCTAAATTTGGGAATTTTGATTTCAAAAGACATGATGCTGTCACTGTTAACGTTTTTCACACTGATCATCTATCAACTCAGTGGAAACTTAAAAAAAAAAACCACCCCAAACCCCAAAATAAACAACCCACCAGACCATTTCTTTTAGATGTCATTTGAAAATAGAAGAATGAGCCTGAGGGATCTTTTGTCTCTGAAACATCCATGAAAATTTGTGGAAATTTTGCACATTTGTGAGTAAGAGAATCAGACTTTATCTGAGTTGGTAGATATGGTAACTGAGATCTGGAAAGTGACATGTGAACTGAGATTAAAGTGGACAGCCCTTAGTAGTATAGTGTCTTGTACCTTTTATATTGTATCATTGTAAGAGCTTATCACATAGCATATTCTAGCTAAGGTAGTTAGTTGAACTGAGCAAAAGGAAGAAAATTGAGGTCTATTGCCTTAATTTAGCTCTGAGAACAATACACTTGAATTTTTCATTTAAAAGACAAAGAAATGTAACATTGAAATCTTTTGTAGTATTAGTTGTCTACTTGTGATACTAGACTTGAGGATGTAACACTCAATCCATTGAAGGAAAAAAAAAACCCTGTTAGGAACATTGAGATTAGTACATAACATCTACACAAATGTTGAAATAAAGGATTTTGTCTCAGATGTCTTGGAAATGCTTTCACAAAAGGCTAGATCCTGCAAAAGGACATATTCATTCTTGGTAAAGTAGGGAGTGAGCAAAATAGAAGGAGACTTTTCAAGGAAATGGAATGACACATGATTAAAACAATTGACTCAAGCATAGCAAGAGGTGTGAAGATGCCATAATCAGGCAGTGTTTCGTTCTACTGCCCAGAAGGTCTCCGTAATTCGGAAACTGTCCTACCAATAACATATCAGTAAAAATCAGTGTCTCCACATGTGCATAAATGTAGTCCTAGCAGTGATGAAATAAGTCTACAGTTTACTAAATGATGGTTTCATATTTCTCCTCTTTCTGAGATTGATATTTTACTGTTATTCCTTCACAACTACAGAGTCCTACTGTGTTGTTATGTGCCGTCTCAACTATGACTCATAGCGACCCAATGCACAATAGCTCTGAACCCTGTTTTGTCTTGAGCCAATCTCACATTAATTACTCAAACTCTATTCACTCTGTCACTCCATCTCATCCGGTGGCTTCTTCACCTGTGCTGTCCCTCCACACTTTCAGGCATGATATATATCTTCAAGGACTGGTCCCACCTGGCAACATGTCCAAAGTATGTGAGATCGAACCTCATAATTGTTGTCTCCAAGAAAAGCTTGGTTTCACCCTCTCCAGAAGAAGCCTTTTAGTTTTCTTGACAATCCATGGTATGTTCAGTACTCTTCTCCAGCACCACAACTCAAAGGAATCAGTTCTTCTTTTGTCATTGTCTAGATCCCTGATGCATAGCACCTAATTGCAAAGACCATGGCCTGGATCAGGCACACCTTAATCTCTAGTCGCTTACAGCAGACTTTACTAATGCAATTAATCTTTTTACTTCCTGACTGCTAGTGCCAGGAGTGTTCATTACGGACATAGCAAGTTGAAATTATTAGCAATTTTAATCTCTTCTCCATCTATCATGGTGCCGCCAGTTGACCCAGTGGTGAGAATCTGTCTTTTTGATGATGAGCTTTAATCCATATTGCAGACTATCGTCCTTGACTCTCTGCAGCAGAAGCTTCAGGCCCTCCTCAATTTCAGCAAGCAAGGTTGTGTCATCTGCATAACACAGGTTACTGAGTCTTCCTCCAATCCTGATGCCACGTGAAGTCCAGCTTCTCAAGTATCTTCTCTGCATACAGCTTGAAAACGTATGGAGATAGCACTCATCCATGCTTTACTCCTTTCCTGGTTTTTTAAAATCATAATTTCTTAAATGATTTTTAATGCAACATAAATATTTTTGCAGCATATTCTTTCCATTTAATTTTTTCCCCATTCATTCTTTGCTGCACAGTTTTCTTCCTGACCACCCCTTATCCTAGTTTGTTTTTCTCTTTTAAAAAAAATAAACAACAAAACCATGCAGTGTTTCTTTCTGTGCTCCGTTCTGACAGTTATCTTCTGGTCCTAGTATAGGTTTCATGTGAGCACAATCAGATGTTCTGGGGTTCCCATTTTTCTAAAGCTAGGACACAATTTGTTGTGATCCACTTGCTACTATAGCACTATCAGATTACAGCTGTGGTGTTTCTAAAGCAAGATCCCCAACTTCTGCAGGTTGTCAGAGCCAAAAGACACAAGGTACTTGATAAACCAAACAGGAGAGAGAGAAATTAGGGTACAGATGTAGAAACCATTCTTCCAGAATAAAACTTCTTTGACAGATTGAGATTAACAAAACAAAATAGTGGCAAAATATGTTCCAGAAATTGATGAACTTCATTTAGAAGTCTATGGGAGAATGCTAAATATGGTTTTGAAAAATAATCAAAGAGAAAGAATGTATTAAAACTTGAACTATAGCTCATTGCCATAGAATGGTTTCCAAGTCATAGAGACCTTCTGTTGGAATTCCAGGGCTGTAAATCTTAATGGGAGGAGACTGCCCACCTTTCTCTCTAGAAACTGGTAATTTTGACCTGCCAGAGATGTTGCCTTTTGGTTAGCAGCACAACATCAGACAGACTAGGGCACCAGAGATTGTAATCGTCATGAAATCAAAGAGGAAGAAATGTACAGTACAGTAATAGTCTTATGTATTGCATTAGAAACATCTGCTGCAAAAGATTTTCTTAAAATGTTAGAAAAAAGTAAAGATGTCACTGGGAAGAGCGTCTACCTTAGGTGATGGTATTTTTAGTCATTCTAGGGAGTTGTGTTCACCAGAAGGTGCTGCCTTTCTGGAGGTTTGGATTCCCCTGCAATTCCTGTGGAAGGGCAGTATTCTCCCATGTGATTCGCAGCCTCTGAAAGTGTGCTGGAAGGGTCAGCTGTGAGTCGTTTAAGACTTGACAGCAATGAGTTTCGATTTATACGCTTGTGAAAGCTGAAAAGTGACTAAGGAAAACCGAAGAAGAATTGATACCTTTGAATTACGGCATTAGCAAAGAATATTTGATACACACGAACTGCCAGAGGAAGGAACAAATATGTTTTGTAATAAGTATAGTCAGAGGTCCCTTGGGAGCAAGGATCTTTATTTCTCAGTATATATTTACCGTGTACTCCCTATATGATAAAATTAAGTGTAAGTCTGAAAAAAAAAAGATGTAAAGGAAAAAAAATACCAATTTTTACAAATTTATTTGACTCAGAGCTCTTACGTACTCTAAACTACTGCATATTTCTTATCCTGCTGAGCCCTCAAGAATGCTTAGGAACAGACCAAGCTTTTCACATTTTAGATGTGAAACACCTGTGTAAGGACTGAAAGAAAACAGTAACATAGTTCATGTGAGGAACTCTGAAAAGAAATTAGGAGTTCCTGGAACAATAAGATTGAAAAAGAAATGACATGAAGGTAGGGGGCAAGGATTTGCAGCATATTTTAAGATTAAGTATTTTGAATTCTCTCTGAGGAGTTATGGATGTTATTAAAGGTTGTAAGCAGGACAATAACAAGATGATATGTTCATTAAAGAAAAAAAAATCATGCTGGCTGCTCTGTGTAGATGTAATTGGAGGAGGCATCAAGAGGGATGTGGAAAGACCAGTTAGATGAGAATCCAAGTTTTAGCCCTGCTTCTTCTCAGCTGGACAATGTAGTACAAATCGTGTCTTTCTCCAACATCATTTGCTTCATGTATAAAGAAGAGGTCTGGATTAAATAATGCCTCTTTTGACTCTAATATTCTGTATTCTTATTTGATTATAAAGGCATGGAGGATCTAAGTGATGGTTCACTGGTTGAATTACCTTATCTGAACTTTGTGGTTTTTACTGATCTGTCAGTCCCTGGAGAAAGTCATTATACTTGGAAAAGTGGAAAGTTAGTGAAAGACAGGAATACCCTCTGTCAGTTGGCTTGACACAGTGACTTTAACAATGGAGCTTCAGCACAGCAGAGATTTTGAGGGAGGCACTGGTTGGGGTTAGGGTTTCATTCATTTACAGGGTAACTCCATGGCACCTGAGAACAATAATTTGTAAAACATACTATTGTTACTATGATACAGGGAGCTCTGGTGGCCAAAGGCATGTGGTTCAAATCCACCACCTGCTCCTTCAAGTGAGAAGCTGGGCGGTTTCCTCCGTTACGATCTCTGAGAATTCAGAGGTCTGGACTCATTGGCACACAACAACTATGATACTGCATCTAGTAGTTTAATCAGCCTTCTGTTTTAACCTCAAGGTAAAAATTCACTCCCAGGGGATATATAATAAATTTAGCTTTTTTTTTGGTGTGTGTGTGTGTGTTATAAATTTTGCATAAAAATCGTAAGGTCAGCTGTTGGAACCAACCAAGTGTAATTTAATAAGATGTAGCGTTCAGACCAAACCATCTTCATTTGAGTGAGTCATCTTCTATTTATGAAATTATGAATATTGAAATTATTAAAAACAATTTTAATAGTTTATTTTATATAATAGTATAATAAATAGAATATATATTTAAGTAGTATATTTTTCTTGCATATTAACTTGCATATTAACTTTCTTGCATATTAATCACATACACATTGCCAGATCAGATTTCCAAGGCTGTAAGTTTTTATGGGAGGAGGCTGCCCATTTTTCTTCCACGGAGGGCTACAGTGGATTTGAACTGCAGAAGAGGTGCAGTGTTTTGGTTAGCAGTGTAACATGCTAAGGACAGTTGTTGTATTATATATGAGTGTCATTTAGTCAGGATCAACTCAAAAGCTGACCCTCCAGCAGATTTTCAGAGACAATAAATCACATTTAGAGGAGATTGCCCATCCTCCTCTCATGGAGTAGCGGTGGATTTGAACCTTGTGTCTTTGAGATTACAGAACAGCTTTTTATCAGTAGGCCACCAGATTTTCCACTCAGGACTAACTTGTTGTTATATACCATTGAGTTACTTGCAACCCATAGTGACCCCATGTACAACAGCACTAAATCCTGCTCTCTCCTGTGCCAATGTTATTGTCTCTGACACACTTACCCCCATATCCGCAGTCACTGAATCAATCCATTTCATTGAGGGTCTCCCTCTCCTGTGCTGTTTCTCCACTCTCCCAAACACGATGTCCCTCTCGAAGGACTGGTCCCTCCTTGCAGCATGTCCAAATTATGTCAGATGAAGCTTCAGAATTTTTGCATCTAAGTAGCAGCCTGGTTTAACCCTCCATAGGACAGACCTGTTCGTTTTCTTAGCAGTCATGATATATTCAATACTCGTCTCCAAAACCATAGCTCAAAGGCATCAATTCTCCTTCTTTTATCCTTAGTCATTGTCCAGCTCTCTGATGCATAGCAAGTCATTACAAAAGCCATGGCCTGTATCAGGCGCACCTTATTCTCCAGGCTGATGCCATTGCTCTTCCGTACTTTAAAAAGGTCTCTAACCACAGACTTTCCCATCACAATATGTCTTTTAATTTCCTGGCTGCTGGTGCTACAAGTGTTCATTGTGGAGTGAAACAGCTGAAAACTGTGAACAGTCTCAATCTCTTCACCATCTGTCATGATGCTGACAGTCGGCCCAGTGGTGAGAATCTTTGTTTTCTTGATATTGAGCCTCACTTACTGTTTATTGTTGTGGTTGCTATGTGCTGTTGAATCAGAACCGACTCATGGCTGATACTCTGGTGAATTTTCTGTGTCAGTAAACCACTAGCGAGGTGATGGCTTGTATTTTTCCCATGATATGGCTGGGAATTTGAACTGTCTGCTTTTGAGTTGGCAGTACAACTCTTTACCACTAGACCATTAGAGCTTTTACATTATTTAAGAATTTTTAGTATATTTTAGCTTTTAAGTAATAATTTATTCCTTTCATTTCCTCTTTCTGTTCCGTGTTCTCAATCTTCATAGCTCTTTGTTACTTTTAGGCGTTTATGATGTGTTGCCATGGCTTTTAATAGTTTCTGCTCTTGTCTTATACATCATTGAAAATATGGATTTGTTGAATTCTAGGACTGCTTTTAGTTTCTTTGTAAATATGGTATTTGGTTATAAACATGAGATTTATATTTTGTGTTGAAAGGCTTATGATTTTTTAAAGATGGGTGATGTGGTATGTTCCATAAAAGATGAGACTCTAATTTTACTTTGCCTCATTTTTTTTTAACAACCCAACAAAATCAAACTGATAGAAGATATCTTAATAAATTTCTTATGTCATTAGCAGTATTAATTCAGAACATGGGCATTTTGTGTCAGATATGCTATTATGTGCTGTAGCTGAATACAACTCCTATCGACCTTAGAACAACAGATTAAAACCTTGTCCTATGTTCTGCCATCCTCAAGATCTCTGACATGCTCAAGACTCTGTCAGTCTGCGTCATGAAAGTTCTTTCTCTCTCCCCCTCTGGTCCTCAATCTTTACTACAATGTTGTCTTTTTACAAACCACCCTGTAATAGCTGTTTGATTTTTAACTTTCAATCCTTAACTAACCCTTTAAGTTTTAAAAAATCATACTAAAACTTATTGCTGTCAAGTTGGAACCAACTCATAGCTCACCTTTGATTTTCCCAGGTTGTAAGTTGCACAGGAGGAAAGGACCTATATTCATCCCAGTGAGCCACAGCACAGGTGGGTTTGAAATGCCTGAGAGGTATGGTCTTTGGGTTAGTAGTGCAATCTCTACCTCATGGAGGAATTGCAAGAATTGGATTAGCTCCTGTAATATAGTGTATGACCATACAGTTTAGTCCTATATATGAATATTCATAGGGGAAAAGTAGATACTATCATCTTAGCTTCTCCAAGGAAAAAGAAGTAGGGTACAGTGGTTCAGACACTCTCCTTTTTTCTTGGCACCCATCTTTTTGCAATGGTGACGTCACATTTTATATCTGTTGCCTTCAATCTTCCTTACTTCCCATATGAATTCATTCTGTCATGTTTCTGCATGTACACTATACTATTTTTTTTATCTCTGGTTTATTCTGAAAGGAATGATTATCCAACAATTTGTGATACACAAATTGAATTCTTACAGACTCTGTCCGATAAGAGTGCTGGAAATGATTCTATTACTTATTTCTAACACCCATATTCTGTAGATGAAGATATGTAATATATAGAGAGGTAATAAATACAGTTTGTATATTTAGTGTATGAGGCAGATGATGTCTTCCCTCTTCCAGTGCACATTTATCTTGCAAATAAACTATTTTTAGTATTGGAGAAGAAGATGCATTTTTCAAATAACAATTAAACAGTAAATATTATACTGGCACAAGGAAATTTTATGATAGAGCATTAAAGCTCAAAGTTTTATGTCTGGAATAAGCTTTTCTCATGTTGAGTGAAATATAGTTTTAGATATCTAGAATATTATGAAAAATTAGGCAATATCAAATATTACTTAGACAAGTATTGTTTTCAAGAAAATTTAGCCTGGTTTACTGGAGGTCAATGTACATGTGGGAAGTAGGAATTGAAAACTCTTTATTCTTTGACTGTGAGAATTTGCCCTTCAAAGACAGGTTTATAATATGATGTCAATATTTGAGTCCTCTTGAAGAGCTGCTATTCTGTAAGGAGTCCTTTGCTTTCTAATTATAGTATGAAAAAGTGACAAAATTTAAAATCACTCTTGAAAGCTAAAAGAACTTTTTGAAAGAACATTGAAAACATTTAAGTTTACTAACAATTAACAACCTTAAAAGGGAATTAATTTTCCATGTTTTTGAGTCTCTTAGAAATGAGACTTATTAGACATTACACTAGAAGTGAATGATTTAAAAAAAGGAAGTCAGTGAGATTAGAAACACTACTTAGATCTGTAAGTAATTTTATTATTTTATTTATTTTCTGAATGGCCTGGTAAAATAATTGAAACACAATAACACATTTTAAAATGTATTTTTTTTTCAAATGATAAAATAGGCATTTATTCAGGTAGTAAATCCCCAAGGCCAGCTTGGGGGTAGGCAGAAACGACGTCCCTCTGCTGCCCTCTGCTCAGTCTCAACACCCAAGCTGTGCAGGGAAGGCTTGCAGCAGAGTTCCCGGGAAAATGTATTTTTAAAACCTAATTTTTTTATAAGTTTGGATAATTGTTTTGGCAAATCCAAAGCTCTGAGTTTCTAATGAGAGATAAAAAAGAATCAAAATGTGGTTTTTTAAAAATTTTATTTTATTAATGAACATTTACAGAGATTTTGGATTTTCATTCATTCATTGTTTCACAATGTAGTTTTTGCCTGTCACTTTAGAGAAATGAATCTATGTTAGTCCGCACACCCCTAATGGAACAAAGAAGATGGAGTTCTAATAACATTTTTAGCTACATTTGTTGAAAATAAATATTAATATTCTATGTGACTGTAGTCATGCTATGTCAGTTCTAACCACATTTATAAGGAAGTTTTTTTTGTGTTGTTTTTTTTAAATTGCATTAATTTTACTTTTTCCTCTTCTGAAGTCATTGAGTGAGATTCCTTTCAGGTTGTATTTCTGTGAAGGTTTCAGAATTGTAACGATCCTTGCATGTTACTCTTATAGTATCCTAAGAAGCTCTTGAGTAATTTTATTCTTTAGTCATATATTAAAACTGACTTGGCCAAGATTTATTTTCCCCTCCTAAACATCAGCATTTACTTTTTACATCTAATGTACTTCATGTGAGAAGTTGGCATATTAATATTTTATGTGCTCCACATTCTTTTTGTTCTGTAGTATTAGTTAAGACAAACTGCTTTTGGAGCTGTGCTGGCTTCTGTGAAAATGATGTGTAAACTAAAACATGAAAAGCAAACAAAACTCAGACCAGCAAAACAAAAGCTACATAAAATAAGGCACAGGCGTGTACACATACACACATATATGCACGTATGTTAATTTCAGGCTCCATTAGAATTGTCACTGAGAAGAGTGACACTGTGTATGGACAAAATTGCTAAGGAGTATCCAATCTAGTCTTCTTAGTGTACCGTAAAGGAAGATGGAAAAGAAAATTCAAACCACAAAGTGAATAATTTCCTCCTAAGACAAGATGAACAACATCACTTTCTCATAATAATGAAAGTTTTAAATGATGTTTACTTTTCTGTTTTAGAGGCATTCAATATTATGTTGTATACAGCAGGTTTTTTTTAGCTATGTGGAAAGATTGTTGGCACAATTGTTAACACAGTAGCAAACCATTATGAACATAATTACTAAAGTTTACGGATTGTTTCAGTTTGTGCTTATGTTTGTTTAGGCTGTTTATTGAGGAATGTGTATCAAATGAAGATAAAAGGTGGAACCTGATTTATTCCTGTAGGAATAACCTTTAAGGATGGGGTTTAGATTATTTTCCCCCTCCTCTTTCTGGAAAGTCATATTATTTCCTCTCATATCAGTTGCATTCAACCATGTTCTCTTCAGAAAACCAGGTTTGAAAAGGCCCTTCTTAATTGATAGATAATTGGTTGGAAGTATTTCACAGAATTCTTTTTGGTTAGAAGAGAAATGATACACTTGCTTCAGGGACCTTGGCAGAGTGCTGAAGTGCAAAGATGTCAGTCTAGAGATTAAAGTGAGCCTGATTCAGGCCATAGTTTTCACAGTAACTTGCTATGCATCAGAGAGCTGGACAATGAATAAGCATGACAGAAGAACAATTGATGTCTTTTGAGTTGTGGTGCTCGAGATGACTACTGAGCATACTGTGGACTGCTAAGAGAACAAACAGATCTGTTCTGGAGAGGGTGAAACCAAGTTGCTCTCTGGATGCAAGGATTTTGAAGCTCTGTCTCACACACGTTGGACATGTTTCCAGGAGCTACTAGTCCTTGGAGAAGGGTATCATTCTTGGAAGGGTGGAGGGACACTGCAAGAAAGTAGAAGACCCGGAATGAGATGGATTGACACAGTGGCTAGAGTAATTGGTGCATGTATATCAGAGACAGTGAGTGTGGCTCAGGATAGGACAGAGTTCAGAGCTATTGTACAGTCACTATGAGTTGCAGCATATAACAACATATAACATACAACAACAACATATAACAACAACAACTACTTGCTTTTGTTATGGCATTTTGAGGTAATAGTGGAAAGTACACTTAATGAGGTTGCTGCAGTTATGGATGCTGTTTTTATTCTTATGGATTTTTCCTTGGCTTTTTTATGTCAGTGAGTTAGCAGATGAGAAATGCAACAATACAGTTATCATCTCCTGGAACCCAGAGGTTTTGCATGTAGGTGTAGAACCAGATTTGCAAGTGGTGGTGTCAGTCAGAGCCTCCACTTGTGTTTAAAGTTTATATGTCAACATCGTGGGCGTTTTGCCCACACACTGTGGGGTAACAACCCATATTTTATGCTGCTTTTTCCCCCTGCAGTGTTCAGGGTGTGTGTCTTGAATGTTTGTGACTTAGGCATTATTTTAGGCAGAAGACATTGGCTTGTTTCTGTCAGCCCCACAGTTCCTTAGGAAGTTCAACAGAAACGACAGTTAAGACGGCAAGAGATCAACTTCCAAGGACAAAATAAGAACAGATGTCTGTGTCTAAATGAAAGGAGGGATTTATGGATGTTTCCAAAGCTGACACTCAGCAATGTGAGTTTAAATATATTTGGTTAGTGCTTTCATACTCATTAATTTATTATTTTAAATTCTGCATTTATTGCTTAATGAGTCAGTACTTTATCTACCAATTGGTAAATTAGGACTTACTTTCAAAGTGGCTTTTTAAAATAATACTTTTAATTTTTCTTTCCAAAAATAAATCTTTACATAGACTTGATTTGGATCTCAAGATCTGGTTTGATGATGTTTTGTTATTTAATGACTACCTTTATTATTATTACTCTTCTTTCCTGCTTCTAGAAAACATTTAATTTATTTATTTTCTAATAACTATAATTAGTTGAGTGGACTTAGAAATGTCTGAAGTATATTTATGTATTTTTATTTGAGTCTTCATAGCTATTGAAATGCATGATACCGAAATTGAGGTATACTCTTTAGTTCTTTTAAAACTTAAAACAGTTTTGATGAGAGTGTGGATAAAAACCTTTAAATGCATAAGTTTTCTTGGAAATTCAATTCAAAAGACTTTCCATATAACAGCATAGTCTCCTCCTCAATAAAATACCATGTGTTTGAACATTTTTTTAGTTTTCAGAGGGAAAAAATTATGTTAGTCTTATAGATTTTCTGTAAGAATCAAGGAAGAGTTATAAAGTAAACCTTTATTTATTTATTTATTTATTTATTTATTTATTTACTCATTTATTTATTTATTTATTTATTTATCTTTACTACTGGGTACAGGGAGAATGTATAACTTAGGGAATTGTGACATTTCAAATGTAAAGGGAGAGGGTTTAAAAGAAATGCTTAGTGATAACTTACAGATGTAGACATAAGCACACAACTGCTCCTTTTAAGGTCAGTTTGCCCCATATCCACTGCTGGTGCCATCCATAGTCAGAAGCCAGACTAATATCTTTGCTCCTGTAGGCTTGTCAGCATTTAAAAGGCTTTTCACAGGGCACCTGGATTGAGAGGGTAGATGTCTACTGTTCTACTGCCTTTTTTTGTTTGTTTGTTTTTTAAAGGTGGAATATAACTAGTTCAGGTGCCTCTGTGAGACTGGTAGATTAAGAAAGAATAGATCTACCAAAAAGAAACCATCTCCCCGTTTTTACATCTTCATACTTGTGTGGAATGCCAGTTGTCCCTGTCTGCACAAGTTCTCCAGATTCGTTGAGAATGGAGCACACTTCTTTCACTCTCTTTTAAGTCTGTTCTCCAGTCTTGTCACTTTTGGACAGGACCTTCTTTGTATTTTACTGCTTGGTAAAAGTAAGGGAAAAACAAAATCAGTGCTGTCACTTCACCACAAAGTGATAACTCATCCCTGGGATTTGTCAGTTTGCGCTCTGGTACTTTTAACTCATCTGCTGGCAGAGTGGAAGGACAATTTTAATGATCCCAGGAAGTGAGAACGGTCAAGCTCCTTTTGTATCATGTTGTTTCTTGTGTCATTCTTGGATGGTACAGTTGACTAATTAGTTCTCAACCATCCTATCCTCTTAAAACTTAGAACTCTACAGTTAGAAACTATGTAAGACCGAAATCTTTAGAAACAGCATCCAGTTTTATAGAACTAATGTGCTAGGATCTTGCCTTCCTAATTTTTTTCCACATGCTTATCCTTTCTAATAGGAACATTAACCATTTGTCTTCCTCAACCTCAGTGCTGTCTTGGGAGAATAAAGGTTATATATTTTACCTACCAATGGTGAGCTTTCATGAACTAGTAGCAAAAAAGCTGCTCTGCAATCCTGAAGGCATGCAGTTCCAAGCCACCAGAGCAAGATGGGCAGTCTCCTGTGTGATAAATTGCCTCTGAAAATCTGCCAGAGGGTCACCTATGGGACGGTTCCAAATCTTCCAACTCTATGATACATAACAACAACAACAACTTGATATATTCTGGAAGCCTACAAACAAAAGGAACATTCACATGTATTCTCAATTAAAGGTAAAATTTTGATTTAATGCTGGCAAACTTATGTAGTTGTTAGGTGCCATCAGGTTGATTCTGACTCAGTGATCCTGTGTACAACAGAAAGAAACACTGCCGGGTCCGTTGCTATTTTCCTAGTTGCTGCTGTATTTGAACATGTTATCGCAGTCCCCATGTTGCTCTTATCTTGTTGAGGGTCATCTTCTTTAGCGCTCATCTTCTGCTTTACCAAGCATGATGCCCTTCTCCAGGGACTGCCTAGTCCCTTCTGATAAAGTCTTGCCGTCCTTTCCTTCAGGGAACGTTATGACTAGCTGCACTTTTTCAAGACAGAAATGTTTGTTCTTCCAGAATACTGTATTCGATAATTCTCTGCCAACATCGTAATTCAAAGATGTCGGTTCCTCTTGGAGCATCCTTATTCATTACACAGCTTCACGTGCATCTGCCACCACTGTCCAGTCTGTTTTGATTCAAAATAACCTTCCATCAGGTTTCTAAGGCTTTAAATCTTTCTCCCATGGAACTAGTGGTGGATTGAACAGCCTTCCTTATGGTGAGTAATGCAATAGGTGCTGCTTTATGCAGCCAGGGCTCCTTAACATGCATGAAGTGACTGGAAATATAATTTGGATCAGGCACACCTAGGTCCTCAAAGTGCCATCTTTACTCTCTAACCCTTTTAAAAACTATTTTTTCAGAAGTTTTGCCTAAAGCTATATGTTAGGTTTTTGCTTGCTGCTTCCATGTGTGTTGATTGTAGACTCCAGTAAAATGAAAAAATTGAAGTTGATGATCATGATTTTGCTTATTGGTACACTTGTGAGGATTTTTGTTTTCTTCAGTTGAGGTGTAATTCCATAGTGAAACTTGCAGTCTTTGATGGTCATTCGTGAGTGCTTCAGATCCTCTTTGGTTTCAACATGATTGTGTCATCTGCATGTTTTGAGTTGTTAATGATTCTTCTTCCAATCTTGATGTCAAACCCAGCTAGGTTAAACATTCTTCCTGATAAAGTCCTGTTCTTTAAATTATTTTCTCAGGATACAGGTTGCATAAATATGCCAGAAAGACACAACTCTGATGCACACCCCTTCTGATTTTAAATGAAGTATTCCCCTTTTCTCTTCAAATTACTTCCACTTGCTTCATATACAAATATTTCAGGAGCACATTTAAGTGTGCAGGAATTTCCATTCTTTTTTTTTGTTTGTTTTAACTTTAAAAAATGCGTATATTTTTTATTGTACTATATTACGTATCGCGATGGGAAAGTCTGCTGTTAGGGACCTCTCAAAGGTACTCAGGAGCAACAGTGTCTCTATAGAGACTAAGGTGTGCCTGATACAGGCTATGGTCTTTGCAATCGCTTGTTATGCATCAGAGAGTTGGACAATGACTAGGGAGGACAGAAGGAGAGTGGATGCTTTTGAGCTGTGGTGCTGGAGAAGGGTACTGACTGTACCATGGACTGCCAGGAAAACAAACAGATTCATCTTGGAGAGGATTAAACTAAGCTACTCCTTGGAGGCAAGGATTCTGGGGCTTCGTCTGACATACTTTGGACATGTTGCCAGGAGGGACGGGTCCTTGGAGAGGGACATCATGCTTGGGAGGGTGGAGGGACAGCGCAGGAGGGGAAGACCCTCTATGAGATGGATTGATTCAGTGACTGGGGTAATTGGGATGGGTGTGTCAGAGGTGGTGCGGTTGGCGCAGGATAGAGCAGGGTTTAGGGCTGTTGTGCATAGGGTCGCTATGAGTCGGAAACGACTCCACGGCACATAACAACAACAACATATTACAATATAAATCAATGCAAAATTTTTTTAAGAAATAGAACAGCAAATTGGACTCCCATACACTTTTTACTAGTAATCCAATTTCCATTCTTGACCTCATAGAGAGTCTTCCTCTCCTGCGCTGTCCCTTCACTCTCCCAAGCATGATGTCCATCTCCAAGGACTGGTCCCTCCTTGCATCACGTCCAAAGTATGTTAGATGAAGCTTCAGGATCCTTGCCTCCAACGAGTAGCCTGGTATAACCCTCTCCAGGAAGAACCTGTTTGTTCTTCCAACCATCCACAGTATATTCAGTACTCTTCTCTAGCACCACAGGTCAAAGGCATCAATTCTCCTTCTATGATCTTATTTTCTGCTTGGAGTTTAGAGCAAGATCAGAGTTGGATCTGAGCATTTTCAGTTCAACACTAATGCAGTCTTAAATTTCTCATGTCTTAATGTATTTTTAATCATTGCTTTGTTTGCTTTCTGAATTTTTTTCTTTTCAGAGTTGTCATTTTTCCTAGTTAACCTCTCAATATGTAACAGCATCTGGAATTTTTGAAGATTCTTTAGGGTTAATTGCAAATCACTTTGGCTAAATATGGATTCAGTTATGGTTTGGGTTTTTTTTCCCCTCTCTCTTATATTTACATGTCCACCGGTACTATAACGGTTCCTACTTATGACAAGAATCTGCCCTGTTTCCGAGGCTGTTAGACTTAATTAGAGGAATTGTTTTATTTTATGCCTGCGGAGTGGTGAGTGGAGTCTGACTTCTTGTGAGATTCAATTACCAACCTTTTGGGTAACAACAAAAATGTTTAACCTAGTATGCCATCAGAGGTCATTATATATTAGCATAAGCATTAATATTTCTGATCTGAACTACAGTTATCGTATTCCTATCAGATGTTGGCATAATCTTTCTTCATAAATATGTTAGGGATATTGAATATTCAACTGACTGAGCTTAATGACTTCTTAAAAAAAATGAAATAAACCAAAATCACCACTTAATGTAAATATTCATATCAAAGTGAACAGTGTTTAGGATTTGTAACAACATATAATGATTATGTGTTGAAGTTCTGGGAAATAGGAATAATATTTTTTTCTAAAAGTTCACTGTATTCCTCTATCAGAAATATTTTGTTTTGTTGCTTATGTGATTATTTCAGCTTTTTGGTTGATTAGTCATTTATTAATAGCTAAACCTAGATCTTGATGTGGAAAAATAGTAGAAGAGTATTCATTTTGTGAGCCTCTTCTAAAACAGTTGTGTTTACATTGAATATAAATACCACCAATCAAGTAGATAACTTATGTATTATAAAATAGAATATGTATGTTTGATCTTGACTTATTTGCTTTAGTCTGTAGGATATTAATTTTAATGTATTCCATTTCACATATATCCTGTCACTTACTTAGACTAAATGGTAGGAGTATCTTTCCCTGGGGCTTTTCTTTGTGCCAGTGTTTGTCTCATATTCTTTGGGCATATTTATTATCAGGAGGTCCTTAGAAAAGGCCATCATGCTTAGAAAAGTAGAAAGTCACTGAAAAAGAGGAAGCTATATAATGAGATACATTGACCCTGCCTGCAATAATTGGTTTAAACACAACAGAGATGTGAGGAGGGTGCAAGATTGGACAGAATTTCATTCTATTGTACATGAGGTGGGTATGTATGAGTTGGGCTGACTCATTAGCTCCTAATGGAAACTGTGGAATAATAAAGGTCCCAGGCAGGTGATTGACACTTAACTCCTAACTTACACATTACAGTTTGAGCCTAGCAAGCAGTTTTTAGAATAAAGATCTGGTGATATGCTTTCATCAAGATTGCAGCCAAGACAGATCTATAGCGCTATTCGACTTTTCAACATATAAAGTCACCATGAATCCAAATGGGCTCCATGGCAATAACTTTGGAATAATGTTGTTACATGGCATCAAGTTGGATGACCCCAACTCATAGCTGATAGCTAGAAGGTATTCAGAGATTGTCAATGGCATGGGAGGAGATTGCCCATCTTTCTCCTTCAGATGCAGATTTGAACCACTTGCCTTTGGATTGGCAGTGCAACTCCTTACCCAACAGGCCACTAGAGCTCCCTTATGGGATACAGTTGTTGTTACATACCATTGAGTCAGAATTGACTATCCAGTGGATTTACAGAGGCATTGAATCATATGGGAGGATACTGCCCATCTTTCTCTCACAGAGCAGTTGGTGGATTTGAAACCACATACCTCTGAGTTGGCAGAATTGCTCCATACTATCTATGCCACCAGAGCTTTTATGGGATAATAGAGTAATAAGAAGTAAAAACCACAAATGATTTCTACTTCTGAGTGCCTAACAAAGTACTAGAGATATAAATCCTGTGGGGGAAGTCTTAATTTCATCTCATTCTGGATTGATTCTTATGGATTGATTGATCTCATTGTCAAGAAAGCAAATATTTTTACCACTGGACGATCATGATAGATGGAGAGGAGATTGAAACTGTGAACAGATTCATCTTGCTTGGACCCACAGTTAACGCCCTTGGTCCTAGCAGTCAGGAAATGAGACACATTGCACTGAAAAAATCTGAGGCAAACTGAGGCCGACCTGAAGCACTTGCTACAAAAGGTTAAGGACTGTAGTCTTCAATATGGATTAAAGCTCAACATCAAGAAGACTAAGATCTCACCACTGGGCCAATTGAGAACCATTATAGATGGGGGGAAAATTGAAGTTATTAACAACTACAGCTTATTTTTCTCCACAATTAAGGGTGGAGTACTCTTGGCACTGGCAGTCAGAAAATCAAAAGATGAATTGCATTAGGTAAATCTGCCAGAGAACTTTCCAGAGTACTGAGAACAACTAATGCCAGTCTAGAGATTAAGGTGTGTCTGATCCAGTCCATGATCTTCACAATTATTTTCTATGCATCAGAGAGATGGATAATGACTAAGGATGATAGAAGAAGAATTGATGTCTTATAGTTTTGGTGCTGGAGAAGAGACTTGAACATACCATGGACTGTGAAGAAAACAAATAGATCTATCTTGGAGAGAGTGAAACCAGTTTTCTACTTGGAGACTAGGATTTTGAAGCTCTGTCTTACATACTTTGGGCATGTGGCCGGGAGGGATAGATCTTGTGAGAAGAAAATCATGCTCAGAAGGGTGGAGGGACAGTGCAAGAGAGGAAGACCCAAATAAGGTGTATTGGTACAGTGATTAGGGAAAGGGGGGTAGCTGTGTTGGAGTCAGTGAGACTGGTTCAGGACAGGGCAGGCTTCAGAACTATTGTACATAGGGTCACTGTGAGTCACAGGTGACTCAATGGCACATACCACCACCAACAACAATGATGTCATTAGGTATTGAAGTGCTCATAAAATATTTAAACTTTTTATTTCAAATTTTGTATGGAGTAGCTTAATGTGAATCATAGTGGGAGCTCTAGAGGATATGTAGTCTAGAGGGTAAGGTGTTGAATGGCAGGCTGTTTAAACCAACCAGCTACTCTGTGGGAGAAAAATGGAGATTGTCTTCCTGTGTGATTTACAGCCTCTATAAATCTGCTGGAAGGTCAACTATGAGTCAATTCTGACTGAAAATTAGCGAGTCGAATTGTTCAATTGAGTACTTAAATGTATATTCCATGATAAATACTTCCCAAATGTATATTGTTTGGATTGTGTCAAACCTTTTGTGTTTCACAAAGATGTCTGCAGAAACTTAGTTGTAGAAATTTTCTTTTAATTCTACCAATAATTTTCTCTTCACAATTTTCTCTCAGAATTATAATTGAAAAGAATGATCTGCCATTTTTTTTCTAGACTAAACTGAGTCAGACTTTTTGAAGTTATAAAATATAGTGTTTTTCTTTCTGAGTTCAAATGTAGCACTAAGTTTTCATTAGTAAATGCATCTTTGTAAAAATATTTTGTAAAAATTTGAAGGCTAAGAAGCCCTAATTTTTAAACATGACCAGAATGAGCTTGGAATTCTACAGCTTTGAGTGTTTGAAATGCCATTTGATATTTTATAACATTTAGATACTTAAATTAATCTAAAATTATATTAAACCATTATTTGTATATATTAATTTTTATTTAGTAGGATATTTGTAGTAATTCATCTAACACATCTGTTAGTGAACTATTTAACGTGATAGAGATATAGTGGTGAATAAAATGTAAATTCCTATCCCTAGAGTTCTTTCCATATTGATATGTACATGGAATCGTGATTTTTTTTAACAGTGATAGAATTATTTTATAGTTCCCTGACTCAAAGGAGCAGCCTGGCTTAACCCTCTTTAGGATGAATCTGTTTGTTTTCTTATCAGTCCATGATACATTCAACACTCTTCTCCAGCACCACAGCTCAAAGGCATCATTTCTCCTTCTATCCTCCCTGGTCATTGTCCAACTCTCTGATGCATAACAAGTGGTTGCAAAGACTATGGCCTGTTTCAGATGCAACTTAGTCTCCAGAGAGACACCATTGTTCTTCAGTACTTTGCAGAGGTCCCTAACAGCAGACTTTCCCATTGCAATACATCTTTTAATTTCCTGGCTGCTGGTGCCAAGAGTGTTGACTGTGGAGCCAAGCAAATGAAAGCGGTGAACAATCTCAATCTCTTCACAGTCCATCCCGATGCTGCCAATTGGTCCAGTGGTGAGAATCTATCTTGATATTGAGCCTCAATCCATATTGAAGGCTGCAGTCCTTGACTCTCTGCAGCAAGTACGTCAGGTCCTTCTCAGTTTCAGCAAGCAGGGTTGCGTCATCTGATTTATATTAGACTACCAGTTATTTTCCCAGTTTAGTTAGTGCTGCTTGATGTTGTTTTAGGTGCCCTCCAATGGGCTCTGATTTATAGCAACCCTGTGTGTAATGCATCACCCTTGTCTATTGCTGCATCTCCTGCCTATAAAGAGTCTTGTGAGGTAAAAGCCTTTTAAATAAGCACATCACTACACTGAAAAGTAAAGATTCCTTTTCACCAGTAATTCTGTCACAAGTTTGTGACATGATCCTTGACAGATCATAAGTTTTTCATGCTTTATAGTTTTGCTAGTACTAGGGATAATGCAACTAATGTTAGGTGAATCTTGGATGAAAGCAGGGCGTAATAGACGAATGTTTACCTGTGTTTCATTGACCATGTGAAGCCATTTGATTGTGTAGATCATAACAAACTGTGGCTGACTTTGAGAAGAATGAGAATCCCAGAACACTTTTTGGTGCTTATTCGAAACCTATATTTGGACCAAAAGGCAGTCATCAGAACAGAGCAAGAGCCCACTGCATGGTTCAGAATTTGGAAAGGTGTATGTCAGTGATGTGTCCTATTTCCATGCCTATTAAATTTATATGCAGAACAGATTACCCAGGAGGCTGGGTTCTATGAGGAGAAATGTGGCATCAGGATTGGAGGAAGACTCATCAACAATCTGCATTATGCCTATGACATAATCTTGCTTGCTGAAACTGAGGAGGACCTGAGGCGCTTGCTGCAGAGGGTTGATGACTACAGCCTTTAGTATAGATTGAAGCTCAATATCAAGAAAACAGAGATTCTCACCACTGGGCCAGTTGGCAGCATCATGATAGATAGTGAAGAGACTGAGGTTACTAACAGCTTTGGTTTGCTTGGCTCCACAATCAACACTTTTGGTCAAATTAAAAGACAAATTACACTGGGAAAATCTGCTGTCAGAGACCTCTCTAAAGTACTGAAGAGTAATGATGTCAGTCTGGAGACTAAGATGCAACTGATCCAGGCCATGGTCTTTACAATCAGTTGCTATGCATCAGAGACCTGGACAAATTTGAGCTGTGGTGCTGAAGAAGAGTAATACACCGTGGACTTCTAAGAAAACAAACTGGTTCATTCTGTAGAGTGTGAAACTAGGCTGCTCTTTGGAGGCAAGGATTCTGAAGCTTCATCTGACATACTTTGGATATGTTGCAAGGAGGGACCCGTCCTTGGAGAGGGACACATCATGCTTGGGAGGGTGGAGGGACAGCTAAGGAGAAGAAGAGTCTCGATGAGATGGATTGATGCAGGGACTGGGGTAATGGGGGTAGGTGTTTCAGAGACAGTGGGATTGGCACAGGATAGAGTAGGACTTAGGATTGTCGTACAGAGTGTCACTATGAGTCGCAGGTGATTCTAGAGCACATAGCAACAATAATATGTTAGTGAACTCTGGTGGCCTAGGGGTAAAAACCTGTGTAGCAATCCTAAAAGCACGAGGTTCAGCAGTCCCTTCACAGGAGAAGGAGAGTAGTCTTTTTCCCTGTGATTTACAGAAAAAGCCACTGAAAGGCCAGCTATGGGTCAGTTACAACTCAGTGGTACATAGCAACAACAACATACTGCATTAGAAAGGAGCCCTAGTAGGGTGCAAGTAGTGTGGTATGTAATTTATTGGGTAGCTAATCTTAAAGGCTGGCAATTTTGACTTTGCAACTGCTAATGAGGAGAAATGGGAAGTCTTCCTAAAGATGTAGAGTCTCAGAAAACTGATGAAGGATCATTATTTGAACTGACTAGACAACGATGGACATTAGTATGTTATATTTGAGGTACTTTTATATACCAAGGTTTGTCTTAGTTTAATGAAATTGTTAGATGATTTAATGAAATTTTCTAATGTTGTATATGTCAAACACTATAGTCTGTCTCATAATTTCTGAATTTATTTTTTAGGGTGAGAGAAGACCCTCAATAATTAGTACTATGACAGATGACTTTTTAAAGTTTTCATAAAATCTTGCATCTTTGTGTTCTTGTCATTACCTCTTTTTTTAAATCATAAAATTTCAAGCAGCCTTGATAGCAGAGTATGGACTATAAACTACTGGATTGGTGGTTTGGATCCATGAGTAGTTTGCTTCAAGAGAGATAGAAAGGGACTCTACTTCCAGTAAGGCTTACCATTTCAGAAACTTGATGGAGGATACCATGAGTCAAAACTGAGTAAATTTTGAAGCACAGTTCTACTCTGACACATATGGGAATTGCTGCAGTCCAAATCAATTCCATGGTTAATGATATTCCCAACCTGAGATGTTTACAGTGGAAGTTACAGTATCTGGGAAATAGTTACTTAAGTTTATGACACTGAGAACGTTATTCTGACTCATTAATTATTGTAAGATCAATATGAGACCACTATTTTGCAATTAATAAATGAGGTAAGTATTGTTTGTGGTAAGGCATCACTAGACAGTTATATTGGGGCACTCAAAAGATATGATATGATCTTGTGTATATACTTAACTTTCCAGAGTCCATTTTTTTAAATCTGGAATCAGGGAGAAGAGAGAATAGTGATCATCTGAGGTTCTGGAAACAATTAAATATCATAATGCACATAAAATGTTTGTAGTCCTACTTGCTACAAAATAAATGGTATCTTGTTCAAACATTTAATATTTTGCTATATATTCTTACCTGGAATTAAGGAGCCCTGATATTGCCATAGTAAAAATGCTTGGCTGCTAACTGAAAGGCTGATGATTCAGCCAACAGGAGAAATATGTGGAATTCAGTTTCCATGAGGATTTATAGCCTTGAAAGACCTCTGGAGAGGTTCTGCTCTGTCCTGACAGGATTGCTAGGAGCCAGAATCAACTTGACAGCAATGGCTTTATTTTTCTTTAAACTTGCTACTCAAGTGGCATTAGAATAATATACCAATTCTAGACCCAATTTAGTTGTAAATTCCTGTTATGTCTATTACTAAAAGTTTTGCTTTGGAGAGATAAGTTTACCTATTTTAAAATGGGATGATCTCAGTACTTGACCTACAAGGCCGTTCTAATAATAATAATAACAACAACAACAACAACACTGTAACCACTGGTTTGTTGATGTGTGGGAGAGAGTGTGAGAGAGAGAGTGAGCTTAAATATGGAGAATGATGAGACTGATGGTTCTTCAGTGTAGCTCTATTGCAGGATTATGAGATTAAGTGTTTAGTCAGAGTTAAAACAGATTTTGTCATGATTATTAATAGAATTCATCATGAAAAAGTCATTGTCTCTTTTATTGGTGAAATAAATCTATGAAATTAAAATACGTATGTGTGTAATAAAGTCAGTATACATTTTCTCTAATGAATAATATCTTACATTTAAAATATTTAGTGAGTTTTTTAAGTGCTTCCACACTTTATAACAGTGAGTGATATATTTTTAAATAAATGTAATTGATCATTGAGAGCTGAAGATCGTCAATAAGATGTGTTGACCAAGTGAAATAACAATTGACACAGCAAGTCAAGTTGATAAAAACGGCACAGGATAAGGCAGGGTTCAGGACCATTGTTCAAGGGTTACTATGAGTTGTAGTTGACTTAACGGCACCTAAAAATAAGGATAAGAACAACAAAAACAGTGAATAAAAAATGTTGTGTAGGTGTTAAAGCAGTTGACCATGAACCAGAAGTTTAGTGGTTTGAACCCACTGGCCACTCTGAAGGAGAAAGATGAGGCAGTCTGCTTATGTAAAGAAATCCTGTGTGACAATTCTACCCTGTTAGGGTTGCTGTGAATGCAGTAGACTCATGGTGTTAGCCTTTATTTTCGGTGTTTGATGAGAGAAATGAGATGACTTAATTCTTTTCAAATTCTCTTTTCTTTTTTCTTATATTTTCCTATTCTTCTGCCCTTGCTGCCGTTGACTATGACACATAGCAGTTCTGTGAACAGTGGCTCTGAACATTGGCCTGTCCTGAACCAACCTAACCATTTCTGACACACCTGACGCCATTTCCATAGTCACTATCTCATCCAGAATCTTCCTCTTCTGCACTGACCCTCTACCCTTCCAAACATGAAGTTCCCTTCTGTCAACATGCCCGAAGTATGTGAGACAGTTTCAAAATCATTGCCTCCAAGGATGCATGTTGGGAGCTGGGCCAGGGGAGGCCATGAACAGCAGCACACAGATGCGTTCCAGGAAGCCAGGCCAGGAGGCTCAGAGCACCGTCATTGATGAGAGGCACACAGATCTTGAACAGATTTGAATGAAAGAAGGCTGAGCCATCATGTTAGGGGTTAGTTAGAAGCCTTCTCTCACAGCCCTCACGGGTTGTGGATGGGACCAATGCTAAATTTATCTGTCAGGTTTTGTACTGGGGAAATCCTTTGCTTGTTTCTACTCTTCATAGCTGACATATCTATGTTTGCTTATCAGTCATCTGCTTTTTTTTTTTTTTAGTATAACGCTTGTCTGTCAGATGCTGTATGATGTACTAAAATGGAGCTCCCATATGAAGACAGACTAGGAAGAAAACTTCCTAAGTATATAATACAAACTTCATACGTATATTAGTATTTTTATGAGGGGTAGAATCTAATAAAGTACAGCTATAAGTGTAACTAATGGCCTACAGGGTAAGGAGTTGGGCTAGTCCTTTTTGATAGTCTTTTCTCCTTTTGTGACCCTCCACTTAAACAAATAAAAGTTCTTTCTCTAGCAGTTTATCTCCTGGGATCATGCACAAAGTCACTGTTGTTACATGCTGCAGAGTCAACACTTTCTCATAGTGATAGCCCAGAGTAGTAGGTGAGCTAAAATATCTTCATTTTCACTTCTGTGTAAAGTTCATTCTGCTTATAGTATTTCCAAGATAAATATATCATTTTTCAACTAGTCTGCTTTTGTTGTGCATCATTGAGTCAAACCAACCCGTAGCTGATTCCCCAGTGGGTTTTCAAAGGCAGTAAAGTGCACTGGAGGAGATTGCTTTTCTTTTTCCTGGAACACCTGGTGAACTGGAGTCCTGTGCTGCTGGGTTGACAGCATAGCTCCTTACTTGTAGTCCACCAGAGCTCCTCTGTGGTGTTTTTAATATTCTTCCTCTGCACAGTTATTTAAAGTCATTAGTTTTTCTTCAGTCTCCTTTAATAATTTCTAGTGGGTTTTTTGTTGTTGTTTCGTAATAAAGCAATTGAAAATATCTGTCCCTGACTCAGTAACATTTAGTCCTCAAGATTACGTCTTTGCTTTTGAACACAATAAGGTGGTGTCCCCCGCAGATTTCCCCAGTGTAGGATGTCTTTTGATTTCTTAACTGCTGCTTCCTTGAATTGTAAATCCAAGTAAAATAATATGCTTGAAATCCTCAGTCTTTGTTTATCATCACCTTGCTAGTTGATCCAATTGTGAGAATTACTGTCTTTGCATTGAGATGTACTCTTTACTGACGGCTATAGTCTCTTCTCTTCTTTGATTAATAAGTGCTTTAAGTCCTCTTTGATTTGAGAAAGCAAGGGAGTGTCATCTGTTTCTTGTAGTTTATGAGGCTTCATCTAATTTTAATGCTACGTTCTTCTTCATACAGTATAGCTTCTCAGAGTATTTGTTTAGCAAGTAGATTGAATAAATATACTGAATGGATGGAACTCTGAAGCACACATACATTTACTGATTTTTAAACCATAGCTTAGGCCTTTATTCCTTCTGGATAACTGCTTCTTGGTATAGAAATTAAGATAGAAAATTAAAATACATTACTTATTACCACAATTTAATGCTGAGATAATCTGTTACTGGTAGAATAAGAAGAACTAGGGGAATTCTTATAAGGTAATTCTTTTCATTATATCAGTTAATATTGTTGTCTTATTAGTAAATTAAAGTTTTTCTTTAAAAATATGTCCTTGGAATTCTGCTATTTACCTGTTGGGTAGCATTCATTTTATAGCTAAAGATTGTTAATGTAGCACAGTTCCCAAGTTGCTATGCTTAATGAGTAATATATTTTCGTTTCCTAATTTAATTTTTGGAGAAACAACAATAGTTATAGAAAGGCCTTAGGTCTTTTGTTCACGGAGTCACTGTGAGTCATGCTTGACTTGACAGCAATCAACAACAACAACAACAACACCAATTTAATTTTACAGATGAAAATACATTATTCATTAAGTACCACAGTTTGAACATTTTGACACATCATTCTCATAGCTATGGAAATGACTAATAAACATCAGAATTTTAAAGACAGGTTTTAAAACTGATTTACTAGTGAAGGAAGCTTTTTATTTTTACTGATCGAATTACAACTATTAGATTAAGAGTATTAAAATATTCTTGAAGCACACAATATGGGTATTCATTGTCGGAAAAATGAGAAGTTTCCTTTGTGTATTTTTTAATGTTTTTTAAAATTATTTTTTAGTTTTACAGTAAATTTGGTATGTATTAAATATGTCAGAATTGTAACAGAATGTATTTCTAATCACGTTTTTGCTATTTTGGCATGCAGTTGTATGAGTAAATGTTATAAGAAAAAATACAATGGTATGTCTTCAAGGTTTGTATTTAGGTTACAATGTTTTCATGTCATGTGAAAGTCACAGCATGATAGACTACCTGCTATTAACACTAAGGCATATGCTACTATATTCAAGATTTCTAGTTTAAATAGCATTGCTACTTATTGCTATAGACTGGAACAGCACATCAACAGAGAACTTCCAGAAGTGCAGGCTGGGTTTAGAAGAGGCCATGGTACTAGAGGTATTATAGCTAATGTCCGATGAATCTTGACTGAAAGCAGAGAGTACTAGAGTAATGTCGGTCTGTGTTTCATTGACTATACAAAGGCATTTGACTGTGTAGATCACAACAAACTGTAGCTGACTTTGAGAAGAATGGGAATCCCAGAACACTTGCTTGTGCTTATGCGAAACCGGTATTTAGACCAGGAAGCAGTCATCAGAACAGAGCAAGGAAACACTGAATAGTTCAAAATTGGGAGGGGTGTGTGCCAGGGATGTGTCCTGTCTCCATATCTTTTCAATCTATATGCAGAAGAGATTATCTGGGACACAGGGTTCTATGAGGAAAAATGTGGCATCAGGATTAGAGGTAGACTTATCTACAACCTGCATTATGCAGATGACACAACCATACTTGCTGAAATTGAGGAAGACCTGAAGCGGTTGCTGCAGAGGATCGAGGACTGAAGCCTGATATATGGGTTGAAGCTCAACACCAAGAAAACACAGATTCTCACCACTGGGCCGATTGGCAACATCATGATAGATGGTGAAGAGATTGAAATTGTTTATAGCTTCAGTTTGTTTGGCTTTACAGTCTTGGTACCAGCAGCCAGAAAATTAAAGATGTATTGCAGTGGGAGAGTCTGCTGTCAGAGACCTCTCCAAAGTACTGAAGAGCAATCATGTCAGTCTGGAGAGTGAGGTGTGCCTGATCCAGGCCATGGTGTCTGCAATTAACTTACTATGGATCAGAAAGCTGGACAATGACTAGAGATGATAAAAGGAGAATTGATGCCTTTGAGCTGTGGTGTTGGAGAAGAGTATTGAATATAACATGTACTGCTAGGAGAACAAACAAGTTTGTCATGGAGAAGGTGAAGCCAGGCTGGTCTTTGGAGGTAAGGATTCTGAAGCTTCATCTGATATACTTTGGACATTCTGCAAGGCAAGATCCATCCTTGGAAAGGGATGTAATGCTTGGGAGAATAGAGGAACACCACAGGAGAGGAAGACCCTCAATGAGATGGATTGATACAGTGACTGGGGTAATGAGGATAGGTGTATCAGAGACACTAAGATTGGCATAGGATAGAGCAGAGTTTAGGGCTGTTGTACATAGGGTTGGTATGACTCATAGGCAACTAGATGGCACCTAACAACAGCAGCAACACTTTTTTGTTATAGCAAGATAAAACTACTAAATATTTAAGGAATCTTAGTATGGTTAAGTAACTAGCTAGCTGCTTCTGTGATGTTGATTCTGACCCATGCCCTTTCAGTGACTTTCTGAGGCTATAAATCTTTACAGAAGTAGATTCCCATCTTTCTTTTAAGGAGTTCCTAGTGGATTTGAACTACTAACTTTTTGCTTAACAGCCTAACATATAATGCACTATGCCATTAATGCCACTTCATAAAGCATGAGCCCTATTAATATTGGTAGAAACTGAAGAAAAGCTTCTAAATTTCATCCAGCAGAGAGGAGTTCTGCAGTACAATGTGTTCAAAATGCTTGATAATGGAAGATGTGGTTTGGGATATTATATTTGAAAATTGAGTATTATCTGTCAGTACTTGACTAAAAAAAATCTTAATTTTCCATAGCATACTCTGGTTTTGAAATATAGTGCGGATCTGGTTAATGAAATGGAAATTGATTTTCTAAGACTGCTTTAAGTGCTGAATATCAGTGTGACATTAACCTGAATATTTTGCCATATAGAGTGGCAAAAAGAATACAAATTGTGGGATAAATTCAGGATATGTATTTGTAAATATGTTAGAGTGGGTCTTATTGTTGATGTTAAGCATCTTTGAGATAACTAGAACTTACTGAGATTCTATGAACAGATTGTAACCTTGTCCTGTCCTGAACTATCCTTACAGTCTTTGACACTGCCCAGATCTGTGCCGTCCTCACAATCAACTGCTGTGGTCACTGTTTCAACTCATCCTATTGAGTGTCGTCTTTATTTTGTGGAGCCTCTACTTTTCTCAACATAGTGTATTTTTTCTAAAGATTGGTAGCTCCTGACAGTGAACTCATCCTTTCTTCTAAGAAGCACACTTGTTACACTATACTTTTAGCATTCCATGTTCTAGTCCCTATTTTTTCACCAGTACTACAATTTAAAAAGAACAATAATACTTCTGTTGTCCAAGATAATTATTTGACTTCCGCATGCATATAAATACTGAAGATAGCATATATTGAATCAGTTACCTCTTAGAGTTACATCTTTGACCTATCATACTTGCTCTTTACCACTTTAAAGTGGTCTCTTCAAGCCGAGTTAGCTAATGCAACAACCCCTTTTGATATCTTGATTGCTGCTACCATGAGTGTTCATTGTGGGCCCAAATAAAACTAAGTAATTGACAGTCTCAGTATTTTTCCATGTATCACTGTGTTGCCTGTTTTCCCAATTATGAGGATTTTTTTTATGTTGAGGAAATCCATATTTAAGTCTTTTTAAATTCTTTAAAAAATATCTTCTTCAATAAGTGCTTCTAGTCTTCATTTTATACAAGTGAATTTCTGTTATTTGCCTTGTTACTGATTTTTCCTCTGATTTTGATGACACATTCTTCTTCCTGTAGAATTATTTGCTTACTCATTGCATAGGCATGTATAAAGGCTATAACTCTGTGACACACAGGTTTCTTATTTTAAGCTATGGAATATTTCCTTGTTTTATTGGAATAACTACTTCTGAGACTATGTACAGATTTCACGTGAGCACAATTAAGTATTTTAGAATCCCCTTTCTTAATATTATTCATAATTCAGGATTCATAAAATTAAATGTTTTTACATAACATATAAAACACAAACATTTTTCTCATATTCTCTGCTTCCAACCAAAATTCATCTGGCATCAGTAAATGATACCTACCTCCTTTACCTCTAAATCCTTGTTTATTTCTTATGAATCTGGAATTCTGAAGGTTGAAGTTGGAGATGTTGATTAAAGGCTGATTCTGGGTACAGATGTTGTGAAAGGTGTAACAGGGTGATAGGCCTTTTTTATTTATTATTTATTTGTTTTTTAGTCAGGTAGTTTAGAGTATAGATAGGAGAATTCTAGCCCTGGATATGACTCCTGCAGAGATGTTAAAGAACCACCAAAAAGTTTCTGTGGGAATGGTCTAAGAGGTGCAGTGTGTTTATGTAAGAGGTCATAGGATATAAAATCTTCAGGAATTTATGCAAATATTACAAGTGGGCCGTAAGTGGGACGTCTAGACTGACTTATATAGCTCTAGATGGACTTAGAGCTTGTTTACTTAGAAGATAGAGTGAAGTCCTGGTGGAACTAATGTGGTTAGTGATTGACAGACTGAAAGGTTGATGGTTTTCCTTCTTTACCTCTGTGGAGGAATTGCCTACAAATTTGCTTCTGAAAGGTCCAAAGCAAAATATCTAAATTCATTGTTAATTAGTCAGTTCTCATTCATGGCCAGCTCTCCATTTTATTTCTGAGGGTTGTAAATTTTTACTGCAGGAAACAACCTCAAGTTTCTCCTGCAAAGTCACTGGTGGATTTCAATTGCCATCCTTTCAGTTAACAGCCTAACATGTAACTTTATGCCACTGTAAGTTCTTGGCCTTGAAATCCTTGAGCTCAGTTTTACTCTGCAACTTACAGGTGTGATAAGGAGTTAGAATTTAAATTAGTGCAACAGATTTGGTAAATTACCTCCTTCTTAATGTAAAGACAGTTTGTGATACAGTGTCATAGTTTAGAAGACAATGAATGTAATTAGTGGAAAAGAAAACATGTAACACAGGATGTTTCTTTTTATTGCAAGTAACTAACTCTAGAGGAATTAGAGAAAGTGTTTTGAAGCAATGGAAAGGGTTTGGGGAAACTACAGATTTTGGTATTCTGGAATTTGGTGAAAGTACATATTCTGACACAGAAGGACAGAAAGTAGAAAAGAAAAATGAGTAGGAATGATCATAGAGTTGGAGAAGAAACAGTTCTGTCTTAAACTAGCATTTTTTACAAGTTCTCATTGCAGTGGAATTAATAATCTTTCCCAGAGTAGTTTCAGTGAAGGCTAGTCTTGCCCAAAAGATGAATGCAGTATATTGGTGATTGAAGAAGGGATGAGTAAAAATAGACAGCAAGTGTAAATTATTTTCCCATTGGTTGGAAAATGAAAAAGAATGTTTAGACAGTGTCCAGAGGAGAATTACAGACCCCCAAGAGACATGATTTTTGATTTATTTACCACCTCCCTCCGTCAATCTTGCACATTGTGAGAAGCTTGAATCTGATTATTAGCTAGCGGGGAAGAAACTACAATAAAAGTAGAGCTGTTGGCATTCTCATATGCAGTTGAGGCAAAAGGGATGGATTAAATTTCTAGGAGAAAGTCAGTTAGAAATAAAATAACCCAGCAAAAAAAGGACTACCAGAAGAACAAGGCCTTGTAAGAGATGAAAAGCAAGTCTCATTTCTTCTCTGCACATCGATACGATAATAGCTAAAATTATAACTACAAGAACCTTATGGGTTAGTGGTTAAAGTATTTGTCTCTTAATCACGTTTGCATTAGAGAAAACTGAGGAAATTCTTAGGCATAGTTTTACTCTGTCCTGCAGGGTCTGTGTGAGTTATAATCTACTTGATGTCGTGGGATTATAAGAAAGAAAAGAATTTATTCTCATTTATTTAGTAGAATAGATAGATATGTAGTGGGAAAAGTGCAGCCAGAGTAATCCTTGGAAGCAAAGATACCAAAGCTTTGTCTTTCATACTTTGAGCAAGTAAGTAGGTGAGGCTATTTCTTGGAAAGGAACATCTTGCTGGGGAAAATGGAGGGTAAGTGCAGGAGAGGAAGACCCCCCAATGAGGTGGATTTCCATGACAACTTTAGCAACGTGTTCTATTTTGTCAGAGTTGATGAGAATGGCACATTATAAGAGAAGGTCCAAGTTGGCTCTTCATGATGTCACTATGAGTTGTACTTGACTTAGCGGCACCTAAACAACAAAATCTACTAGAATACCTACTGGTCACACAGTCGGTTATTGCCATTGAGTTTGAACCAAAACAGGCCTGACCCTTGTTGGGTTTCGAGGTTGTGATAAATCTCACATGAAGTGATTGCCTTTCTTTCTATTAGAAGCTGCTGGGATTTGAACCCCCAGAGAAGTGTGGTTTTGGTGTTAGCATAACCCTTGAAGGACTAACATATTTTGCCATTCAAGTTGGTTTTCATTGGTGGAGACCCCATGTGTTAGTAAGTAGCATGGCTTTCTAGGGTTTGTGGTTTGTTTTTTGTTGAGTTGTTTTTTTTTTGTCCCTAATCTTGCCAAAAGTCATTCAAAAAGCTGTTTTGTTGAGTCACTGGGTGAGTTAAAACTTTTATTTTTCACTCCACATTGCTCATCACTTGTACTACATACACTGGGGACCATCTAGAGTTGATATCAAAGGAAAAAACAAAGAAATAAGCAAACTCGCTGTTCTACTCTCCAAGTTTACAATGCTGCAAACTTTAATGGAAAAAGATTGCCAAACATTTCCCCTCAAAGCCACGAGTGATTAAAAGTTATTTCCAGTCAGCCTTCAAATGCTTAGTCCAAAAATGCATATTGCTCATCTTCAGTTTGCCCCACTTGATATATTTTAAATGGTCCGAGACAGTGAGATTGGCACAGAATAGAGCAGGGTTGAGGGCTGTTGTACACAGGGTCGCTGAATCGCAGGCGACTCAATGGCACATAACAACAACAACAACATTCACTTTCATTATGTGTTTACCCTACATTTATGGTAGTTAAAAGGTGTTCAATCATTCAGTTTTTTTTCAAAGCTTAAACCTGTAATTTGGTTAATTATATTGGCACATGTTTTCTAGGTATGCCATTGATTGTTAAAGACTTAAACACGTAAAGCTTATTAAAACAACTTTGATAATGTAAGGGCTTGTGGAAAAAAGGTTACTCACAAAAATGAGAAAGAAATCAATTAAAAATTCTTTAAATGTCAAGATTAGAAAAATATTAAAAATATGGATATTTAATGTCATGTTAAAGTGACAGTTGTTCCTTATCTTAGAACCCACGGCTAGAATTGAGCTGAAGTATTAGCAAATTGAATGAAATAAAATATTGTTTAGAACAACTGACTATCCTTGTACATAGAAGAGGATCTCTCTCGACCCTCTTTGTGGCTTTCTTATGAACATGCTAGTTGTCTGATAACTTGACTTTGGAGGCTATTAAAATTGTGTCAGTTGATTCCCCTTATTCTGGTTCTGAGCTTGTTAAACTTTCTCTGGGGTCTGTCTTTAGGAAATAAATACTGATGGATGGGACCTTTAGTGTCTTGTTCCGTATGATAATTATTTGTTTTTGATAATTAGTTCACTGACACTCTTGTCTCTCTGTGTTTGTATGTATTCATGTGTGTGTGCAGTTGGATATAATGAAACTAAGTGGATAATAACATATTATGTGCAACATTAAGAAGAATAAGAATCCAAGAACACTCACTTGTGTTCTTGCAAAGCCTTTCCATAAACCAAGTAGCTATTATCCAAATAGAAAAGGGAATATTGCATGGTTTAGAATAAAGGTATGTGTCAGAGTTGTATGCTTTCTCCGCGTGTGTTCAGTCTGTATGCTAAACACGTTTTTATAAGCAGTGCATTATGAAGAAGTATGTAATAACAGAATTGGAGGAAGACTCATCAATTACCTGAATTATGCACATGATGTAGCTTTATTTGCTAAAAGCGATGAGAACTTGAAACACTTGTTGCAGAAGACTAAAGACTACATTTGGAAAGCCTTCAATATGTATTACATCTCAACATCAAGGAAACAAATGTCCTCACTGCTGGGCCAATAGACAACATCATTATAGATGGAGGAAATGGTGAAGATGTCAGAATTTCTTTTGTTAGAATGCATAATCCACATCCATAGTAGTAATAGCAATGAAATCAAAAGACATACTGCACTGGGCAAATATAATGTTGAAGAATGAAATGTTGGTTTAAGGATTTAGGTGCTCCTTTTACAAGTTGTTGTGTTTTCAGTTTTTTTAAATGTATATGAAAGGTGGACAATGAATAAGGAAGACTGAAGAAGAGTCTTTGAATTGTGGTGTTGGCAAAGAGTTTTAATACACTATGAACTGACAAAAAAAAACCCCAAACAAATCTGTCTTACGAGGAGTTCATCTGGGATACTCCTTAGAGGCAGGATGGTGAAACTTTACCTCACATACTTTGTGCAGATTTTCAGATGAGAATAGACCTTGAAAAAAGGCATCATGTTGTGAAAAGGGTAACCCTCAAGAAGATGGAAGGATTCAGGAACTGTCACAGTAGGGCTTGAGCGTGGAGGAGATAGTGATGACTGTACAGCAAGGGCAAGATTCAGTTTGTTACTCACAGGGTTGTAAGTCGTGGTTGACTAATCAGTACTGAACAAAAACTGTGTATATTAAACAACCATATGTAGCCATACATATGAACAGCGTTCATAGGTATATGTGTGTGTAGACACACACATATACACATACTTTATTTAGTGAGAGTGAGTCATGATCTGTTGCCTTATTTTATATTTTTAATCTGTGAGTGTGAATCTCTAATATGATATTCTTGCAGCTATTTAGGAGAAAATCAGCCATTTTCTACTCTGTATACGATTGCAGTAATATTTTATGATATTCAGAACTCTCCTTGCTTACTCTTTGGAATAATGTGAAAACTTTCTTTGCATTAGAATATTGAAAATATGTTTCAAGTATTATACATATGAAGTAAACTTAATGAGAAAGCATCAATATTATGATAGCAAACTATTTTTAGTATTCTGAATACTTATTACATGTAGGTCATTGAGCAATATATGAAATCATTCTATCTTACTAATGTAATAATTTCTTTTTAAAACAAATGTCATATGTAGTTGTTTTAAAAAATGTATTAAACATTTATTAATTCATTAAAGGGAAATAGTGCTGTGATTTTGTATTGTATCTCAAATTCATTTGCAGCCTAATAAAATCATCATTGCAATTTTGTCTAGATCCAGATTCTTTCTACAGTTTTAGATAGATAAGGTTGTTCATAATGTGATTTTATATTTTGTATATTACTGCTTGAACATCTTCTTTGCATATGAGTTTACATGTAATATTTACTCATTCATTTTACAGACACTTCAAAACACATTATTCATTCATTCATACCTGTATTTCGCCTGCATTTCTAAATTACACATATATATCTGCCAACTTTAATTTAAACCAATAAGGGGTATTTCCCCCAGTGTATCTGCTCTATCATATACATGATGATATAACTAATGGCGTAGTACATTCCATGTTGAAATACAAATCAAAAGTTAAGCAGTTTGAATCTACCAGCCACTTCAAGGAAGAAAAAGATTTTATGGGAAATCTTTATAACTGTGAAACAGCCTCAGAAACCCAATAGAATATATCACCAAGAGTTGAAAACATAAGAACAGTAGATTTGGTTTTGGAGGTTACCTGTAGTATGTCTTTAAAATACTAAAGATCAAGGATCTTGGTTTAAAGACTATTGTGTACTTGATTCATGCCATCATGGTGTTTTCAGTTACTTCATATGCCAAAGTTGGACAATAAATAAGATCGAGGAAGAGGTGGTGTCTTTCAGTTGTGGGGTTGGTGAAGAATATTTGGATGTTCTGTGGATGATTCAGAAAAGACATCTTTTGTGGAGGAATGCAACCAGGAAGCTCCTGAGAGGTGAGGATGGTGAAAACTTGTTGCACAAATTTTGAGTATGTTGTCAGGAGGGATCAATTCTTGGGGGGGGGAACCCACAAGAGGAAGCTCTTCAATGATGCAATTGACACAGTGCCTGCAGTAGTGGGCTTGAGCATGGTAAAGACTGTTAGCATGAAGCAGAATAGAGCAAAGTTCTGATCTGTCATTTATGTGGTTGCTTTGAGACATAGTCAACATTGTCTAACAACCACATATAGTATCACAATTTTTAGTTCAGTTATTTTCTACCGACCATTTAAATTATCTGTTGATTAACGTGATTGACGAGGAGTTGTACCTCTTAGGCAGTTTTCTTTGTCACTAAGAGGGACATCAAATATGCTGGAAGAGATCAGCACTCACAGAATCTGAGTGTTTTGCCTGTGACAACTGTCTTGATAAAACTAAGACCTAGACCATTTTTCTTTAAACTATGAAATATAATTCTAACTTGCAGTTTAAATGGTCTTAATATAAATTATGAAACTAGAACTATAGTTAGCTTAAAACAACACCTATAAAATAATATGACAGACAAAGCCTTTTCTACAGTTCATAGAATTCTGGAAATATTTCACTAAGCTGCATTAGTTTTTTGGAATCTCCACAACATTTATTTTTAACATAAGGCAAGCAGTCACATCTCTAGTACATTACATGTAAAATAATATCTCTCTATAAGTGCCAGTTGATATGGGTTTTGCATACAAAAACATTTAGTGAAATGGCTCAGAAAAAATACCCCAGCACAATGAAATGCACTTGTGGGTGACTTTTGTAATGTTAATCTGCATTGCTGAGATGTATTCATTGACACTTGCTCTTTTGCACTTCTGAGTTTGCACTGATATCAATTCATTGGAGGCCTACAACATTCTCCTTTCAACTGATTGATTTTGAATTTTTCAAACTGATTAATGTTTTCATTTGAATGGTAATGCTGACTTTGCAGAAGATGTGATCTTTTAATTAGCAGATGCTGAGATTAGCATTAGGGCTGAACAGTAATTAGCATTTGTTCTTCTAGTACAGGAGCACAAACTAAGTACTGCAGCAAAGAGAGCTCTTGTGTCTTCTTTACATTGCCTCTTTACATCTTCTTTAATGGGAGAGGCTAAAATTATTAAAATACTTAATCAATGAGACTGAAACCTTCATAACAAATTCACTTGTGAGAAAATTGTTTTGTTTCCTTGTTACATATATAATGAAAGCTTGTCTAAATATTTTGTGACTGAACCTAAGTACTAATTAAAGGGTAAGTGCATGTGTGTGTGTGTGTGTGTGTGTGTGTGTGTGTGTGAGAAAGAGTAAGATACTGATTGTTGTTAGTCAAATTGGTTTGTACTCATAATGATCCTACATACCACAGGAAGAAATGCAGCCCCTTCCTGTACCATACTTAAAATTGCCATTATGTTTGAACCCATTAATGCAGCTACTGTGTTAATCCATCTCATTGAGTGTCTTTCTCTTTTTTACTTACCTCTGCCAAACCTGATTCCTCCTTTGAAGATTGGTCCTTCTTGATCACGTCCAAAGCACATGAGACTGGATTTCACCATCCTTGCTTCCAGGGAGTATTCTGGTTATACTTCTTGCAAGAGATATTTGTGGGTGTAGTTGCTTGAAAAAGTCCAAACTCTTGTTTTCCAGATTGTGGTTATATCAGTAACACTCACTCTATTTCCATGTTTGTTTTGAGGATCAGCTTAAAACTGTTGAGTCTCTGCTGGAGATAGTAATGCGAAAGGTTAAGAATTGGCATTTGAATTCAGGTAAACTGGCAAATCTTGTTGTATTGTAATTAAGAACAGATTATTTAGCCTCAATTATCAGTGTCCTCATCTGCAAGATGAAGACTGCCCTTGAGTTATTGTGAAGATTAAAACTGAAGTTATATGTAAAGCAAATTAAATAATGGATAACTGTTAAAGATCTCTGTGATTTGCAATCTTATTTGCCACTGACTTTTATGATTGTTTGAAAAACAGGACTCATATTAAGCAATAGCTATTATTATAACCTGGACAATGAATAAGGATGACAGAAGAATTGATGCCTTTGACCAGTAGTGTTGTCGAAGAATGCTAAATATCCCATGGATTACCAAAATAACAAACGTATGTCTTGGAGAAGGTGCAGCCGCAGTCCTTGGAGGCAACAATGATTATACTTTGTTTCACATCCCTTGGGCATCTTGCTAGAAGTTATTCCTTGGAGAGGAACATCATGCTCAGAAAGGTAAATAATGGCGGGATTACCAAAGACAGAAAGACCCTCAGCCAGGTGGATTGACACAGGTGACTGCAGCAAAGAGCTTAACTATGTCAGAGATTGTGAGGATGGCACAAGACAGGACAGGGTTCAGATCTGTTCATAGAGCCGCTATGTACTCAAACTCAATGACACCTAACAACAACAAAGCACATACACAGAGAGCAGTTCATGCATAGCCACAATGTAGGATATAATTGTAGGATTCTAGGGGAAGAGAAAGCCGATGAGGTGGTAGATCTGGTAAAGATGTAACTGATTGATTGTTCTTGTTAGAAGCCGTCGAGTTGAGTACAACTCATGATGAATCTATGAACAAAAGATCTGAAACCCGTCCTATCCTGCGCCATCCTCACACTTCGTGACACACATTGAGCCCATTGCAGCAGTCACCACATTGCTCCATCTGTTTGAGGATCTTCCTCTCCTTTGCCGACCCTCCACCCTTCACAGCATCATGTCCTTCTCTGAGGAAAAGCCCCCCCTTAGCAGCATGCCCAAAGTATTAAACTTTAATGAAATATTAAATATTAAATGAAGTATTGAAAGAGGAAATTAGTTTTGAATAAGGTCCAGAAAAGTTTGGTCCTTGATAGATGTCAAAAAAAAACCCCTCCCAAACTAAGCTCCGGCTGTTCACACAGTTGCTATGAGGCAGAGCAGATGGAAAGCATCTAATAGCAAAAAGTAAAACATTAAAAATTCTACCTATTTTATTGTAAACAAGTGATAAATTTGTAAAATCTCAGAGTTGAGATTAAAAACTCAACTTGGGACAAGGAAATGTAACTTTCAAGGTAAACTGCAAATTTTGTTTTGAAATGATACAAAAATAAAAATAGAAAAAATGTCAATATTTCAAACTTTTTTAACAGTATCAGGCATAAAACTTTAAAGTGTCCTTCAAACCATTCCCAAGTCACTTCTAGTTCAATCTACTTATAGTGAGTAACCTGTGTGAACAGCCGGAGGAAACACTACTTGATTTTGTGCCATTCTTAAAATCACTGCTGTGCTCTAAGCCTTTGGAGCAGTTACTGTGTTCCTCTATCTCATTGAGGGTCTTTCACTTTTTTTCAGAGTCCCTCTCCTTTCCCAAGCATGATATCCTCCTCCAGGGATAATGGGCCAAGAATATGTGAGAGAGAATTTTCACCATTTTTGATTCTTAAGAAGTACTCTTGCCTTGAGAATATATAGATATGATCAGATACCCACCCTATACTCTTACTGTATTATGAATTTTGTTTTCCTTTGTATCATATGACAAGGCTTTTTAGGTGATAAATATATTTTGTGCCTCATAATTAATTTTTATTAAATTTTGCTATAATATTTGGTAAGATTTTAAAAATAGAATCTGTCTGTCCTTTAACTCCTTGTTTAAAATTCCATTTGTCCACCTTGTTCCTTATGTATAATCTCAAGTAGTTTATGCGTTCAGATCTTGGTGCTGTGACTCCTCTGGCTTCATGACATAATCATTCTGTTCCTTCTTCACTGTACTTCTATATTTCTTTACTTTCAATTGTTTTCACTCTTACATTCTCTCCTCTACTCCCTCCACTCCCTGCCCCTTTTCTGGGCAGCTTTTGCTCATGAGTTTATTTGCTTGATTATCTGTTTAATATCTGTTTCCTGTGCTGATTGCAAGAACCATGATGAGGATGGGGATTTTGTTTATTATGTTACATTGCTGAGCCTTCTTTGTCCCACAGAGGACTGGGCATGTAGTTGGTGTTCAGTAAATATTTGTTAAATGGAGTGCATGAATGTCTTGCAGACAGATTAAGTTGTGCTTCAATGTTTTTTAAACACATAGAATTGTAAATTGCCACAAGGATTCATGTGTAGAGCTATTAAAGGGTTCTGCAGTTTTTCTTTATCTATTTCTTTCATTATCACTTATTGATTTATGCTTGAATAAAAGGGCATTTGCATTATTTTAAGCATTAATTCTCTATTCACAAGGCTAAAATTGGGATTAATATCTCAAATCCCAGGAAAAACTGGGGCCTTTTTATATCAGTAAGTAGCTTTCCAATGAAACAGCTGCATGCATTTTTCATGAACATTAGAACTAGCAGTGCAAAAAATACATAGAAATTCCCAATGCACAAGTTATCATTGCCTCAAGGCTGTTGGCTCACAGTTTTCCCTGAACTGTTTAGGAATGTGCTTTTATTTGTTGAGTAAATAGAATATATGTGATCTTTTCATTTTCGCAGGCTGCCATTCTCTTCATACTTTATAAACATATTCTTTAGTTTTAATATTTAAAGGGATATATGGATTTTAGAATTCAATTTAAACAAACACTTATTGAACATTTTTGTGCAAGGTACACTTCAAAGGATTGTACAGATAAGACATAGTCTCTGATTTTAAGAAGTTTATTCATACTCTTGTAAGGGAATAGGGTTAGTGTTGTGAACAGACCGCACAGGAATTGCCCTGGGAGCACGGAAATGATCTTAACAAGGGACTCCGGTAAATGGTTACTGACTTATGTGATATTAGACATGAAGGTAGAAAAATGAGTGGGATTTTATTAAGTGAATTAGTGAGAACATGTTATCCCTCTGTGCTTTCCTGCATAAAGGTGAATTTCACATCAATGAGAAATAAACACAAACATGGTATGGTGGCCAAACTTTCTCCTGTATTGATTATTGCTGTTAGGTGTCCTCAAGTTGGAAACAACTTATAGCTGACCCTCTAGCATGTTTTTATAGACTCCTTACCACTAGGACACCAGAGTTTCTTACTTTGTTGATCCAAGGCCTCAAATAGAACTCTGTTAGCTTAGCTGTAGGTTTTTGTCTGTCAACCCAAAGGCATGTGCTTTGAATTCACCAGTTGCTCCACGAGATGTGATGGCCAATCTCCTCCTGTACAATCAAGTTTTTTTTCTGGAGGGTCACCTATGAGTTAATCTTCCAAGAACTGACTCTGTGGGTGCCGGAGAGGTTGCCTTTGAGTTAGCCTTGTAACTCTCTACACAATACACCACAGAGCACCCCTAAATAGTTAAATAGAGCCTTTAGGTTCAATGTAAAGTCCAATTTTTAATGAAAGAAAGCCTATTTAGTATCTATCCCAGTCTCTCTTATTTATTTCAGAGGACTTTACCGTGAATCGGGTTTGTATTAAGGAAATCTTCAGCAAATAATATTAAAAGTCTATTATGTCTCATTTGTGAGTGAAATCCATGTTGATTTGAATACCATCTCATAAAATAAGTTAAAGAACATTATTTAACTGTATAATATAGTTCTCTACACTATCCAGATTGATGAAAAGGAAATTTTATTTTTTAAACACAATACTTTTCTTATACTTATGTATTGTTATTTGTATAATGAAATCAGCTTTATATAAATACTTTCAAGCACAGTTAATTGCTAGCATGCAAATAATAGGATTAATAAATGACTGTGATTTGTTACTACTGAGCTCTCCTTTACTTTCTGAATCTGTCATATTTTATGGAGCAAATATTTGTAGGTTATGGACTCTATGGTGAGACCTTTGGCTATGAAAGTTTATTAGCTGACTTCAGTTGGTTTGATTTACACAGTAGTAAATATGAAAGGGAAGGAATGATACTCTTATGGTGAGAAAAAGAGATTAAGAATTAAGCTTGTGTTTTTGGTCATTCATTTGCTTTGATAGGTACTATAAATATTTATTCTATGTTATGTAAATAAAATGCTATAAACAATGTTGTGGAGGTTATTTTTGTTTTAAAAGGAGAATGAAATAAATCCTCTAGAAGTAAACAAAAAGCTCATCCTTCTTCCTGATGGATACATACATGTGTAAATATATATATATATTCCCTTATGGGTTTAAATCCATAGGATGGAAATAAAATTAGCTATTAATCTTTAAGAATTTGTTATGCAGTGACAAAATTATGAAACAGAGAGCTTAAAATGCATTCTTGGATTTTCTGTGGTTGAAAAGTAGTATATGAGGGATATATCAATAAAACCAGCCCCAGAAAAAAACTATGTCTCTAAGTCTCTAGCACTTGTGGACTTTGAATCAGCTAAAATAATACTAAGAAAATTTAATATTGACTGGAGAAATAGACAGAGAATCATTGCCAAAATATTTGTACTTAATATTATCATAATTATTTCACTTGTTGTTAGATGCCGTGAAGTCGAGTACGACTTATAATGACCTTATGGAATAAAAGATCTGAATCCTATTCTATCTTTTGCCATCCTTCCACTTCCTGATACACAAGAGCCCATTGCAGGAGTCACCACGTCAACCCACTTGGTTGAGGATCATCCTCTTCTTAGCTTACCCTCCACACTTCCCAGCATCATGTCCTTCTCCAAGGAATAGCTCCTTCTAGCAACATGACCAAAGTGTGTGAGGTGAAGCCTCGTGAGTCTTGCCTCCAAGAAGCTTTCCAGCTGTAGCCTCTTCAAGACTTCTGTTTGCTCTCTTGGCCGTCTAGGGGATATTTTGTGCTCTTCTCCAGCATCACAGCTCAAAGACATCAGTCCTGTTCCTAGGAGCCTTATATATTGCCCAGCACTCAGATGCATAGCAAATAATTGCCAAGACTGTGGCCCATCATTCCACTAGGTAACTTCTATCCCATCATTCTATTTCAGTTTCCTACCCTTTTGTTCCCACCATTCATCTTTTCTTTTTTGGCTGTATGCTTTATTGTTCAAAATGGCTTCCCTAGCAAATGCATTGACTACAATTTTGTCAGGAATGCACAAACAGGGTATGTTAGTTTATCCACAGGGGGATTAGGTAGTCTTAATTGAGCAAATTCAGCAGCAGAGTTGGAGAATGTCACCAATAGCAAAGATGAAGATAGAGAGAATAGGATGTCCTTTAGAGCCAGAGGTTCTTGTACCAGCCAGTTCAGGGGCCTGTGGGAGTAGCAGCCATATAAGCCAGCAGAAGACCACGAGACACCTGACATTAGACATGGCTGACCTTGGGACTGTTATGTCACAGAGCTGGAGCTAAGAGCCTTTTGACCAAGTTTGTTGGAGGACTGGAGTTGGGAGGAGGGTGTGGCAAGGCTAAGCGCCTAAAGCCACCAGGCTGAAGGCTGAGGTGACTCTGAGCACATTCTGGAAGCTGTCCTGAATTAGTGATTTTATTCTGTTACTAACCTGAATTGTAGCCTTTTGACTTCCCTTGTATGGTTCTGTGTAGTTTCGCTATTGCAATGCAGTTTGAACCCTGTACAGCAGTAAGATGGGTGTTGGCATGAGCAGAAACATGTATGGGAGCATGGGGGAACATGTCTCACTTCCTGGGAATTAGTTTTGTGTTATTGATGTTGTTAACAGGGTCAGCTACCCCTTGTGGAGTTGGTAAAGGTTAGATATGAACATTCTCACAACGGTCCTCCTTATACAGACCATATGTTGTTCTGTGCCATCGAGTCATCCACAGCTCATAGCAACTGTACAATAGCTCTGAACCTTGCCGTATCCTGAGCTAGTCTGACTCCGACAGACCATATATTTGGTGTTAGTTTTTGAATTAAATGTAAATTTGAAGAAAAGTGAAGAGCTTACCAAAAAGGGCAGTCTCCACTTACTACTCTCCCCACTCTTCTCTAAAGACAAATGTGACAAACAAGACAAAATACAAAGATAGCATCTTGTACCTTTTGTATTTCTTTCCTCTCTATTCCCTTGTCTCTGAAGCACATTTAAATTTTTGCTCTGCTTCTGCTTTCTTTGCCAGACTGCCAAGGACAGCTGTTGAAAAATCAAATAGAATTGTGGATCAGTGCTATTAAACATTGAAGGTTTATAGCCTCGGCTGAACCTTGAGTACTGCTCAGCAAATCCTTTCACTTGTCTCCCAGTCAGCTGTCTTTTGCATCTATCACGCCTCTTTGTATTTCCATGTGCTAAATCTTTCCTGAAATGTCTTTTTTAAAAGTTCCTTTTGAGACAAAGTCTAGCTATCATTTATATAGTTAGAATGTACATCAGTTACATTGCTTTATAGCTAGAATGTACATCATTTATATGGTATTACAGATTATTTCCTCTTGCCCCTCTTTCCTGTGTCTTTTCCCAAGCAATGCAAATGTCTTTTTTTTTTCCTGTGGACTTTCGCATATTATATAGAGTGCTGCCGTTATTATTTATGTCTGTCTTTACCTCATGCAATTACTGGCGGCCATGGCCATGCCTCATTAATTTTTATGTAGCTCCATGCTTGGCACAAGGTTGCCAAATGAGTGAATGCTCATGAACGTGTCACTTTCTAAATGCAATCTGCTAACGAAGTTAGTCTTCATCTTCTCAGTATTTGTCACATGTGTTTTCCTGTTAATGATTATTGCTGTTAGTTGCCATTAAGTTAATTCTAATAATCTTCCACAGGGGTTTGCAGGAAACAAATCCCCATGCTGCTTTTCTGAGGTGTCTCTGGTAGGGTTTGAACTACTACTTTTTGGTTATTGGTGGAATACTTAGCGGTCAGTTTATTCCATCTAGGGATTTTTTTTTTTTTTACAATTATCAAATTATAGTAGCATCTACTTCCTAAACAGCCTGCTTCTGGAAACTATGAACTTTGATAAATGTCGACAGTTATATCAAGGCTTCAGGCCTTTTGTTCGTAGGGTTGATATGAGTTGTGCTCAACTTTAAGGCAATCTGGGTGACTGACTGAGGATTGTTTCATCAATCCTTCAGTAATCCTTTAATAATCCTTTAGGATTATCTAGTTTTCATACTTTCAAATGCTTTAATTGTTAAGGCACAGGATGGGAAGGCCCTCTATGAGGTGGATTGATTCAGTGACTGGGGAATCGGGATGGATGTGTCAGAGGCAGTGCAATTGGCACAGAATAGAGCAGGGTTTAGGGCTGTTGTACGTAGAGTTGCTATGAGTCGCAACTGACTCGATGGCACCTAACAACAACAACAATATGGAGCTGGTGCCAACTCATTGCAACCTTATGTATAATAGAACGGAACCCTGCCTAATCGTGCACTTCTCACAAACTGTGCTGTGCTTAAAGCCTACTGTTGCAGTTACTGTGTTAAGCCATTTTATTGATGGTCTTCCTCTTTTTCATTTACACTCCACTTTTCCAAGCATGTTGTTCTTCTCAGAGGACTGGCTCCTCCTACTTTCAGGTGGAGACAAAATAACCTGCAGGCTGTGTTTTCTCCCTCACCTAGGTCTTAAATATCAGTTACCACCTTGTCCAGTTTGACTTATGGCGACCCCTTAGGTTTCAGAGTGGAACTGTGTTATGAAGAGTGCCCATTGACAGATTTCTCAGAATTTGTTTGCCAAGCTTTGATTCTTCGACATCACTGTGTAGATTTACCTGCCAGACTGTGGGCTAACAGCTGAGCACATTAACAATTTGCAGTAACCCTGTCAGAACTCTTGTCAGGCTTTGCTGCTGTTGTTTGGCACTGTTGATTTTTGTTGCTGTTGTTGTTTTACATAGTTGGCTTCAGTAACTGAGTAGAAGCGGATTTTTGAGGTAGGGAGCTCCGATGAGGTAGTAAGTAGGAAGGTGAGTTGCCAACCCAGAGGCAGGCAGTTTGAAACCATTATCAGCAGTCTCCTCCTGGATGCTTTACAGCCTTAGGAAACCTTAGAGGAGCAGCTCTGAGCTGTGAGCTATGAGCAGCTTTGCTCTGGCAGTGGAATTTGCAGTTGGGTCCTGGATTTTTTTTTCCCCATGGAGTTGTTGAGTTTGCACCTCCAACATTTTGGTTGGGTATTTAACGTTTATCATTGCTCCCTGAGTCTCTCAAGTTATCAACTCAATTAAAATAATTTCCTAGAGTCAGAACGGATTTATAGCTGATCCTTGGAAGATTTTCAGAAGGTAAGAATTGCACCAGAGGGGACTGCCCATCTTAACAGCTAGAGGATGTGAACTGCCAGAGAGGCCCCTCCTTTGGATTAACACAATTCCTGTTGGATGATACTTCCACACCTCCATGTTCTCTACTCAAATTATAGCCATCTATGGTTTCTATAATTCATGTTACAGATTGTTAATATCTGTATATTGCAGTGATGTTTGCTCTCTCTCCCCACTTCTTTCCTGCCCTGAGAACCTCTTCTCTTTGTTAAAATCCATTTTCTCTTATGACTCTCTTCTACATAAAGCCTGCAACTCTTTTCTCATCTCATTTTCCTGGGCCACCTGCCACTGCTGAAGCAGCAGCTGATTTCTGTTATAGTGAGGGTGGGATTGTTGGCTTACAGCTGCCACACTTCTGGGACTTTTCCCTTACCACCTTGAAAACCCAAGTTCCCTGTTACATGAACTAGCCCAGCTGCTGTCACTCTTGTAACTGGGCAAGAGTTTTCTGTAGAATGATTAATAGTGGCATTAGTTCTTAGTTGTGTATGGCATTTGGGACTTAATATCAATGATCAGAGGTGAGTTTACTCATTTCTGTATTGCTGTGTTTGGGGATACTGAATAGCTGTATATCATAAAAATATCCACAAAACCTTTAGGAGCTGATTTTTTTGTATGTTCCCAGATTTGTTTATTTTCTTGACATATTTAAAGTTAAATGTATGTTTAGGTTATGTAACTTAACAGTAAATTGCTTTGAAGAAATCTCAATTTACCACATATCTCCTTTGTATTATTTTTATGTAATGATATTATTTAATTTTGCTTTGCCCGAAACAAATTAAGATATCGTAGGCAGCAAATACACTAGAAAAACATATTTTGGAAATAATATTAAAAACAAAGTCTTATTGTTTTTGTTGAAGAATTTTATGAGAATTACTTGCGTGACATTAAATTTTTAATGTACTTAGAGTAAATATACTTAGTTTATGACGTATAAAAACACGTAAGAGTCTATTGCTGATAGGTCATTTATCAAGGAAATACTACGTTTAATCAAAATGTGATACTTTTTAAAGTAAGAAAAAATCATATTCTTTTCCATACATTTTCACTTCAGACATCTTTTCCATTAGCATATTGGTGTGGTAGAAAACAATCATCTGTTTTTAGCTAAATTGATTGTCATGTATTAGTTGCGTTGTCATATGGTTTCTGGCCCAGATCTACATCCTGAGGACAGTGATGAGTGCAGTATGCAAAGAACCTCCATTATGGTTTACTATAGTTTATAAATGTTCTTTTTTAACAGGTATCTCAATTATACACTTTTTTTGTTTGAGTTATGAAAGGTAGATAGGCTTTGAGATATTTACCGAGTTTGCTGAAAATATTTGGGCTTATTTTTCACTACGAATTGTGAAAGGAAGACTTTTAAAGGTGAATCTACATGTTTTTGTTATGTCATTGAGTCACCTGCTACTTGTGGTGACCCAGTGTATAAGAGCTCTGAACGCTGCCCTGTCCTGAGCCATTCTCACTGACTCAGACACACCGACCTCCATTACCCAGGTTACTCTGTCAGTCCATCTCCTCTGGGGTCTCGTTTTCCTGTGTTGCCGCTCCACCCTTCTAAGAATGATACCCTTCTCCAAGGATTGGTCCATCCTGGACATGTGCCCTGAGTATGTGAGACAGAGCTTCATAATCCTTGCCTTCAAGGAGAAAGTTGGTTTCGCCCTCTCCAGTGCATACTTGTTTGTTCTCTAGGTGGTCCTTGGTATGTTCAGTATTCTTCTCCAGCACCATAACTCAATGGCAATGAGTCTTGTCATCGTTATTCATTGACCAGCTCTCTAATGCATAGTGAGTAATTTTGAAGACAATGGACTTTATCAGGCAACCTTTTGTCCCTAGCCTGACATATTTACTCTTTAGTATTTTGAAGTACACTGGAATGCAAAAGTTGGGAACAGAGAAGATAGATCAGACTTCAGGAAATTGGCTTGGTGGTAGAAATGAGGCTGGAGACAGAATGATAGAATTCTGTACAATCAATTACTTATTCATTGCAAATATATTTTATAAGAAACAAATGGTGACTATATAGATAGATTACACATTATAGTATACACAAGAATCAGATTGATTATGTCTGTCAAAAAATTGTTGGAGAAGCTCAATATCAGCTGTAAAAACTAGGCCAGGCATTTTTTGTGGAGCAACCCATCAACTGCTCATATCAAGTTCAAACTAAAGCCAAAGAAGGTTAAATTGAATCTACAGGAACCAAATTTGACCTTCAGTCTATCCCACATGAATTTAAAAACCATTTCAGGAACATACTCGTGGTTTTGAACGCTAATCAACGAAGAAAAGATGAGCTGTGGGAGGATATCCAGAATATCATCCACATAGAATACAAAACGTCAAAAAGACAGGAGGAAGACAAGACTGAGATGGATTTCAAAAGAGACTCTGAATATTGCACAAAAGTACTGAGAAGCCAAAGCAAAGGGAAGAAACAACGGTGTTAAGGAGCTGAACAGAATATTTCAAAGGTTAGCCTAGGAAGACAAGGCATCTACATAGTTGGGTAAAAATATTTCAAAGGGCTTATTTTCCAATATGTCTCACCTATTTTCATAATTGAATTATGTCGTTTACTCCAGATACCATTTAAGTATTGACTATTCAGACATATTTCTGTGAATTTTACTAGCTGAATAACAGTATGGCCACATGTGCTATCATTTATATTTTGTAGCCTTTTATAAATTTTAAATTGTTTTCACACAAAAAATTCTGGTTGCATTTTCCTGTAACCCTGTGATTTACTTAGAACAGAATCGATTCACTTTCTTAAATAACAAAATTCTAAAAGATGTTGTAAATAATGGTAAATATATATATATATATGCATATATATCTCTATATCTATCTATCTATCTATCTATCTATCTATCTATCATCTATCTATCTATCTATCTAAACCTCACAGATATTTGGTCAGGAACTGTAGTAAAAATGATACCTTTCAGGACCTGTGGAAGTTATGTATAATTAACTTCTTTCGTTACTTAAGAAAATGGACACTGATGCCTTGTAAGTACTTTTCCTATTGATTGCCACCAACTTAAGACTGTCTTTAAAACATCTTTTAAATATCTGACTATTGTATGCTTGTTTTCTTGTTGCATGAATAACCAAAATCATTCACGACTATAAGCTAGGATACTATTTTGTTCTGGAACATAAGCTAGTAGTCATTCAAAGATTAAGAGCTACATACTGGTTTTATTAAGGTTATATTCCTTGTAACATAAACTTAATAGTAAAAAAATCAGCATTTTGAGTTGTCAGCTTTCTAGTATGGCTTTAAGGAAATGTGAATATATTAAAATAAAATGTCATTTTTTCAGAGCAACTGTATTTACTGCAAACATCCTCATACAGGGAGTGTAGAGCGACTTAGCCATTTCAGTTGCAGGATGTCTAAATGCAATTTTGAGTCAGTGAGTTGAAACATTCCTTAGTTATTGCTTTAATAGGTTAAGTGCTATTCTGTTTTTAAAAATAATTCTTGCAGATTCTCAAATTATTGTCTAAGTGCGACCCATGGTGAGTGTGTAAATGTTTCATTTCAGAGAGTTATGTGTGATGCATGCTCTAAATGGAAAACGTTAATTAAATTTCTGCTTATGTAGCCTTTCTTTCCAAATATTGAGTTTGATTTCTATTACAAATTAAGCAGTTTATCTGTGCTTTCTCCCCATCTGCTTAACCCTTTATTCTTCGATTAAATGCCTTTTTAAAAAAGGAGAAAGTTTATTGCAGACTGTTTGAGAATCAGTTATCAGCAGATACTAGGTTAAAATGAAAGTATTGATTATTTTATCTTTTTGTACAGTTGTTTTTGTTTTTTTCCCCCCTGTAAAACCTAATCTGATGTGCCTTTTTTGGGTGGATTAATGGCAAATGGCATGAAATAGTTAATAACTAGAGCATCTAGACAAAAGTTAAAATGGATTTAAAATGAACTGTCTTCTGTTTGCCTAAAATACTCTTATTCTTTGAGACAACAATTTTTCTTTCAGCACCGCATCTAATCAATTTCAAAGTGAAGGAAAAAAATAAAGCCAGAGCCAGTTTTAAAATTATTCCTCCTTGCAATGTTCTGAGTGGTAGAATTTATTTTATAGTCCCAGCTAAAGCAGGCGTCTGGACTAAAAAGAAGGGATGAATAGTGCCTAATCTGCTTTAGGAGAAAGCTTGTTTATCGAGCTACACCTGATTTTCCTTTATCTGTCACTGCTTAAATAATAGGTGGAATTTCTTGGTTGGTTGTACTCTACGTGCACTGCATAATGCTTAAAATCAACTAAGTGTAGCATTTTTTATTCTTCCTTACAACATTTTTCTCTGTTTCTGTTACCCGCCTAAACTTTCTGTCCTCAGTATGTGGTTTATTTAGACAATTATAGTCTCTGTGTCTTTCTTTATATTTGTACATTCAGTTTTGAAATGAGGTATATGTTTTTGCAGTATTAAATAGAATTTAGAGTGAAACAAACTATTAGGTATAAATTGATTTTTTTAAAAAAGGAGGTTTCAGCATTGTGTTTAGCAACATACTCTGTGAAGACAAATTTATTTGTGTGGGTTATCTGTGTCTAAGACCATACAGCTGAAAACCCAGCATATAAGTTGGCATATGTAACAGAATATTTCTCTCTCTCTCTCTCTCTCTCCACTCTTCTCCTCTCTCTTTTCTAAAAGTAGTTTAGCTCTACACAGTGAAGGAGTGTGTTCTATCATCATCTCCAATATTTTGATTCTGACTTTTATTCTTAAGGTCACCTTATTTTACGTGGTGGTTTCTGGATACCACCTTTCATTAGAATGCAGGGAAGAAATCAGAGTACAGGGTGGACATTATGGATTTATTAGCTGAGCCAGCATATTTACAGGGAATTTATTTAATATCTGTGTGTGGGTTTATGTATATTTATCTTTGTGTCTGTGCATGTATAATATGTAATAAATAAAAGCATATCATTAGCTTGCATTTAACATGGTCACATCAGTTTGAAAGCGAGTATAGGAAATGAAGGTTTTTTGGATTTTTTTTAAAACTGACTTTGTGAAAAGATAAAAACTCTCAAAGAGAAAGATTGGCTGAGTGGCCAGAACAGTGCTCAAATGTTGCAATGATTGTGAGGATGGCGCTGGAACAGGCAATGTTTTCTTCTGTTACACATAGAGTCACTGTGAGTTGGAACTGATTTTTCACTTAACAATAATTATATCACTAAATAAAATAGGTTTCGTATACGAAACCTATACTTGGACCAAGAGGCAGTAGTCAGAACAGAGCAGGGTAACACTGCATGGTTCAAAATTGGGAAGGGTGTACGCCAGAGATGCATCCTGTCTCCATACCTTTTCAACATGTATGCAGAGCAGATTATC
>NW_006399857.1:8025580-8070893 GCF_000299155.1 Elephantulus edwardii
GTGCGGTTGGCGCAGGATAGAGCAGGGTTTAGGGCTGTTGTGCATAGGGTCGCTATGAGTCGGAAACGACTCGATGGCACATAACAACAACAACAAATAAAATAGAGGAAAAAGGAGGGGGATGGTTATCGTGTGACACCAGAAGTCACTGCCAGTGTTCACACAGATGATGATTTCTTTTCCAATCTTCAGTTTCATTGAATGTAAAATGGGCAAACAAGTATCTTCCAGATTGTTTTTTTGAGAGGATTGAGAGAATACTCTATGGGAGATACTTATTCTTGGAACATAATACACATTAACATTGTTGCTTTTCCAATTTTCATTTGCCTTCTCATTATTACGACATTAGAGCAGCAGGAAATCTCAAGGCTTTATGGACTCTTATGATATGGTGATCCACATGAACTTGCAAATTGTTTCACTCTTGAGACTAATATGTGCTTTGTTTTTCAATTGGGGACTCTGTATAATGCTTTAGGCAGCATGGGTATGTTCTATCTTTATGCCTAATATAAATAACTGAAGATTAGTCACACTTTGAAGTAGGACAGGATTAGACATAGTGATGATTAATCTATTCTCTTGAAATATTGAGACCTACAAGTTTCACTTAAACACCCTGTCTACCTTATTCTATGACTTCGTCTTTCTGAAAGGGCACTAAATGTGACTTCTAAAATGAGGCCAACCTGGGCAGGTCCCATGTCTGTCACTTATCAGTCAAAAAGAGGATTAGATTGGCTAAAGACCTTTCTTAGTTCCTGAATAATATCATTTCCTGAATCTCTGTGTCTCTTTCTCTCTTTTTTCTAAGTCTGATGATTTAAGCCCAGATTTGTTCTTGTGACATCTGACATCTTTTATATTTAGGTGTACAGTGAGGGGCTAATCTGGTGGCCTTTAAAAAGTGCTCGTAATTTATATCACAGACCTTTTTCTGTATGATGTAAGGACACTGATTTCTTCAAATTTTTCCTCCTGTGAATTCTAAGGAGTATGAACTATTCAGATACGGATTTCTACACATCTGAAATAGGAAGTGAAATTAGTGTCTTTGGACGTGCATTTTTGTGATACAATTCTTTCTTTTCTCCAAATTAGCAGTACATTCATGATAACTGAGTCCTCTCAAACAAATCCAAGGAAAAAGTAGTCCTTTGTTCAATAATTCTGTGGCTCTCAACAAATGCAACTTTCACAGTTTTAGCAGTCAACGTTTAAACTGCCAGAGTTTTTTTTCCCCCCAGAGTTTTTAAAGTTTATTAAACTTTTTACTGATCACATTTAGGGATAGTGCAGATCAATTTTTTTAAAATTTAAATGTATTTGATTTTATTTTTTGCTATTGTTGAGAATATAGACAGCATAGCATATAGCATTTCTTTTTTTTAATAATTTTAATAGACATTTACAGAGGTTTTGGATTTCCATTCATTCATTGCCTCACTTTTCTCCCTGCCCATCGCTCCTCACCAGTTCGCTCCTCTCTCTGAAAAGAAAAAGAAAAAAAAATTCCTTCATTAGTATACAATTCCCCCATCCCTTCCCCCCCACCCCCACCCTGAGTACACTAATCTATGACAGTAAAACTGGAAAAATTATGTATATTATATTGAAACCGATGAGGGAAAGAACAGATTAGAGGTAATATATGATTGAGTATTATGATTAGCTGTACAGAGTTAACTCGTGGTTGCTGTGATGCTGAAGACTGTGACAGTGGTAATGGGCACCCATGGTGGACAGTGTTGGCCGGAGCTTCCCGACTAAATAAAGCCTGGGATCAGGAGCGGCATCCACTTCCGAATTGGCTTGCCCCCGGAAACTATGTACGAACAGTGCTCAGGCTGTTCGTTCATAGGGTCGCTATGACTCGTCTACGACTCGCCAGCATTAAACAACAACATTATGATTAGCACAGGAATCCAGAATTAAGGTTGCATAGACAAGTTAACTGTCAGAGTTTTAACTCAGACTTACAAAGTTTTCTCAGTTGTTTAGGTCCATGGGGAAAGATGAGCAATTTCTTCCCACATTACCTTTAGCCTTGGAAACCCAAAGGAAAGTTAAGTGTGGGTTGGTTCTAACTTCATGACAATGAGAAAAGACGAGAGTGTGTAAAATGAAGCATCAGGAATGAAGGAAGAGATGGAATGACACAGTGACAGGGAGCTTGAATATGGTGGAGATTGTGACAGTGGAGCAGTATAGGATGGTTCAAGGCCTCCGTATTGTTTATTGGCTCTCAGTATGTTGTGATTGCCTGGGTGGCAACAACATTCAGGTGATGCAACCTTGTTTACAAAGTGAAGACAATTTGAAGTACTTCACTAAAGAAGAATAAAGCTTCTAATCGTCAGTGTGGATTAAAAGTCAAAGCCACAAAAGCAAAAATCCTTATAACTAGACCAGTAAACAGCATCATGATAAATGGAGAAAAATTTGAAGTTGTCAAATATTCCATTTTCTTTGTATTCACAAGCCACATCTATAGACAAAACAGCCAGGCACTTAAACAGCTTGTAACCTTTGAAAAAAATCTATTGTGAAGGGCCTTTTAAGGTGTTGAGGAGCAAGGTTGCTACTTTAAGAATAAGGTGAACCTGACCCAACCAACTTAAAATATTTTTTTTCGCATATAACAGTAGGTTTAAATCCCTGGCAAAAGATGTGCTTACTAAAGTCGAAGGTCAGCGAAGGAGAAGAAAACTCTTGATGAGCTGGAGAGCCACAGTAGCTGCAACAAGTGATTATCAGGACATTGAACATCGGAGCTATGTCAGTGGAGCAAACAGCAGAGGTAAATAGCAATCATTATGAATATTTCTTTTCGACTTCTTAGTAAAATTATAAACATGGATCTGTAACAATACATCTTGAAAACGAGGATAATAAATGTTATTTTGTTACTACAGTTGTTCTATTACCATTACTTTTGTGGAAATGGACGTAGCCATCCCAGGTTCAGTTATGTTTTTTTACATAGGAAACCTAATGTCATGAAATGGCAGCCATTTTACTATTTTCCAGATTATGTAGACAGAATTCTGATGGGTAATACTGATGATGATTGTCTCTGTGTTATGTGTTCCGGACCTCATTGGGTAAGATTTTAAATACTGTGAGTACAACAGAGGTCTGGGGCCTGAAATAGTTTAGAAACTCCTTTATTCCTGTTTTTGACTTCTGGATTATAATGACTGGAAGGCTGTGTCTTGATTTGGCTAGAGGAGGAATGTACACAGATTAGGAATTGCAGGAGATCAAGAGAAAGCTGGATAGCTTTTTAAGACTTCACCTCAGAAGTCATATAATGTCATTTCTGCTGCATTTAACTAGTATAAATATTCATAAGTCTTCCTAGAGTCAAAGGGAATTGACATAGACCCTGCCTGTCTTCATAAGGAGGCCCAGAGGAGTTGGGGCTATTACCAGCACCATGAACTAAGGTACCTTGATGGTATAAATGGTTAGTCTGTACTGGTAACCCAAATTGATCCACTTAAGTAAAGATTATAATTTAGGAAAGCCTGTGGGCAGATTTTTGGAAACAGGAGTGCTATCCACTTCCTAAATAACATGGCTCCGGAAACTCTCTGAACTTTGACAAATGTCGATAGTTGTAGAGGGGCTTCAAGCCTTTTGTTCATAGGGTCGATATGAGCTGAGACAAACAACAACAACAACATGACCAGTTTTGCTCTGTTATTTAGGCCCACTTTGCAAGCACCTAAGAGTATAATAGTGTACAGTTACTCGCTAGAGACCGGTGACTGATGATAAAGGGAAGAATAATGTTTGGGTTTCAAAGTAATTTTTCTGTTAATTCTGAAAAAAAAAAAAGTAACTAATTATCACCATCTAATAGGGACACACAGGTAAAGATATTCATCAAAGGCTTGAAAGAACTGTAAATTTAATCTTCTAGCTTTATCTTCTTAATTTTGGATGTTTTCATTTTCAGCTGTCATTACTTGGCATAGTTAGCATTAAATCCTATTTAAGTTTTTGACGAATTCTAAAAAAGAAAATACATTTATGTTTCTTCATTAATGTTACAGAGAGTAATACTTTGGTTCAGTTTGTTCCAACTCAGTGACTTTTTATGAAAGGGTAGAGTTGTCCATAGGGTTCCCCGGGCTGTATGTAATGCCTCAGCTTTCTCCTGTGGAGAGGCTGTTGGATCTAAGTGCTACCTTTTGATTGCACCCCAAATGCATTAAGCTTTGTATCACTGGAATTCCTTATAAGGAGTAATAGTTTTATAATACTGAGTTATAATACAGACTTGGTTCCACCTTGTAGTTACTCTGTATACATACATCAGAATGCCATCTTCACAATCACTGTTGTGTTTGAAGCTATTGTTTCTCCTCTGATATCAGTCTATCTTCCTGAGGCTCTTCCTCTATTTCCAGTCCCTGTACCAAGCCTGGTGTTCTCGAGGGACTGTCCCTTCTGATAACATGTCCAAATCATGTGAGGCAAGATCTCTTTCATTCTCAACCCAGGTGACTCTTCTGACTGCACTCTTTCCAAGACAGGAGGACTTGCTGTTTTCCTTCGAGTTGGGAACTGACCTATCGCTGACCCTTCAGCAGGTTTTCAGAGACAGTTCATTGAATGGGAGATTACCCATCTTTCTTCTTTGGAGCAGCTGGTGGCGTTGAACAGAATACCTTTGGATTGGCAGTATAATTCGTTACCACTAACCACCAGAGCTCCCTAAGGAAGAAGTAGTAGGAAGTGGATATTTCTTGCTTTCTTTTGGTTTTTGTTTTGTCTGTAGAAAGTGCATATATTTGTAAGAGAGCTCCAGTAGTGTAGTCCCTAGGGAGAAACTACTAACTGAACGTAAAGTGCTCTCTGGTGGTTCAAATCCACCAGCAGCTCTGAAGAAGAAAGATAGGCGGTCTCCTGCTGTGTAATGCACAGTCTCAGAAACCAGCTAGAGGATCATCTCAGTCAATTCAAACTCTATAAAAGTGACTGAATGTAAATGAGTAGTATTTCTTAAATTAATATATAATTTACTTAGGTCATTGTTGTGTACTGAGTTGGAACGGACTTAATAATGTATTATTAGCATTCAACTACAATAATTTTGTTAGCTTTCTTCAAAAAGAACAGAGTAATGATTTAAAATTTGTTCCAAAGTGCAGACTTGATTGTGACCAAGTGCGTGAATGATTGGGATTTTTTTAATAATAATGCTTGTTCTTAACTGCAGTTATAATTATATTTGGATGTTAATGTCTTGCTAATTTTTCCAGACTGACTCCTGCTATTAGAAAAGGTACTAGAATGATGTAGTGTGTGATGTATTTGGCAGAGAACCAAAAAGTCAGCAGTTCGAATCCATCTGGAGAAAGATGATCCTTTCATCAAGATGTGTACACTTAGAAACTCAGTTCAGAGTTGCCATTAGTTGGAACCAACTCAACAGTAGTGAGTTTGATTATATATTTAGAAAGGGCATTTTATCAAACTTATTAGCTCATGTGTTTAAATCTGGTTTGTTTTGGATCATGTATTAGTTGTCTTTTTTCATTTTTATTAAAAAATTTTTTTGGTCTGGTATTGTATTTTGATACTTGACATTTTGGCCTCCAGTGCTTAATAATCCCATTTAAAAAAAAAACTTACTTAGAGCACAAAATAAATACATTTGCATGTAAATGACTATGACTTTGTAAGGCTGATTATCAAGCCTGCATTTTCTTTTGTATTTATGGTGACCTCAGCTGCCTAAGTCTGATTCTAAATGTTTGAAAAGCTGGGGCAAATGTATTTTCTCAATTCTTCTCTCCTCTGTGTGAACCGAAGAAGCTAGGTTAAAGTGTGGCATGTATATGTTTTCTAGTTACTCATTCTGTGTCAAAACCAGTTACATGAGTAGTTTTGGTGGTTAATTTTGTAAATTATTCAAGAATCTGACTGCTTTCTCAAAACACACCTAGGCCTTTAGGCAAGACTATAGGTGATTGCCCCTGGATGTTTGCCTACTGATGATTTAGGAAATTGGTTGGAAGCTTTGCTCTTCTCCAGCTATCAAAAATTAACCTGCCAGAAATTTGCAGACACAGCAAAGTTATGTTAATGATTCTGACTCATGCACAAGACACTTTTTTTTTAACGTTAGCTTTCCAAGTTCCAATGATTCGACATTTATTATTTGGTAATTTACTTTTGTATTTTTGCACTCTGAGTAGGGCATTCATTATTAGTCTCTTGGACTGTGTCAAATCTCTGGAGTGCTCACAGGCAGAGCAGGTAACCGGATTTCTCTCACTACAAGGATAAACATGCTTCTCATTTACTGGGGGGAAAAAATGAGAAGAAAATCTTTGAACTCACCTCCAAGAGGGACTATTGTCTGCTTTTCAAACAGACTAGGGAGTAAATATATTATGTTTGTGAATCCCCGTGGGTATTCATTAAAATGTCCTGATTGGGTCACAGGGCTGAGAGCTAAGAGGGACCAAGTTCATGATATGTACACAGCTTTGTTTATGTACTCAACCTTCATTCATTCGTTTCTGTTTTTATTTTTTTTCCTTTTGTTTTTTTTTCTATATTTTATTAATTTTCATAAACATTTACAGAGATTTTGGGTTTCCATTCATTCATTGTTGCACTATTCTCTCTACCCTCCTCCCAGTTTGTTCTTGTCCAAATGCCACAGTGCTTGTCAAAGCCAGTTCTGATTAATCTTCTTTGTCAGTGTGTCCTTTGCCATTCCCTATCACTCCTCCCTGAGAGAGACTTCACCCTGAGTCATAAGGAAAAGGGGATGGCGTATTCTCTTAGCTACTTCCTGCTGAAAAGGGACGCTGTGGGTTTCAGGGTGAAGATCTTCTCTCACTACTCTAAAGGGCCCCTTTGGCAGTAGGAAACACATAGACTATTATGGAGCTTGATTTTGGAATTTAGATGCACTCTTATTGATTGTGCTTGGCCATACATGTTCATATCCTTGAAGATGTATCATGGGGGTGTTGCAACCTAGAAGACACAAATTTGACTAACAAGTTATAAGTACATGAGTCCAAAAATTATGGAAAAGTAAAAGAAAAGATTCTTTCATTGTTTTACAAACCCTCCCCCAGGTCCCCTCCACCATGTAGCCCTCGCTCTAGTCTCCTGTGATGACAGAAATATCTAGTTATATATCTCTTTTAGACAGTTTTCTCTCGTTTCTGTTTTTAAAATTAAGTGTATATTCACAGCCTTTTGCTTTCTTTGGTTTTTCCTATCAGTTAAATGTAGCTTATAAATGGCTAAGTTTATAAAATTGTTATGTACCTTAGAATTAAAGTAAGCTTCAAATGCTTTGAGATTTTCCATAAAAATTAGTAATTGGTTACTTACATCTGTGATAGTTGAAGCAGATGATATCCAAAGGCTTTTGCAGTTCTAAATCCCTAAAATCCCCAGAGTGATAACTGTTTTCCAAAATCAAGTTTCAGATTCTGTTTTTCAGCTTTGCCTCATTTGAAGTGTGCAGTCAGGGACCTTTCCAAATTATTGACGAGTGGTGCTGTAACTTTGAGGCGTAGAAGTTTGTGATTTCAGGCCCTGGTCTTTTCAGTCACTTGCTGTGCACCTGAGAGCTGGGCCATGAATAAGGGTGAAAGAAGAGGAATTGATGTCTTTGAGCTGTGGTGTTGAAGCAGAGAGCTGAATGTCCCATTGACTTCCAGAAGAATAAAGAGATACATTTGGAGAAAATGCAGCCAGACCACTCCTTGGAGGCAAAAATGATAAAATTTCATGTCACATACTTTGGGCACGTTGCTAGGAAAGGCTATTCTTTGAAAAGGGACATCATACTTGGAAAGGTAGATGGTTCATGAAACAGAGGAAGACCCTGAACCAGATGTACTGACACAATGAGTGCTGGAATGGGCTCTAATATGTGAGAGATTGTGAGGATGACGCATGATAAGATGGGGAAGCTCTTGTTCATAGTTTGCTGTGGGTAGACCTCCATTGAATGGCAGCTAATAACAACAACAACATTTGAAGGGTAAATATTCTTTTTGTTAAAGTGCTTCCCAAATGTTCACTATTAATAGTGAAAGAAAGCTTTCTAGCTTTTGCTCTTTTTATTGGTGCACTTCCATAAGTATTCAGAGACTTTGGCTTCCATTGATTACCTTAAAAGTTGTAGAAGTCTCTGTTGTTTCCCAGCAAGTAGAAATGTACATTTGTTCTTCAGAAGTTTTAAAACCACTCATGAAGCAAGAAACTTCAATGGCTAACAAAAACTATTTCTGTAGTAAGTGTATATTGCATATAGGTATTAGCATTGGAGAAAATATTTCTAGTTTTCAGATTGTCAATCACCTTTCACCTTGAACTAGGCATTAATGAAAATATGGTGTTGCCAGGCCATCACACTTTTCCCCTCCCCAAAGAGAATGTAGAAATCCAGATATTTAATGCAGGCATTTTTCAACTTCTTAAAACTAGTTGAAATTATTTTTAAAATCCTGCACATTAAAAACAGAACAGAGAAATAAGACTCTGCAGAACCAGATCCAGTACTTGGTGGCTGTCTTCATTGTAATCAGACCCACATTTCAGTTTTGTGCTGATACATATTCTGTGGTGAATCTTTTCCCAAGCATTCCCGGGGGATCTCCATTCACTCATCAGTGCAATGTTGTGCAAGTGTGAACATGCCTTAGAACTATAATTATTCATAGCTTTTGACAAAAGTTCCTCTGTAGCAGTTACCATGCTTATTAAGGTCCTGAACATATTTCTGTCTTCTGAATTAAAATCAGTTTGACAGGCTTTCAGCATTGATCTCATCCTATGATCTCCTTTAAATTCAAAAATTCTTGCTTTAACTACTCAGTTTACTTCTTTAAGGATTACAACTTTTACATGTTTTCTGATTTATTCTTTACCTTTCAGAGTTATTTCTACTCTTGAATCACTGTGCATTTCAGCACTGGTTGTTTGCTTCATTCTTATTGTCATCATAATATAGATGTCTCATAATTTCCAGCACTCAGGCATATTTTCTGATACCAGATAGATTGGAGTGAATAATGTGCAGAAGACAACACAAAATGTATTCTGTAAATAGCAAACAACCATAAGATTAAATAATATTCTTATAGCCTGATTTTAGAAGTACTTTAGCTCACTGAATCTTCTCCCATGCAATTAACAGTCTCAAAAAAAAAACCCGGCTGGAATGGTAGCTATGAGACAGTTTGAACTCAATGCCAATGAATTCTTAGCTGAATGACAAATTGACATTGTTATTGGCAGTTAGGGTTGATGCCCTGTTGTTATTGAACCTAGATTTACACGTGTGAAGTGTTTAAAGTTGAAAATTCTTGAGTAAAGAGCTGCTAAGTAGCCCAAAGTTTTCACCACTGGGCCAATTGGTATCACCATGATATATGGAGAAGAGATTGAGGTTGCTAACAGTTACAGCTTGCTTGGCTTCCAAATCAGCATTCTTAGCACTAGCAGTCAGGAAATCAAAAGACAAATTGCACTGGGAAAATCTGCTGTCAGGAATCTTGCCGAAGTGCTGAAAAGCAACGGTGTCAGTCTAGAAACTAAGGTGTGCATAATTTAGGCAATGATCTTCATGATTACTTGCTATGCAGCAGAGAGCTGGGCAGTGACTAAGGGTAAGAGTAGAAGAATTGATACCTTCAAATTGTGGACCTGGAGAAGAATCTTGAACATACTATGGAATGCCAAGAGAACAAACAGTTCTGACTTGGAGAGGGTGAAACCAAGTTTCTCTTTGGAGGCAAAGATTCTGAAGCTCCTTCTCACATACGTTGGACATATGGCCATTAGAGACTCCTCGTTGGAGAAAGATGTCATTCTCAGAAGGGTGGAAGAACAGTACAGGAGAGGAAGAACCTGGATGAGATGGATTGACAAAGTAACTGGGGAAATGGGGTTAGGTATATCATAATTAGTGAGTCTGGCTCAGGATAGGGTAGGTTTCAGAGCTGCCCTACATAGGGTCACTATGGATTGCAGGAGACTCAGCGGCACATAACAGCAACAAGAAGTATCTCAGGAGGTCTTATGGACAGCAGTTTACTGTGTACATGTATTTTTTTGTTTCTTGTTAATTAGTCAGGCATTCTTTTTTCTCCATTATATTCATTCCAATTAGCCCTTCAAGATTGGTGCTATCTGGGTAAACTTTTCCTTAGTTTTTTAAATTAGTGGTCTTATGCCGTAATTATCTCTTTGACATAACACTCAACAAAATTGGTTATAGATTCATGCAATGTTTCACAAATCCTTGCTCCATTTTTAGTAATCCACTCTTTCTTTAGTTCAGGCACTGATGGACACTTGGGCTGTTTTCAGCTCTTTGTTATTATAAATGAAACTGCAGGAAACTTGTTTATGAGTATGTCCATTTGTGTTCAAGCTCTTATATTTCTTTGGAATATATACCTGTGTGTGGGTTGGCTGGATCAGATGCTATTTCTATTCCTACCTTTCTGAGGAAGCCCCACATGGCTTCCCATAGCAATTATACAATTTTTCATTTCCACTAGTAGTGTATAGAAATTACAACATACTTCTGGTGGCGCTCTCAGGGAATGATTTCATAAATCATCTTAATCAACATTGTTTTGATCTTATTTTCTTATGTTTCCATTTTGAGTAATCTTGGAATTATTATTTTATGTAGTTGTAAATATCAACTGAGTGCATTTGGGTTTTTTGGTTTGTTTTTTGTTTATTTCTAAAAATATTATGAAAAGGTACTATTAGTATAATGTTCCTGAGAGGAAACCAAGTTTAAGTTCATTGCTGTAGTGGTGAGACCAAAGCATTACTGACCCTCTATTGTGTTTTTATAGCCTGTAAATTGCACCAGAGGAGATTGCTTATATATTTCTTGTGAAACAAATTACACAAAATGTGGCAGTGGTTGGGGGAGAGTTTTAAATTAATATTTTGCTTTCAACACAAAGCTCTCACTCTTTCCCACTACTCAGTAGTACTCCCTTGCATTACTTGATTTAGGGTAACTCATGCTTAGTATAGCCAGGGAGGTCTCCAAATAAGCAAATCTTTTTCCAGAACATAAATCAATCCCTAATAACATTTTATGATTACTTTCTTAGGAATAATGTAAAAGTTCAGCATCAATATCTTGAATTTCCATTTCCTTTTCTTGCATACTGAAAATGCATTTGTCTATGTCTGATTGAAATCTTCTGGCCCCAGTCCAACTTTCTAGGTTCTTTCAAAGATTAGTATAGTTGTTGGGTCTGTTTAGCAAGTTCTTAAGAAAAATCCAATTGTTTGGAATGCAGCAGATTAGAACACTGTCCAGTAATTCAGTACTTCTAATATATATTCTCTTACATTGAACTTCACTTTTCTTTTTAGTTAGGTCATAATTTTCTCTTCATAGAATTCTGAGGCAATGTGAGCATTTACTGTTTAATTATGATTTCATAAGATTTACTTTTGTACTAGTAACATCAGAATTTATGCCTCTTTATTGTATGGCTATTTAGATATTGCTTTAAATAGGTTTAATATTTCTTTCATTTTGTATTTAACAATTGTAGATTTGAAAACAAAATAAAAAGTAACCGTTCTGTAAAACTGATTAGAGTTTATGAAAATTCAAGTCTTTTTTCTGAGCTGCCTATCAATACCTGACAACATTTTTTTCTCCTCAACATGAATCATAAATGAGAATTATTGTGAGTATCAGTTAGATCTTTTAAGGTAAGTGTCCAAAGATTGATTTCTTTGTGAGAACTAGCATTGCATATTAATAAATACCAAATCAAGCACAATACTGATGTTTGCTTTTCCAGAGATTCACTTTATTTTACCTTTTGTTTCATCAAGAATGTGAAAAACTACTGAACCCTTAGTATAATTTACAGATGGAAAGTTTGTTCTCATACAGTTTGTGAACTCTGAAATTCTACTAAAGAGTTAGCTATGAGTCAGTTCCAACTCGACAGTGAAGACATGAGTTTTTGTTGAGTTGACAGGACTGATGGTCTCCAGGTTAAAGCTGTATGTTTAGCACTTGATCTTCTGTAGTCTCATACCCTGTCAATTATGGTTAGGGGGGATAAATCAGTACTTTTACAAATCTAATTTATAATTTTGCTATACAAATTTTAGCATTCATATCTATTATGTTTGATAGCTCTTATGATGAAAGAAGGATTGATGCCTTTGAGAATAGGTCCATCCTGAAGTGGGTGAACCCATATTGCTCCTTGGAAGCAAAGATTTTGAAGCTCTGTCTAACATACTTTGGGCATGTTGCAAGGAGGGACCAGTCCTTCAAGAGGGACATCATGCTTGGAAGGGTGTAGGGACAGCATGAGAGGAAGACCCTTGATGAGATGGATCGACTCAGTGACTTTCATAATGGGGGTAGATATATTGGAGATAATGAAATTGGTGCTGTGAGTCTGAATGCATTTGATAGCACATAACAGCAACACACACAGGCACCCACACAAAATTTTAGCATACTCAAAACATAGAAAATCATAACAGTATTTTTAGCTATATACAAAAGCTTATTGCAAAAAAAATAAATAAATAAAAAGAAAACATTCTACAAAGCCAATGGGTAAATTTGGCCATAGTTTATACAGACACTTTTATTATATGTAAACTTCTTATTCCTTTAATTCCTTGAGATTGAAATGTAATATTATAATTAGCTCATATTCCCAAATCTTTCTCCGACACACTTCTATGAAAAATATCTTAGTAAAAATAGATTACCATGTCAAAGAACTGATCTTATTTTCATTTGTTAGAAGAAATAAGCAATTTCATTTTCTCCCGTTTTGTGTTTTTTTAATTTACTTTTATTATTATTATTATTATTAATTTTAATGGAAATATACAGAGACTTTGGAATCCCGTTTATTCATGGCAGCACATTTCTCCCTGTTCCCATGTTTTAGAGGGGAAGAAAGATGAGTTATATAAATCAATAGCTTAAAATCTTATTTTTTACTAATTAGTGATATTTATATTGTTATTTTTAAGGCTAAATAGTGTTTATTGGGTGAGCCAGGGAATTAGACTCTTAGGTTCATATATCAGGTGTGCCAGAAAACAAACAGAAGATGCTTTGAATACAGATTAAACACACTGTAAAGGTAGCTCATGATCACTTTGGTTTTGGAAGATCTATTAACAGTCTGCGTTATGCAGATGACACAACCCTGCTTGCTGAAACTGAGGAGGACATGAAGCACTTACTGCAGAGGGTCAAAGATTGCAGCCTCCAATATGGATTGAGGCTCAATGTCAAGAAGACAAAGATTCTGACCACTGTATCAATTGGCAGCATCAGGATGGATGGTGAAGAGATTGAGATTGTTCACAGCTTTAGCTTGCTTGGCTCCATAGTCAACACTCTTGGCACCAGTAGCCGGGAAATGAAAAGATGTATTGTGATGGGAAAGTCTGCTGTTAGGGACCTGTCCAAAGTACTGAAGAGCAATGGTGTCTCTCTGGAGACTAAGGTGCGTCTAATACAGGCCATGGTCTTTGCTATCACTTGTTATGCATCAGAGAGTTAGACAGTGACTAAGGAGGATTGATGCCTTTGAGCTGTGGTGCTGGAGTAGAGTATGACAGTACCATGGACTGCTAGGAAAACAAACAGATTCATTCTTGAGAGGGTTAAACTGGGTGGCTCCTTGGAGACAAGGATTCTGAGGCTCCATCTAACATATTTTGGACATGTTGTAAGGAGGGAACGGTCCTTGGAGAGGACAGCATGCTTGGTAGGGTGGAGGGACAGCTCATGAGAGGAAGGCCCTCTATGAGATGGATTGATTTAGTGACCGGGGTAATTGTGATGGGTGTATCAGAGACAGTGAGATTGGCACAGGACAGAGCAGAGTTTAGGGCTGTTGTACATTGGGTAGCTATGAGTCGCAAGCAACTCTATGACACATAACAATAACAACAACAATGGTAGGTTGTTGTCATTATTTTCTATCAAGTTGAATATTACTCATAATGATCATATGAACGACAGACGTGAATCTTGGTCTAGCCTATGCCATGGTCACCATCTCTGATAAACTTGAGCCCACTGCTTGCAGTCACCAAGTCATTCTATATTGGTGGGGATCTTCCTCTCTTTTCATGACCCTACCCCCTTCCAAGCATGATAATCTTTTCCAAGGAATATTCTTTCCTAGCAACATGTCCAAATAGAGACATTTATTATCTTTGCCTCCAGTGAGCACTCCAGCTGCACCCTTTTCAAGGCATACCTGTGCATTCTTTACTTAGCTCATGGCATAGTCAGTATTCTTCTCTAATACAACAACTCAAAAACATCAGTTCTTCTGTCACCCTTATTTATTGTCCAGCTCACAGATGCATAGCAAGTAAATAAAATGACTATGGCTTGAATCACGCACACTTAGTCTTCAAACCGACTTTACCACTCTTCAGTATTTTGGCACCAGATTGGCCCAAAGCAATACATTTCCTGATTTCCTGACTACTGGTACCAAGAATGTTGATTGTGGAACCTGGTAATATTTAATAATGACCATTTTCAATTCTTTCTCTATCTATCCTGATGTTGTGCACCTGCTCAGGGACAAGAACCTTTTTCTTTTTGATGCTAAGACGCAACCCATATTGAAGTCTGTAGTCTTTGATTTTCTGCAACAGATACATCAGATCCTTCTCACTTTCAGCAAGTATGGTTGTGTCATCTGCATAGCACAGGTTATTGATGAATCTTTCTCTGATCTTGGTGCCACATACTTCTTAAAGTCCAGCTTCATTCTGTGTTTGCTCAGCATACAGATTGAATAGGTATGGAGAGATTGTTAGAGGTGAATTGTGAAATACCAAATTACATGTATCTGTGCAAGTGTGGTAGCAAACCAAATAGAAGGAAAACTTAAGTAAAGCATCAAAATATTAGTGTTAATTGGGATTTTCTTTAGCAAAGATTAAGTTGCTTTGCACTATATTTGGAACCATTTTGCTAAAGTGAGATTGAATAGATGGTATATGTGATAGAGGAAATATCCCGGGCGTAATGGTATAGATTGTACTTCCAGCCCAAGGGCACACAGTTCAAATTCACCAGCTGCTCCACTGAAGAAAGAAAGCCAATCTCCTCCTCTGCAATTTTACAATTTCCAGGCTCTGAAAACTCACTTGAGAATCAGCTTTCAGATTTTTCCTTCTCAAAGGTACAAAAAAAACAAGGACAAGAACAACAATGTGACCGATTTATCTTTCTGTAAGTAGGAGAGTTGTGTAACTAGATATTGGTTAAACTTCCTCAAAGTTACCAATTTATCTATTAACCACAATTTCCTGTCTCCCAGAGTGATTATTGCCACCAGGTTCAACTCTGCCATATCCTGTACCATTCTTATGAGCTCCAAAACACTCTACCAAACCTGTTATTTTACAATCACTATATCAGTCCATTTTGTTGGGGGTTTCAGTAAACTATGCTCATAATATTATCATTTGTTCCCCACCAAGATGAAATCCTGGCAATTCCAAGGGACCTTGCTTACTGACACCAAATGTACTTGTTGACCAGTTCTCTTGGAGAATTGTAATCTATGTTCATTTAAAAAGCCAACCTTTCTTCTAGAATAACATAGAATCCCCAGATGAGGTCTTAACTTTGCTGTACAAATCACCGTGGATTTTGTGCTGATGATTAATTTCTGTACTAGAATCCCCTTTGTAGACAACTCCTGTTGTTCAGAAGCCATCTAGGTCTCCTGGGATGTGTAAGTACGAGGCATATGTTGCATCATAACAAGGTATTTTGTGGGACCTTAAGGTCAACAATTCTGCTGGATTCAAGTTTTTGTTTTCTTCCTTTAACTTGTGTGGCCCTGTGAATATTTTCCCTGACTCTCTGTGTCTCATTTTCCTTCTTTGCAGATGAGAAATAAACTATAACTTGCACCCTGCTTGTTATAAGGACTAAATAAGATAAATGTATATAAAATAATAATATATAATAAGAATGTGTTTAAAGTATTTAATTTTGTGTCATAATAAGTGCTCAGTTGTTTTTATTTAAATCAGGTATTGACACCCCTGAGTTGTTGATTTAACAGGTAGAAGAGTAAACCCAGAGTATGTTAATATATAACTTATGAAACCATAGTAACAGTGTGTCTAAGTGAGATACTTTTTAATATTGCCAGTACAGTAACAATACTACTAATATACTTTGCTTTTGAATGTCCTATTTAGGCTAAAGTATTACATAGATTTTTTTCCATATCCTTTAAAAAAATAAAAGCACTTTAAAATATTTTTGAGTTTGCCTTATTAGCTTTTAATATCATTTCTGGCCCACTTGCCTATAATTTTCTCTTATCTGTAAACTAATTTGTGATATGTTTTAATAAAAGTTTTCATTTGTCTCTTTCCAGAGTCATATTGTCTTTTTTGTTTAATTGGCATAAATTATGTTGCAATTTAATAAAGAATTAACACTGGTTGGAGAATGTATTGAGCAACTGATAGACTTCTAAAACCCAAGTATACAAGGAAGGCATTTCCCTCCCTCAATGAAATTTGCATTTCTGACTTGCTAGTGTGTGCATTACACTGAGTCCCACTGAATAAGTAGTTCCGTATGTTCATTGTTGAAATGTACTCACAATTAACATGTTGCAAAGGAGGAAAAAGGTGAAAATATTTGCAGTTTGCATCTTCCTTGTATTCTTTTTTTATTTGAAAATTTTCATATTTCAAAATATATTTTAGTTGAAATCCTTGACATTCTATTAGAAAGTGATGTAAATGAGTGTGGACTCCTGTGGGTTATCAAGATATAGTCCTGTGAAATATTAGATTTTTCCCTTTCTATGGCTTCAAAAATCACTACTTTATGATCCCATTTTGAAACATTTGAATAACTCCTTAATATCTCTCTGTACTGGAGGCTTCAGGGATTCCCAGAGAAGTATAAAAAGGGTTCTTATAATCAAGGAAATTCCAATTTCAATGATGTTTAGAAAATGTGTATGATTAAGTGTCAAAATATGACATACACACTACATATTAAAACTATAGGAGGTTGGGGTTGGGAGAGAGCAGAATGATTCAAGTATCTGTAGATTGTTTCACTGAATATTAAACATCTAAAAGCATTAAATATTAAGAATAAATGGAACCTACCAATAGTTCTTTGGCATGTTTCTAGGAGAGGCTATTCCCTTGGAAAGGGGTATCACACTTAGAAAGGTAGAGGGTCAGTGAAGACTCCCAGTGAGATGGGTTGACACAGTGACTGTACCAAAGGGTTTAAGTATGTCAGAGATGGTACAGATCGCACAGGATAGGACAAGATTAAAGTCTGTTCTTCGTAGGATCATTATGAGTCATTCTTGACTTGAAGACACATAAAAGCAACAAAATTAGTGAAAGCAAAAATATATGAAGGTGAAAATGGACTGTATAAATTTTAATATTTCCCTGCAATAAAGCATTTACCAAAATCTATATTCATGAAGAAGAAAATGTGTACCCTTTTTAATTTTTGGATATTATGTGATGCATATATTAATGCATAAGGAAATGACAAAAAGCAGTGTAGTGCAACAAAAGCTAAGAAACCTCAACTCATTACTGTTGAGTCAGAACTGATTGTCAGAATCTATAAATCACACAGTAGGATTGCTCCTTTAATGGATTTGAACCACTTGATTTTGGGTTGTCAGTACAACTCTCTAGCCACTAAGCCACCAGAGCAGAGTAGTGTAAGAAGTGTAAGAAGGAAGAGGTTAATGAATGAGAACAAAGACTTTTGTGTTGCTCAATGTGGTTTGGATATTTACTGCTCTAGTGAATATATCGTCAAGTCAGATCAGATGCAGAGCTGACCCTCCAGTGGTTTTTTAGAAGCAGTAAATCACATGAGAGGAGATTGCTCATCTTTACCCCATGGAACAGCTGTTGGATTTGAATTGCATGCCTTTGAGTTGGAAGTCCAACTTACGAGTAGGCCAATAGGGGTTAGGAATGGAAAGAAGCCCCGAATAAGCAAAACACTCCTTAAAAATAGAAAAAATGTAGGAGGCATCTCTCTCCCTGATTTCAAATCCTACTACACTGCTGTGGTGGTTAAGAGAGCATGGTACTGGTACAATGAGGGACACATAGATCAGTGGAATAGAATTGAGAATCCAGAAATCAGCCCATCTATCCATGGTCAACTGATTTTTGACAAGGAGATTAAATCAGTTAAGTGGGGTAATGACAGCCTTTTTAACAAATGGTGTTGGCAAAATTGGAAAGCTGTATGCGGAAGACTCAAACAAGATCTACACCTCACTCCATACACAAAAACCAACTCAAGGTGGATCATGGACTTAGGACTTAAACCAAGGACTTTAAACTTAATTCAAGAAAAGCTTGGAAGAATTTTAGTGGTCCTAATCCACAACATAAAAAGTCTTCCAAGTATCCTGGAAAATCTACAACCGGGAGAAGATAAAATAGATGAATGGGACCTTCTAAGAATCAAATCCCTATGCACATCCCAAAACTTCTCCAATAGAGTAAAAAGGGAAGCCACAGACTTGGAAAAAATATTTGGTAATGACATGTCAGATAAGGGACTTATATCCGGAATTTATAAGATACTTGAACACCACAATAAGCTATAACAGAACATCAAGCAACAAATGCTGGTGAGGATGTGGAGAAACTGGAACTCTTATTCACTGTTGATGGGTATGTAAGATGGTGCAACCATTGTGAAAGGCGGTGTGGTGCTTTCTCAAAAAAAATTGCAAATAGAGATACCATTTGACCTAGCAATCTCATTACTGAGAATATACCCCAGAGAGACCATGTCTGCCATCCAAGCAGATATCTGCACACCCATGTTTATCGCAGCTTTGTTTACAATAGCAAAGAGTTGGAAGCAACGTAAGGACCCATCAACAAACGAATGGATAGAGAAGCTGTGGTATATCCACACAATGGAATACTACTCCACATTGAAAAACAAGGGACTCATGCAATATTATTCAAAGTGGGTAGCCCTGGAGGACATTATGCTGAGTGAAATATCTCAGTCACAAAGGGACAAATACTGCATGGTGCTATTGTTGTAGAATGAGTCTGACATCAGGGTTGGAGTATGACAGAAAAAACTGGATAAATTATGTATATTGTATTGAAACAGATGAGGGAAAGAACAGATTAGAAGTGATATATGATTATTATGATTAGCACAGGAATCCAGAATTAAGGTTGCATGGAGAAGTGTACTCGGGGTGGGGGATGGGGGGGAAGGGATGTAGGAATTGTATATTAATGAAGGAATATTTTTTTCCTTTTTCTCTTCGGAGGGGGAGCGAGCTGGTGGGGAGGGGTGGGCAGGGAGAATAGTGCGGCAATGAATGAATGGAAATCCAAAACCTCTGTAAATGTCTATTAAAATTAATAAAAATTAAAAAAAGAAAAAAATTTTGGGAATCTCAATAAACAAAAAAGAAGAGGAGAATGCAACCTGTGTACTTCGGGCCAGAAAGTTCTGGGCTGGTGAGACAGGGAGTTACAGGAGACCACCTGCTGCTGGTACAAATAACAAGAGACCTAACTTGAGACAACCTGATCTTACAGAGCCAAAGTCGGGGGACTTCACCGAAGTTTGCTGGAGAATTGTGGAGATGCCATAAGTAGCTTTGTAACACTGGCCTAAAACAGCAAGTCTGAAGCCTAACAGTGTGTGAACATGTTTAAAAACTTTGCTGAGAAATTGTATCCTTTGCCAACTGGATTTTTAGCCTGATAACTTCTCTAATAAACTCCATCATCATGAATATGGTTCTGTGAAGTCTGTGTAGCAATTGCAAAAGATTCCAGACTCAGAAGGATTCGTGTTGGGTTAAGTACAAATAGGTGCACAAGCATGTGCATATCTGACCACATGTGAATTGGTTTTACTTTGCTGTTGATGAGGACAGTTGCCCCTTGTGAAGTTAAAGGAGGTCAAAATTGGCTCTCCTTAAGCTGCCCTCATTATCTTTACAACTGACTTTGTGATTTTGGAAAAGTGATTTAAAATTGACTGATTTACTCTCAGTTTGTCTCTCATGAATATATATTTCAAGATGACAGCAAGAATTGAATAAGATATTAGATGAGAAAAGCATTATTATTATAAGTAAAACCTACTGTTAATAAATTGTCTGCCATAGACCATATATATTTTAACATATATAAATATAACTATAACGTGAAAGAAGCAGCAAGTTTAGGAGCTTTATCATTTTATATACATGAATCAGTTTATTAATTTTATATGTATTTTGAGGATTAAATTATATTTGTGAATATCAGGAGGAAGCAAACAAAAATTATTAACAACACATAGACAAATCATGAGAACTTGAGTATATGTTTGTTAAAATGAGACCTGGGAGTAAAGCCAAAACCCATAAAGTTCATAAGAGGAGACTGCCAAATACAGCCAGAAATGCCCAGACTGTAGAGGATAAAATTGATGAATGGGACCTTCTAAAGATTAAATCCCTGTGAGCATCAAAAACTTTTCCTAACACGGTGAAAAGAAAGCCTACCAACTGGGAGCAAACATTTGGCAATACTGTCTCAAGACACGAGTCTCATAACATAAGTTTACAGAATACATCTGAACCTCAACAACAACAACAACAACAAAAAACCAAACAAAAAAACCCCAAACAAACAAAAACATCAACAACAACAAAAAGACTGATAACCCAATTACAAAATGGGCAAAAGACATGGAAAGAATTTTCAGAGGAATATATTCCAATGGCCAATAAATACATGAAGAAATTATTAAAATCAATGGCATTAAGAGAGATAACAAATCCAAACCACAATAGGATCCCATCTTACTCCAGTCACAGTGGCAGAGTTTAAGAATAGCAAGTGATAAAAAAAAAAAATAGCAAGTGATAAGTTTTGGAGAGGATGTGGCAAGATAGGAACTCTTATGCATTGTTGGTGGGATTGAAATTTCATATGACCCAGCTATTCCATTGCTTGGAATATACCCTGAGAAAATGAGAGCTGAGGCACAAATGGAGACTTGTACACCAATGATCACTGAAGCATTATTCGTTATTGCAAGAACATGGAAACAGCCCAGAAGTCCATCTACAATGGAACAGATTGAGAAATTATGGTACATTCATACAGTGGAATATTATGCAGCACACAGGAGCAATGATTTTGTATATTATTACCCAATATGGGAGGGACTGGAGAGCTAATGCTGAGTGAATTAACTCCGTCCCACAAGGACAAATATAAAACCATTTTTTATAGAATGAGTATGACAATCCAAAGAGAGGGGGATGTTTGAAGCAGAGGGATGAGGATCTGGGGGTGGGAGGAAGCAGGGATTAATCATGAGGTTGTACAATTTGATGGGCGGAGGGAGGGAGGGAAATTGGAAGGATCTTTTCTGGAAAACATTGTATTAGAATTTTGTAAATAAACTAGTATAATAAAAAAACAACCCACATGATTTTTTCCAGATGTATTATTCAAATAGGAACCAAGATTTCAACCATGTTAAATATTCTTTTTCTCTGAACTGTGGTTCTTTTATTATGAAACAATGGAAACTTAATATAAAGCTCAGAGAATTTAGCATAATTAACACAGTGATGTGAGATTTAGTTCATCTAATATTTTGGGAGGTGCTAGTTTTAAAAAGCTTTGGTATTTTAAAATTGAGTGTGGAGTGTATGTATAGGAAGTAGTGGAGCTGGTGCTGGTAGTATTTTTCCATTGGGAATTAACAAACATGACAAAATCTGGAGTAGTTGTTGTTGAGATTTTTTTTTTCTTTTTAAGAAAATATTTTTAGTACTGCTGTTCTTTAAAATCTGGTTTACCAGTACAGTACTCCATGTGAGAGTAGCATGATTAAAGAAAGCATAACAGGAAAGTATGATACAAAGACCAATACTGTATTGCTGTGTGGTACTAGAAGGGCATCTGAACAGCTTTCAAGGTGAAGAACAGCGTGTCTTTTCCAAAGAAGCAATAGCTGCATTGACCTATGAAAGACTTTAGAATTTGCCAAGCAAAGTGTGAAGAGATAAATATTTGCAGCAGAAAGAAAATATGTGAAAGTCTTAAGGTAAGAAAGAGAATTGTTCTTTAAAAAAACAACAACAACAACAAAATTAGTTCCCTGGGGCTGGATTTGAGACAAGGAAAAGAGAAAGAGATGTTACAATAATCGCTCCTTGATGTCAGCCTGCCTCACTCATAGCTGACGCTCCAGTGGGTTTTCTGACTGTAAATCACACAGAGCCTACCCATCTTTCTCCTCCAGAGAAGCTGGTGGATTTGAACCACCTGCTTTTGAGTTGGCAGTGCAGTTTCTAGACCACTAGGCCACCAGAGCTCCCTAGAGATGAAATTCACAGATAAAGTAGATTAAGGGAGTAACTAGACCATGCCAGGTAGATTGGATTCTCCGTATCATTCTGGGGAACTAAGCTTAATCAGTGAAGGTCTTAATATGCATTAATTATAGTAATTGTTTTTATTTTCAATGCTTTGTACTAAATGACTATAACTCAGCAACAAACATATATTTGTATTTAAATTATAATCATAAAATACTTGTAAAATACTACTCAAATGTATTACATAATTTAGATGAGTCTAGGAAAAGTTAAAATTCTTATGCCTTGATATACTTAAGCTGTTAACTTAATTATGAATTAAATATATAATTGTAAAGTTATTGCAGAAACAATTTATCTTCATTTACCTTTTCACAAGATTGTTTCCCATGAGTACTATATAGAGTTTTGTTAACATTATTACAGTGAAGTGAGATTTGCAGTATATAAAATATCATTTTAAAAAGTTGAATTTTGAATTAAAGATACTATCCATTTTAATAGAAAGATGGAATTATAATAATATTTTCATTTTGGCAAAAAATTTGAATTTATTACTGAATTATAGTCCTTTTCATATTAACTATATAATGGAATATATATTGTAAAGTACTTGTCTTTATATATTAAGCTTCTATTGCTTGTAACATTTTTATAACCATGAATCTTTATTTTATTAGAAGAAGTTCCACTGTTTTTTAACTCTTTGGAAGAATGAAGTATTTTTTTACTATGAAGTTCCAGGGGAAAAAAAATCTTAAATCATGTGTGATGTTCAACTAGTCGTCTAATGAGGCATACAAGGCAATACGATTATGACCTGTTACTCAGTCATTTACAGTTTTGTCCATTAAAACCACACACAGTGAAGTCTCACATGAATTTAAAAAAGCTTCCATGGCTGGGTAGAAGGCATAAGTACTGAAATAGTGATCAAGACCCTTGCCATGAGATGGAATTGACTAGATAATGGCAGGAATAATGCTCAGCTCTGTAGTTGTTGTTAGACACTACATAGTTCTGACTCCTGCGCAGCAGAACGGAACAATGCCTGTTCTGTCTCTTCCTTCAGGCGCTGCTGTACTTGAGGCCATCATTACTGTCACTGTGTCTTTCCTTCTTACGTCTTCCTCTCTTTTTGCTGAATTTCCAAACCTGAAGTCTTTCTCTAGGCACTAATTCATCCTGGTAACATACCCATATTTTATTTGATGGAATCTTACCATCCTTACTTCTAAGGAACATCCTGTTTTACCAAAATAAGCCTAACTGTTTGAGTTAGGGAAGAGTTTTTTCCTCATTTGTTCATGGTTAATGTTAGCTTTCCTTCAAATAAATGAGAATCTTTTGAGATTCATTTGTTGACATTTTTTATTATATTATTGAGCACAATATGAAAATTTTAAAAGCAGATGGATTTTCAAGAAGTTTCCATAATGGTTACAGATGCAATCCCACTGGTCAGTCTGGTGAATTACCGCTTTATAAATTATGGTGATTGGTGTCTAACTTTTATTTTATTCCATATAATAACAAGTATTGCTCTATAGATAATTGTGGATGGTTGCAGACTCTGATTTCATTCAATTAAGTTGGTAACCTTTTTAAGAAACTTCTTGGGAGAAAGCCAAGAATTCCAGTCAACTGATTTCTAAGGGAACTGAATTGAAATTGTCTTAGCCTAGAAAATGTTCCATGTAGGACACAGCTGTGTTAATTAACTTTTTCTATCAACTACTCTCCAGAGTTAGAAAGCAGAATGGGCAAACACAGCCATGTATATCCATGATATCTGGAGTAAGAGTTGTGGAAGAATGATGATTAAAAATTTGGAAAGACATTATAAAATATGTTTGAGACACGTGGTAAGAATAAATGGCCGCAGATTCAGATTCTCTTGCTTACCCTCTTTCTTCCTAAAAATTATGGTGGTGTTTATTCAACAAAAGCAAACTCAAATGCATATTACCCAAAACTTTTGCTTTCTTAAGGTCAAATTAAACGTCTATAATTAATAATGCCCTTAGAGGACATCATGAAACTCAAGCATTCATTTAATATTAAAGTGGAAAAGTTGGTCCAGAAAAATATATTCACTTTATAACCAGTTTTGCTAGTACTAGAATTATGCTATTTAAGTTCTTTGATCTCCAAAATGGGGGGGGGGTAATGGTACTTTTTTTTTTAAACATATATATATGGTTTAGGGGAGAAAGAACAGCTTTCTAAGATAAAGCCTTTTATGTAAGTGCTAGGAGAAGCTACACTTATAGGTCTGTGTAACTGTGCGTGTCAGTAGAGGATGTCTTAGAGTTTATAGCAACAGCCAGTCATCTGTAAAGTTGGTTTGTTGATCACCTCAGTGACAGGCAAGAAAGTATTGGTGCAATTTCAGAACCATCTGTGTCTACCTGGGAAATATATGAAGACACAATTACAAAAGGCCATCAAAACATACTCTCACGACAGTAGGAAGTGTTCAGGTGTCCCTGAGTGGCACAGATGGTTAAGTACTTGACTAATAACAAAGCCTAGCTTTTGGAGTCCACCCAGAGATAGCTTGAGAGGAAAGCCTGGTGATCTGCTTTCAAAAAGTTCACTCACCTGAAAAAAAACAAAACCCACTTCCGTTTGGTTAACTCTGACTTATAACAAGCCTCCGTTGGTTTTCTGAGCTTGTGAACATTTTGGGGATCTATCCAACTTTCTCTCATGGAACAACTGGTGAATCTGAACCACTGACTTTAGCTTAGCCCCAAAAAGTGTAATGTACTCATATAAAAAAGTTAATAGCCATTTAAACTCATATGTGTTATTGTTCAACTCAGAAAGAAAAGTTTGCCAAGAGGTAGAAAAGATGATGTTGACAGTTTTAGGTCTTTCCTTTGTGTTTGAGAACACATGGGCTGATTTTTAAATAATTGAAACGACTTGATTATATATATCTTATATCTAATCTATATATATATCTGTGAATAAGGTTCTGTAGCAGAATCACCTGCTAAAAAGTTATATCTGTGAATAAGGTTCTATAGCAGAACAACCTGCTAAAAATTTATTCATGACATCAGGTTGCAGGGTTTTAATAAGCGCTGGGTTGTCATCTATTCATCATGTTCAGAATTGAAAGGATTACTGCCATGTGATGTTTGATTTGCAGTTTCTTCGTCTGCTTCAAGGCATGGTTGCTGTATTCCCCATGAGTCGCTGTATCATCCTGGTTTTATCTGTGCACTGTGATAGCAGCAGCTATTCTCCCTCTCCACTGGCTAAATAAAGAAGAGCCGTTAAATAGGTTTCTTTGAATAGGGCTAGAGCAATATAGTGAGTATCCCTCTTGTAAACAACCTCTAATCTCTGTGGGCAAAAGTGCTAGTTAATGGAAGATAAAAGAATGTAACATCATGAGGGTTTTTAGAAGAGGAAAAAGTGAGATAATTTCCCCAAATGAGAAGTTGTGAAATTTAGTAGCCTTGAACAATGATGAATCACTGAAAGTGCTGAATCAAGCTGCTTTTGAATAAAAGCAATATAACACAGTGTAGAGGTCAGTCAGTTCCAGTAAGTAGGAGATCCTGGCACACACAGTGAGAGGATGTGAAAAATTAGCTTTAATCTAAGATTTTTGACCTTTAATGCAATTTTATTCAAAGTTAAAGATACTGGAATTTATCTTTTCCTTAGTCCTAACAGAAGCACACACATCAGTATAGAGAAACATATTTTGAGAGCATTATCCACTGTGGTGTATGTACATTTAATATGGAATTAATTCTGACATCGGCATTTTTCAATTTAGCCATATTTACTCTATGTGTGCATAGGGTTGCTGTGAGTGAGCCAACTTCAAGACAACAGAAGAAGAAATCTTTGTGTGTTTCCAGTGTTTGTGTATAGGCAATTATCAACCTGAAAACAAATCAACAGTCATTTTCATCATTTCAGATACTCCTGGCTACATTTTTTGGTATAGCTTTGAAGGAAATCTAATAGGAATTTATATTTGAAACTATTCCCTTAGTATCCTATCACTACCTCAAGCCACCATGCACAGTTTTTCCCTAAGAATCTTTCTTCTATGACCTTGGACCCTTATTTTATGATCTTTCTGGCTCTGGCGCACATTTAGGCAGAGTTCCATTTCCTAGGCCTTTTCTGCCCTCTATTGCCTTTTTCAAAATGCATTTAGAGATATTTCAGAAAGATTAAACTTTGCAGATAAGACAGAATATAGTGCTGGCAATTTTACTTAAGGGGATTTTGGTAGAGTCAGAATTATAAACTTAAAGGACATGTCATCAATTTTAACTTATTTACAATAGGAAAACATCTGTGTTTTTTTTCTCCTCTCATCTAATTCTTTTGTCTACTGTATTTTTATCAAATCTTTACAGAATGTTTAAGGCATGAGCTACAGTGTATCCTATATTGAGACCTCTGAAGTTAGAGATTGATACAAAATGTTTATGGATAAGAACTTTCAGGAAATTATTTTTCTCATGTATCCCTTTAATATGTAATGTTTTTAATCAGGGGTAAAAATTTTTTACATGTTGGATTTGTCTTTTACATAATTCTATAAAATTTTAAATAACTTATATAAAAGACAAATCCAATATTTAAAAAAATCATGCCCAATTAAAAATAATTTAGATAACAAATTATATTAGTCCAGCACTTAAGTGAATCCAAAGATTAACATCAGCTCTGTTGGCTCAATGGTTAAGGGCTCAGAGTCTACCCAAATTCTCTTCAGTTTGAGCCCACAAACTTCTTTTTGGGAGAAAAAGCCTTGTGATCTTGGAAACTCCATGGGACAGTTAGACTCTGTCCTGTAGAGTCCCTGTAAGTTAGAATTGACTCAACACATAGCAGGAACACCCATGTGAAAAATTATTATTCTAGAACAACAGCAATAAAATAGCAAGAACTGTAAAGTAAGGTTGTGAAGACTTAGTTTTCTGAATTGCAATTTCAGTAATGAAAGTGTGTTGACTCTGGCTGCCAATGAAAGCTATTTTAGTTTTGAATACTTTTTGTATTTTTTTCTTTACTACATTTTAAATAGTTTTTGTAATTCTGAGTCTAATAGTCATATCAAATTCTGTGCTTAAAAAACATTTCAAAGATTACACAAAATACCTAAGTTGAATAATTGAATTCAGTTATAGTTCTAGTTTGAAAAGGAAATGTAACTGTGCTGTTGTATTTTTTAACCTTTTCTAAATAAAAAGAAAGAAAATAAATATCCTCTATAATGCATTTCTACATGAGCTATTTATGATTCGTGTTTCTGTGAGGGCCGCAGCTGCAATTCAGCATGAATGCAATGTCCCTGCTTTCAAAAAGATTTATACATTTTAAAGAAGGGTTACACATAGTACATGAAACACCACTGTGCCATTATTGATCTCAGAGACTGACTAACCTGCAGGAACTTTCCCATTTTCCACTATTACATCACCCCTGGGGAGTCTAAGGATCCCCAATTTGTTTTCATCATCTGTGTGGGTCTGGTCTTCCATCTTGATTTTGACATACTTGCACTTTGAAAGATTGAATACCTTTCTCTTAGTATGCACTGCTTAACCACTGCACCACTTGGGCTCTTAAACCTAGCTTAAAGCTGGGGAGGGAAAGGATGGAGATTGGTCTTATTATATCTATTTAACTTCTCATTAAGGAGGTTTGTCAGTGGGCAGAATCAGATTCTTGGTGCAAAATTCATACTCTTGTTTGCAATAATTGCAGCCTTTCTCTGTATTCATTTCCCTCTATTTAGATGCAAAACATAGTTTCATCATGAGGAATAATAGGTGTTCTTTTTATTTGCTGGTTAGTCTAATCAACTGTGTATCTTCTTGTGATCTATTATTCTTCACCTTAAGGTCTACTAAAATGTAAAAGAATGTACTGAATCTCAGCCTTGTAAGTTTTTGAGAGAAAGACTCTACTTTGAGGAAAACAATCATGATCTTAATTTTCTATTGAATTAGCCTGTGAAATATTTAACATCATGTTTCTAGCATAACTATTAAATGAGCAGAGGCACCATGGAGATTACAGAGCTGACAATTCCAAAAAGGGGAGCTGTAACCACGATTTTTACCCACAGTCTAAGAGCCATCCGTGTGAATCAAACATAGTTTTCAATTCTGCTGCTTTCACTTTTATGAATTACTGGGTCTGAAATTTGTTGCAAAGGACCATACAGATCTTACAGGATCTCTTTTTTCTTACACTTGTGGGGGTTATTAGGGGAAAAGTCCAGCTTCTGTAACTATCAGTCCCGATCTATGTTAACTGTAAGACACATGATCACTCTTTCATTCCTAACAACTTCTCAGGCAACTGCAAGGTACAGTCTTTCAATTAGTCCAGGCAGGTTCTCAGTGAACTGCAAGATACCTCTGGGGCAGGAACCTCTGGCCCCACACGTGCCTGCTGCTTTCTCTTCTGCTTTGTCTTTCCTGGTGTTGACGTTCCTGTCTATCTCAAGGGCTCAAGCTCACACTCAGGCTCTGCCTCCATATGGCTCCGTCAGGCTGTGCCTTGCCACATTCTCTCTACTTTCTGGTTAACGGTTTCTATCATGTTTTCCTAAAAACTGTTGATGATGTTGAAGATCAAACAAGTTCTGTAGTTAAGGCAGTTGGAGACAACACTTCCAGGGGAGCTAAGGGTGGAGGTTTTCAGAGACAATAAATCCCTCTTCTCCCTTGAAGCAGCTGGTGGATTTAAACCGTGTGCTTTTGGGATTGCAGTGCAGCTTCTTACCACAAGGCTACCAGAGCTCTCAAAGATAATAGATTTAAAAAAAAAAAGTATAAAATCCCTTTATATCAATATTTTGAAAAGGACAGCCTATACTATTTTAGTATTGCCTGTAGTTAACAGAAAAATCTCTGAAGTAAATGAAAATGAAACCCTTCTTTGTAGCTTTCACTTACTAAGAATATAATAAGCTGGTTGCAATAGAACACACTAAATTAAAAATTATCATTTTTCTAGGCTTAAAAAGAGTGACAAATCCTAACACCACCACAACTTTTTAGTGTGACCAACTTATTTTAAAGAGGAAGAAGTGGTGTTCCTTTTAGTTTTATTCCAACTGTATTTTCTATACTGTAAAATGATGTGTCTTTGGCAAAAGAAAGTATATAAACTTAAATGTCAAACCTCTAATGCACTTTTTTATTAATTGAGCAAGAAAATTTCTTGAGAAACACTGTTGGAAATATATGATCAAGTTTCTCAGATGGCAAACATTGTATTAATTCTTTAAAAGTAGAGGCATTTATTTGGAGAACACTGGGGGCAAAATGAGTAATTTTGACAACTTATTCACCACTTTCCCTATGTACTTAGAGCTTTATGAAGTGAACAGTAAGTGATAGTATATCCACTGTTCCTGGAGCATTCAGACAGTAACTTGTTCAATTAAAAATTCTTGTTAGGTCAGGCATAATGGATTCTTGTTGTTACTTTAGTATTTATTCAATGAAAGAGATCAATATTTTTGGCCCTGAGGGAGCTGCAGTGATAAGAGACTCTGCAGTAAGTCTCTCTGTTCATTATAAACTTTGGGCTGGTAGGTGCAGTGTCTGCCATTTGACTGATTTTAAGTAGAAAGTCAAAGTGGGATGAGAATTCTCTTCTTGCTTCTGTAGTGTGTGTACTTTGTCAGTTGCATTGTTAGTTGTTTGACTCTCCGTTCTATTGTATACTTACCCATCTCACAAAAAATTTCTAAAAGATAATTTGAGACAATTGGTTTGATTTTAAGAAATTGATTATGCACATGAACCCTGTGTACAGCGGCTTTTTCAGATTTGGATACACCATCTCTTAATGTGTTAGTGCCTGAGCCCAGGTAGTACAGTGCTTTCAGTGCTCGATTGCTAACTGAAAGGTGATGGGTTCCACTCACCCAGTAATTATAGTCAGAACTTAGAGCCATATGAACTTAGAGCCTTAGAAAACCTACGGGAGTGTTCTCTGTCCTTAGAGATTTGCTGTGAGTTAGAATTGACTCATGGACAACAGTTTTGGTTTTTATTTAGTTTCAGTAGTGAAATAATTAGTCTTCATTATTATAGTTACATTTGCCATGTTTTGTATTTGTCTCTGCTTAAATTTCCTTAAAGTAATTGATCTTTCCAAAGCATAGCATTGAAAAATCCCATCCTAAAATCATCAGATGTATATCCGGATTTTTTTCTTGCTCCTTTAATTGCTATCCAAGTATGATTTGATGCTCTTTGCTCAAGTAAAAATCTCATTTTCAGAAAACTGCCAGATTTGATTAGCTCTAATAATGATAGAACCATTATTTTTAAAATTAAGCCAAAGTATAGGTAATTCTTTCTTTGCCATTGAGAACTTATTTAGACCATCATGTTTAATGGAATAGTTGATGTATAAATGCACCATTCTGTTCGAGTGAGTAAAAGATTTAAATCAGATCATGCATTTGGAAGTTGAAGCACCCCTCCAGATCTTTTAAGTGAAGTACTTTTGTTTGGGATTTTAGCTGAATAATTGAAGAAACTGAAATGCAAAGAAAAGAAATGGCAATAACTAAGACCACATATCCTTGGTTGTTAGAAAAAGCTGTTGTTCTCTTAGATCCAGTTTTCTTTGCAAAGTATTTTGTGAAAATATTGGTTAATGTATATGGGAAATACATATTATTAAAATTTATTTATGCAGAGCAGACATTCCTAATTTACATATAGTTAGCATACGAATAATTTAGATTTTGAAACATGAAAAAACATTCATACTGAAAATCAGATTATGTAAAGGTCTAATGTTAGATACTCAGAAATAATTTTTGCAGCTTTAAAACCTACAGTTAAAGGAGTATGGAGATTTGATCTACTTCAAAATTTTCATGAAAGAAAATCTTAAATGTTTAAGTATTCACAAAATCTTATTGATTGAGTAAATAAATTTTCGTAGCCAAAAATATTGAGAGTTTGTTTGTCAGGAATACCACTACTTACTTTGCTGCCATAAAATTATTTATATCCTTACGCCATTAATATAGGAAAAGGAGATTTATATAAAACTTCTAGTTGCTATCAAGGTTTCTCCCATTCATGATACCCTGTTTGTATCAGAGTAGAACCTTGCTCTGTAAGTAACTTCAGGACTAATTTGTCAGGAGTGGATTGCTGGCCTTTTCCCCTAGTCCCAAGTGTTTGACTTGAATAGGTACCTACTGTCTCACATTGATCAGAGTTGAACCTTATATGTAATATAAACAAAATATACCTATTCCTTTCTCATTTTCAGGGTTATTGGCATGTTTCCTATGTTTCCGTCCCTTGTTAGAGTTATTTTGTTATTCTGAGGTGTTTCTAGAGCACACATTGTTTTATTCATGAAGTCACTGCATATATTAATAGAGTTGCAATTAGAGTGCAAGTCTAAAGACACTGATTGGTAGTACAATAATATTACACTAGTAGAATAGAATAAAAGGCCCAGATAATGTGAAAATTTCTCAGAAAGGTAATGTCAGTAAAAGTATGTTTATAGGACTGTTGCCAATAGGCAAATAAAAAGTAAGAATAACCAAGGAATGCACAGTATTTTAAACATTTATCATTTTTAACAGTAAATGCAGAAGAAAGGGAAGCAATACTCTTAGTATGAAATACAATGCTTGCAATACTAAAATTCGTGATACTCTTTTTTGTAATTTTCTTGATCATTTCTCATAGTTATGCTGAGGCATGGCACAGGATGGAACAGGTTTCAGATCTTTTGTTCATAGGGTCACTGTGAGTCGAACTTGACTCCACGGCACCTATCAATGACAGTGACAACGACAGCAATGACAACAGCATGCTGAGACTTAATTTTTAAAGCTCTGATGGTGGTTTCCATGTTATTTCATACTGTCATGCATGTAAAAGATGACATTTGTATCATGAGATTTGATACATTAATTTCTTAGAATTATTTGGCTTCTTTACAAGTGAAGTAGTGGGAGGGGAGAGTTAAACAGAGAAAAAAGAAAAAATGATTAAAGAAAATGTGTTTAAATGTGATAATATAAAGCATTTGCCTCTTAAAAGTCTCATGTATAAGAGAAATGCAAGTTTTAAAGGGATATGAAGTATTATTATTTTTTTTTTAACAAAAGTAATGCAGTAAGGAGTTCAGCTGCTAAATAGTAGGGTTAGGATTCAAATCTAGGTCTTCTAATCCTGAATTGTGAATATAAACTGAAAGTTCTTTAAAAAATATTTCAAAACTTTTCCCTTCATCATTGTCCAGCACTAAATGTCTACATTTTTGCTTTTCAAAAGTTAACAGCGTTGAATATTAGCCAATTTAGATCCACTGGCTACTACTCCATGGGAGGAATACGAAGACTTCTCCCATGTGATTTATGCCTCTGAAAACACTCTGCAATGTCAGCTATGAGCTGGTTCTGACTCCATGACACATAACAACAACAACAGCAGCTTTTCAGGGAGAGCTTTGATGGGTTGTTAATTAAGCTTTTTGGCTTCAAACCTACCAGTGGCTCAGTGGGAGAAAGAGCTGGTGATCTTTTGCTCCCAATATAGTGTAGAAAATGGGGCTGTCCTATTCTACAACAGGGAATCACTCAGTATGAGTTGAAATTGACTCCATAATGACTAAACACTGCAACAGCTGCTCTCATCTTTTAAGGTAATGATGTCAAGAAATATAATTTAAGTTTTTTAGTGACTAAGAATGAGAATATAAATATAGTTTAGTATTTTAGACCTTTAATAGAATGGAATATATTTTGTGTATATAGTGCCATTATGTTTGCATCAATGTTTAGTAGTTCTTGCTAAGATTTATTTTGTGGCATTTAAGAACAAAACCAAGAAAATTTATTAATGACTTAAGTAGTGAAAAAGAAAAGCCCGACCATTTTCTGAACTCTTTGCTGAGGGCAGTTCTGTCCCAGAGCTCAGTAATTTATGACAACAGTACTTACTGCTTTCCAGCCTCAGATTATTCAGAAACCAGTACATTCATGACCAGCCCAGAATTAATGGGTAAGTGACCTTTCTCAGAAATGGGATGGAGGAAGATGCCACTTATTGTTGGAAAAGTGGATTTTCAGATGTCATGACCCTTTCTGGGCTTCTCTTTCAGTTAAATGGTAGAGGGTTTCCTTTTCATAGATGTTCATCCTCATTAGAGAATGAATGGATGATATATAAGGTCCATCTAATCCTCTATTCTTTCTCTTCATTTGTGTAGTGCTTAATACAAAGCAAGAGAGAAGAAAATTATGTGTCTGTTTAACAAAGAACCCTTCAATATATATTAAATTTACCATTAGAGAAGAAATGCATTGATTTTAAGTGTTTGATCTTCCTGAGATCGTCAGATGACTGAATGAATGATTTTGCAGTTATTGATAGACTTTTAGAATGTCTGATTTTTCTGAATTGGTGTTTTCAATGGGACTTCTGAATTTTGCTTCCCACTTAGATTAACATTTATGCTAAAACACAGCTTATACAAAACTTTTTAAGTTATAATTTAAAAACACTTCAGTATATATGAAATCTACCATTGTTGTTTTTGTTGTGTACTGTCAAGTTGCTTGTGACTCATAGCGACCCTATGTACAACAGCACTATGCTATGCTCTTTCCTGTGCCAATCTTACAGTCTCCAATTATTAGAGGGTGAAACACGTTGTTTTTTTAGGGGCTGTAAGCTTTACTGTGTCCTTATTTTTTTGTTTAAATTACAGCCTTTAACAATTTAATGAAAAAATTTAGTATGTTCAAAAGTAATAAGCTTATATGCTTTAGAAGTTAGCAAAGAAAATATCTCTAAAGGGGCTGACAAATATGATAAGGTAATTCACAATTTCAAATGAAATGAGTGATAAACAGAATGTTGTTGTTGTTATTGTTACACACCATTGAAGTACCTGAGACCCATCGCCATGTGAGGTACAATAATTCTGAACTTTGCCCTATCCTGAGCCATTTTCACTGTCTCTGATGTAACTACTCTGATTAAGCCAGCCACTAAGTCAATCCATTTCATCCAGGGTCTTTCTCTCTTGTGCTGCCCTTCCACCCTTCTAAGCATGATGTCCCTTTCCAGTGACTGGTCTTTTCTGGCAACATGCCTGTAATATGTGATATGAAGCTTCAAGATCTTTACCTCTAAAGAGCAGATTGGTTTCACCCTCTCCAGGATATACCTATTTATTCTCTTAGTCCATAATATGTTCAGTACTCTTCTCCAGAACCACAACTCAAAGTTGTCAATTCTGTCAACCTTTAGAAATGTAGAAAATGTCCAGCTCTCTGATGTGTAGCAAGTAATTGTGAAGACTATGGCATGGATCAGGTGTACCTTAGTCTCTAAACTGACAACATTGCTCTTCAGTACTCTGAAGAGGTCATAACAACAGATTTTCCCAATGCAATTCTTCTTTTGATTTTTATATTACAGTTGCCAAGAGTGTTGGTCATGGAACCAAAGAAGCTGAAACTGCTAACAATCTCAGTTTATTCTCTATTTATCATGATGCTACCAATTGGCTCAGTGGTGAGAATGTTTGTTTTCTTGATGTTGAGCCTCACTCCATTTTGAAGACTGTCATTCTTCACCTTCTGCAGCAAATTCCTCAGGTCCTCCTCAGTTTTGGCAAGCAGAGTTGTGTTATATGTTTAATGTAGGCTTTTGAGTCTTTTTCCAATCCTGATGCCACATTCCTCCTCACAGAGTCCAGCCTCCCATATGATCTGTTCTGCATATACATTGAAAAGTTATGGAGATAGGACGAATCCTTGGCATACACCATTCCTGATTTTGAACTATGCACTGTTTCCCTGCTTTGTTCTGACGACTTCCTCCTAGTCCAAGTGTGTGTTTCACATGAGCACAATTAAGTGTTCTGGCTTTCCCCATCTTCTCAGTGTTAGCTATAGTTTTTCGTTACCTATATAGTCAAACTGGAAGCAGGAGCAGCATCCACTTCCAAAATTGGCTTGCCTCCGGAAACTCTGTGTACGAACAGTGCTCAGGCTGTTTTCATTCATAGGGTCGCTATGAGTCGTCTATGACTCGATGGCATTAAACAACGACAAACAACATATAGTCAAATGCCTTTGCATAGTCAATAAAACACAGAGACATTCATTCCTCTGGTACTCTCTGCTTTCAGCTGAGATCCATCTAACAATTGCTATAATGTCCTTAGTGCCATGACTTCTTCCAAACTCAGCTTGCACATCTGGCAATTCTGTCAATGCATTGTTCCAGCTGTTTTTCGATAATCTTCAGCAGGATTTTTTTACGTGTGATATTAGTGCTGTATTGGGTACTGTCTACACTTTGTTGGATTACCTTTCTTTTTTTGTAATGGGAATAAATATTGCTAAGATTAATTTTGTGTTCATTTCTTATATAAATCAAGTAAGCCTTACATTCTAAATAATGAAGATTCCAGGACAGCTTCCCCTTCCTCACTTTCCATAGCTTCTAAAAAGTATCCAAAATGTATAGTCATAATTTTAATTATTTGCGAATTCCTTATTCCAAGAGCCTGAAGTCCAATTTAGGATGCAGTGCTTGTGAAAATACCTCTATGACTTCTGCAAAGACTCTCTAAATTGACCTCTGTGAAAACAAAAACTAATTCTCCTATTGACTTAATACAAGATTTAGAGTGAAAAGCAGACTTTGGATGACCTCAGTTGTCAATGTTATTGAATATATGTGGATGCTTGCAAAAGCAGAATATTTAAATTCAATTTAAAGAGTATTCAGATTGCTTTAAAAATATGTTCTTCATTGCTAATAAGCTACATATGAATAAATCCAGTTTTAAACTATGCTGTGATATTCCTTGTCATCGTGTGTTTGTCTAGTCCGAACTAATTCATAGCTCACTCTTCAGTGGCTTTTCAGAGGTACATTTCAGGAGAGATTGCTCATTTTCTCTCATGGAGTAATTGGTGGTTTCAAATTGTCTGTCTTTGGGTTGACAGCAGAGTTCCTTACTGTTAGGTCAGCAGAGCTCCTTCTGTTACTGTGGTATGATACAATGTGGATTCAACAGTCAGAATGCCTTTATTCTTGTTGGTCTTGTGACTTTGCATGTTATTTATTCTCTAAAAAATTGTAGTTTCTTTGCCAGTAGACAAGGGACAGTGATAAAGCCTACTTAGAATCCTAAGTACAATATATTAGGGATTTACTGAGAAGGTATATGAATATGTATAATACAATTCCTGACTAAAGTGTTGACTGTAGTTTTTAGTAGAAATTAAAAATTCTTGGGCCCAATTAAGACCAGATTTTAGTTAACTATTTTTTCCCCTCAGTTTCATGTGATGATATGTCTTTATTGGGTTTCTGAGGCTGTAAACCGTTATTTTTAATTTTAATTGATATTTTATAAATTTATAGAGAACTTTGATTTTCATTTGTTCATTGTTGCACATCCTTCCCCCCTTTGCTTTTATCTTTGAAAAAAAATGTTTCATTGTTGCACAATTTCTTCCCCTCTCCTCCCTGTCCTATTTGTTATGCAACTCTTACTCTGGACTGTTGTCATGCAAATAATACCTAATCATATATTCCTTTTAAACAATTCTTTCCCTCATCTGTGTCAATGCTGTGGACATTATTTATCTCCTCTTTGTTAGTTTGCCCCAACCCCTATGTCAGTCCTGTTTTATACAGTAGCATTATTCAGTATTTGTCCTTTTGTGACTGAAATATTTCACTTAACATAATGTCCTCTAAGGTCACCCATTTTGTATAATATTTCATGAGTTCCTTATTTTCCAGGGCTGCATAATATTTCATTGTGTGAATATAACACAGCTTTTCTTCCCATTTGTTTGTTAATGGGCACTTTGATAGTTTCCATCTCTTTATTATTGTTCAAAATCCCTAGCTCTAAGAAAGATGCACATTTTAGTTAACTTTTGATGACTTGGTGTGATTTTATTTTGGTGATTTTGTTTTTGGTTTTTTTTTGTTTGTTTGTTTAGAAAATGACAGTTGGAGCACTATCATTGTCATTACTTTATTATTAAGCTTTCTTTTCCTAGATATGATGTTTGAAGGAAGTTGAATAATATAACTCTGGTGGTCTATTGGTGAGGAGTTGCACTGACAACACAGAGATACACAGTTTGAATCCACTAGCTGCTCTGTTGGAGAAAGATAGACAACTTCTTGTGACATTTACAACCTCTGAAAAATCCTCTGGAGGATTACCCATGAGTCAGTTTCATCGCCTTGGCACTTAACATCAAGAAGTGAATCTTTGGAGCTGTCACATATTAAGGCATTGCAGAACTTTGCCACCTTTTAGGTGTGATAAGGGCTGGCTTAGTATGTTTGACAAGATGTGTGAAGTAGAATCTCGTCATTAACCTAAATCTATTCATGTGCCTGTTATCTCTGCAAAGTTGTATCACTCAAAACTCCTTGCTGTTGAGTTGGAATTGACTCATAGCTGACCCACTAGTGGATTGCTGAGGCTGTAAAGTGCACGAGATATTGCCTCTCATTCTTCCTCAGGATTACTGGTGATTTGAACCACTTGAGAGGCACAGCCTTTGAATTATCAGCACAACACTCTGCAGTATATCATCCAAATTCCTTACAGTTTGTGAACTTGCTGAAAAATATGCTCGCATGGAAAGATGTTGTGGCATGTTTTGTGGTGCTGAATTGCTACCATCTGTTCCTTAGTGTTGAAAATCAAGCTAGAAAAAAAAATTCCCCGAAACCCAAGCATAAACAGTGCTAGAAAATGTCAGTGTAGTTTCATAAAAGCTGAGGTAAAATTTTTGTTTTACTACATGTGGCCCGTTAGGAGTAAGCGGCTTCAGAAACTACTTCTAATTTACCTATTTCTCACTGCCCATAATAAAAACATTCTTAGATTATTGCTGACACTTTCATGGGCAACTGACATCTGTCCCCTGAATGGAATTGCTGGTGCAGATCTTAATGGTACTTTACAGTATGAAAGATGGACAGTGAAGATAAATTTATGCTTCTGACTTGTAGAGTTGGTTAAGAGTATTGAATATTCTCTGGACAACTAGAAGAATGAACAGATTGGCCTTGGAAGTAGTGCAGTCAGAATTCTCTGTAGCCTTGAGGGTGAAGATACTTCATTTCACATGATTTGGCATTCTGTTAGGAAGTTATCCCTTGTTGTAGAGAAAGACATTATGCTTGGTAAAATAGAAGGGTCAGCAAAGCAGGAGATGAGTGGCTACAACCATGAGCTAAAACATAGCAGTGCTTGTTTTTTTCTGTTACAGTAGAGATAGCTATGAATTGATGCCAACCTGAGGTCATTTAACAATTGCAATGATGATATATGCTCCTAGGCATTAAGAATGTCAATTTTACAAAACTGACACAGAAATATAACTGGTTTGAAAGCTTATGACATGTCAATATTGACAAAAAAAAATTGTCTATCTTTAACAGACTCAGTTGTAATATACACTGCCAAAATGACCTTTTTTTAAAAAAAACACAGTGAATCTTCATGCAACATAATCAATGAGCAAAGAGTTAAGAACTCTCAAAGTGCATATGCAGCAATATTAGAGGAAGAAGCTGCTGCAGTTTGAGTAGCTTTGGCAAAAACAAGTTAGCTAAAGTGTGGAAGTCCGAGAACTATTTGATGACAGAATTTTGGCTTGGATAATTTTTCCTACCTTTCATCATAAAGAATCCCTTACAGTTAATGAGTAAATATAAAAATGATAAATGTTCACATTATTACATAAACCAAGAGGGAGACTGCCATCACTTGTGTGAAATTGAAGAGTTCCAAATTATATCCCATTAAGCTGAAAGCAGAGGACTATGTTAGAAGAATATGTTGGCCCCATGTTGAAAGTGTCTAATTGTGCATGACACTGAATTTCCACGAGGAAAGCACATGTAGGCCGAGCTCAACAATTTATAGTTGCAATGTCCTGTCCAGTGCTCCTTAGTAGATATGACGAATGAATGAATGTACTTTTGAAAACCTGATTACTTGCAAATGTCTTGTTTAAGTTTCCTAATGTATCATTTCCAAATACAATTCTTGTTATCAGTGGGAATGTGTTGGGTAGTAAAGTTTTCTAGATGGACACTTAAGAGATTTACCCTTGCTTTTTCCACTAACTAATTTTGTGGTCTTCTTGGTATCATTTTCCTTTTCTGAACTTTATTCTTTTTTCAGTGGTTCAGAATTCCATTTGTTTTGACCCTCAGGCTTTTTTCACGTCAACTGCCATCTCCTCTCCAAAATATTCTTTGTCCATAATGATGGGCCGAGGTTATGATTCTGTGCTGTCTGTGTTGCTTGCTGCCTACTGTGTAAATTTGTATGCCCCTTCCTTGCATTATCAGAGTAACTGTCTCTTCTGTGATACCAGGAATCCTGCTTTTATCAGCTTTGAATGGTGCCTGCCATGGTCCCTTTTCATACCCGTAAACACTATCTTTATTAACAACAAAGAAAGTATCTGTTCATCGTGGCCAAGTCTCCAAGAGCTTCTGAGTCCTATGGTAACTGAAGAATATGTGCTTCTCTTTTAATAGGATGTGTGTGTATGAGTTCCTGTTGATAAGGAATATACCACACTGTCAACAAGTTATCAAAAAGGAAGCACTGGTCGCCTGGTTTTGTTTTCTCTGGGCCTCTCAGAGTGTCTGAATAGTCTGCTCAGCCTGCGAACTTCGCCTCTGCAAACTTCTTAAGCAATTTGAATTAGATGGCTTTAGAAGGAGCAGGCATGTTTCAGTTTACCATGACTGCAGACACTTCCCATTACTCTGCTGCAGCCCACTGCACTAATTTACATAACCTGCCTGGCCCCGTTAGGCCCTTGAATGTGAGACCATGTCTAGACAGATCAAGACTGGTCATTTGATTACTTACACATCTGAAATAAAAGTGAAGTCCAGGAATGTCAGGGGAAACCCTGTTGTACCTTCTTATTCTTTGAAAATTGAAGTAGGAAACGAAATAAATGTTAAGACATAAATATTTGTCATCAAATTGACTCTACATTTTATTTTTTTTCTTTTAATCTTTAGATCAGAGACAGTTCACTACAGTTCAGAAACATACCTCAGACATTAGTGGTGAAGACAAAAAGTCATAATCAGAGCTCATGGTGTAAGAGTGCCAGCCCAAAGCAGAGAGTCTGTTCTGGTGCATGGAAAAATAGGAACCTGCAGGCTGAGACAAAAGAGGCTGAATATCTTACTTTGCAGGCCACTCTATTCAAATCAAATTCATGCTGATAGCAAAAACGAATATATTATTTTGGTTTTCTAACATCTTCAGAATATTGATATCCTCAAAAATAGGTCTTTCTCTCCATCCTAACTCTAGCTCTACCTTAACTCTATTAAAGGCATGTTGTCTATAAAACTAGATAATTTTAAGTACATTTTAAAAAAATTATCTCTTAAATTTGTATGGGTAGTACTTGCAGTCTAGATAACAGATCTTTACATTTGTTATACATTTATCTCTTTCAAACTAAAAGACTTAAACAATTGAGCTACATAGGAACTTAAGATGTATGTGTCCCTTACCATTAAAACTGAAGATACAACTTAAGGTGTTTGACTTATTCTTAAACAACAAAACAAAAATACAACCATTTTATTGAATTGAGTTCTGACTCTTAAAAGGATACAGTAGTGCTGCCCTGTAGGATTTTCAAGGCTGTACTCTATGTGGGCAACTGATTGCCGAATACTTTTGTGAAGCAGCTGGTAGGTCCGAACTGTTTACGTCGTGATGGACATTTAAGCACTGTGACACCAGGAATCCTTTGTATTCCAGCTAGTCATGATTTGGGGCTCTTCTGGCTTAGTGGTAAGGAGTTGTGCTGCCAACTCAAAGGCATGTGATTTGAACCCACCAGCTGCTTCATGGGAGAAAGATGGATGTGATTTATTACCTCTATTAACCCACTGGAGGGTCAGCTATGAGTCAGTTCTGACTCAGTGGTACAACAACAACAACAAGTGATAAAAAATTTCACTGAAAACTCAAAGGCAAGTGGTTTGAATCTACCAACTGTACCATGGGAGCAAGAGGGGTAGTGTCCTCCCATATATACTATTTACAGCCATTAAAAACCTGCTGGAAGGTGAATTGTGAGTCACTTCTGACTATGCAGTATGTAAAAATAGTAACAACAACAACCACAACATCTACTTCTTCTTGTATTTACATTGCTTTTATTTTTTTTTTTTTTTATTAAGCTCTCTAGGCTATGTAGTAGCCCTGGTTTACAAGTTGCTGTCCCGTGGTCACTTGTGGTTGCTGTGAGGCTGAACACTGTGACACGGATGTGTCAAATGCATTAATGGTTGCCTACCCTTATGCGGACTGAGAGTGGGGTGGAGCTCCTCGATCAAACAAGCGTTGAAGGAGGAGTGGCATCCACTTCCATAATAGCTTGCCTCCGGAAACCCAAGACCTTGGAGAGAGGATGAAAGGCTCCCAGGCGTCAAGGACTCTCCTTCATAGGGTTGTTATGAGTCGCCTGTGACTGGACGGCACTTAACAACAATAACAACAACAACAGGCTATATAGTACTTCCTTGTTTAGTAGAATATTCAGCAAATACATTTAAATAATTTCTGTTATGGGCTTTATAATCCCTGCTGTTCATTTCTAATTCATTTTATTGAACCCACTTGGTAATGTGCAGTAGAGCAGTTTGTCTGTTTTCCTCACCTAAACAATTTTCTAGGTGTTTCCTCCCCTTCTTTGTAGCCTACAATATGAATAAGAAAAATGAATTTAAAATTTAGTTTATAGCTTGTATTTATACTCTTTAAAAATCTTACATACATTAATTGTCTTCAATTTTAATATGTACGTGTTGGGAAAGGTGGAGGGTCAGAGGAAGACAGGAAGACCCTTAACAAGATGAATTCGGCGGGGGGGGGGGGGGGGGAGAAGATAGGTTGACGAAATGACTATACCCATGGAGTTGAGCATGTGGAATTGTGAGGACGCCATAGGATAAGGCCCAATTTAGATCTGTTGTCCATAGGGTCACTATTAGTCCGCTCAGGAGCTCATAAACAGTAAGAACTTCTCTACTGCCATATTCCATAGAGAGTTGCATTGCAGACTCAAAGATGCCACCTCTCTGTAGAGTCAAATCCACCAGTGTCTTTGGAGGAGACAGGTGGGCAAGCTCCTCTTGTGTGATTTATAGTCTCTGAAAACCTGCCGGTGGTCAGCTGTCAGTTGGTTCTGACTCACCAACACGTTAACAGCACCCCTTCCTAACTCTTACTGTTCAAGAAAACTCTTTTGTTTTTATTTATTAAATGTATGCACTTTATAACAAGTTGTTTTCTTTTTTCCTTCTTTTTGGTGGTTTCCTGGTTAACTTATGAGAGAAGTTTCTGATGATATGCCTTTTCTTCCCACAAACATTAAAGGGCCTGTGACTTGGGTTCTCTTTCTCTCTCTACCACTAAAATGTGTCAGTGTGGACAAATAAGACATTTAAACCTTTTGGGCTTCAAGTTCCATATTTTTAATGTTAAGATGATAATACCAGCTTTGAGTTGTAAAGATATAAGTTAAGCATGTGGATTTTCTAGTAGTGCATGCATCCAAGGAGTTAATAGTCATTGTTGTCTTCCTTAATGCAGTTAAATGATAAAAATACCTGGCATAGTTGACATGACACCTACAGAGTAATTCTGCTTTCCCTTTCTCTTTAAGAGAAGAGCTATTTATTTATATTAAATACTCCTATTTTGTCTGGTGTTTAAATCAATATAAGTAACTTAGAATCACAATCTTGACTTAAAACTAACTAGACTCTAGAATCTAAAGCAACAGAGCTAGAGTGGAAAGAGAGCTTGACTAGAAATCTCGAGAGACCCCATTGCCAGTCCCAGAGACACATCTCACCAGCTGTGTTGTTCAGAACGATTTATTTAACCTTCCTGAAATGCAAATCTTTGATTTGTGAAGAAGGAATAAAACCATCCCTATGTGGACCAGAAAATACGATAGTGAGGATCAAATAAATTATTATGTGCCACAATGTATCATAAATTCTATTGCACTATAAAAAAAGATAAGAGGCTGTTGTTCATAATAGGCCAAGTGATGTAAATATTAGTAGTGGACACTTCAGGTGAATATAAATAGACTCTCCTACCTGGAGAAGAAGCAATAATGGCCTAATCCCCTGAAGTGAGGCCAGCCAAGAATTTCTACCTGCTGAGTAAATGCTCAGATGGAAGGCTTTGTGACTGAGAAGTCAACAATTTCCAAGGGGCTGGTCAGGAAATTAAGAGAAGATATTAAAGCAAACCTGGGTGATGGTCCCCTGGATCTTTCCTGAAATTGCTTGACTGACACATGGTTAATCCATTCATTTTCTACAACTGTCATAGTTTGGTTTTAGCTACTTGCATTGTGGTATGGATAAGGTTTATTTACTATGATCTCTTTAGCTTTGCTGTTTTTCTTGCACTTCAACTTGCTGCTAAAATCTAAAAGTTGTTCTTTTTTTCCCCCCTCATAGGATTATTTCTCTTAAGGTTGAACTAGTGTAGTTATGAGGAAAAGTCATTAATGAGCTACTGATAACAAATTGAATTTTAGCCTTTTAAAAAAAATTTTAGCCTTTAACAACTATTAAAGCATTTCCTAGAGTACTCTTTAAGATAAAGAGACATAGAGCATTAAAATTAAAAATATCTCAGCAGTGCTATTTCAAAGAGGAAAAAATAATTATTTTTTGTGGTAAAAATAGTTTTGAGCACTTAGGTGAAAAGAAAGACACATGAGCACTGTGCATAGTACAAGACTATATCACAGACTTTGTATTTTCTGCATATGGATAAACTGTTAATTCACATTGAATAAAACTCCTTTAGTAACAAATTCCTTGCGGAGTCAGTTTGGTGCCTCTAATGTGTTGTTGCTTCATGTCTGTTCATGATCACAAAAGGAAAATATTTCAGACTGTAGCAGAGCATGTCTGTCTAGACTAGTTTCAAAAAGGATATTGAATTATGTGATAATGGAGGTTTTAATATTTGTGCTTAGGGCCAGAGCCTTTTAAAATACAGATGTCTTTGCATGGGGTCTTGAAGCCAAAAGGATGTTCCTTGGGAAAGTTAGTTTCATTATATGTAACTAAACTGCTGTGTCAAAAGCTGGGTATTTTTTGACATGTCAGATGGTGAACTGTTTTGTGTATGTTGTCTTGGGACGAGCTGCTGGCTTCTTGAACAAGATTCATTTTTTAACGTCACTAGATAAATGTCTTCCCATCTATCCATTGAAAATACATTTACTGAGACCCTACATAAATAATGTAATGGGAGATACTTACAGTTGAGAGTGTGGTCAAGGAAAAGAATCTTGGACTAGATGTTTATGCTCAAGCCAAAGACATTAGAACTAGCTCTTCATGTATAAAATAAAATTGGACTTTATAATAGCTGTGATTCTGTACTGATGTAAGTAATTGAGTCACTTGTGGCTTTGCTGTGTTTCTGCATGGATTTGGTTCATAGTTTCAGGGCTTTTCATGATTCTACCACTGATTTTCTTTTTCCATCGTGACAGTACCTCTGGGGATTTTTTCCTTTTTCCTTTCCCCCTGAATCTTCTACTCTCATTTGCTTTGTGGCAAAAACTACATGTTTTTAGGAGACCAATGTCATAGAACCCTCGACTGTGTTCATGCAAAACCTGTACTTAGACCAAGAAGCTCTTGTATAAACAGAACAAGAGAACAATGCATAGTTTAAAACCTAGAAAGAAATGCATCAAGGCTGTATGGATATATCCTTTT
>NW_006399857.1:8070993-8111794 GCF_000299155.1 Elephantulus edwardii
ACACACACACACACATACATATATATGCTGAACAGATCATTGAGAGACTGGATTTGAAAAAGAAGAATGTGGTATCAGGATTGGAGAAAGACTTCGTCACAACCTGCATTATGCATTATGAAACCTTGTTCACCAAATCTGAGGAGGACTTACAGAGTCTTCTGCCAAAGATCAAGGACTGCAGTCTTCAATGTGGATTGGATCTCAGCATCAAGAAAACAAAAATCTTCATTACCAGGCTAGTAGGCAGCATCATGATAGATAAAGAAAAAGATTAAGGTTGTTAATGATTTCATCTTACTTGGATCCATAAATAACACTCTTGGTCCCAGCAGTCAGGAAATCAATAGATGACACTGGGGAAATTTGCTATTAGGGACTTCTCTAGAGTGCTAAAAACCAAGAATGTTCACTAGTCTAGAGGCTAAAGTGTGCCTGATCCAGGCCTTCCTATCTGAGAACTGAACATTTAATAAGGATATCAGGAAAAGAACTTATACCTTTGAACTGTGGTTATGGAGAAAAGTGTTGAACATACCGTGGACTGTCAAAAGAATAAGCAGTCTATTCAGGAAGGGTTGCTCCATGGAGCATTTTGAACTGTCTGATAAACTTTGAGCATGTTGTCTGGAGGGATCAGTCCTTGAAGAAGGACATTATGCTTGGAAGAATGGAAGGTTAGCACAGAAGAGGGAGACACAGGATGAGATGAATTGACACTACAGTAACTGTGTCAGTGGGGTCAGGTGTGGCAGAAACAATAAGAATGGCTTAGGATAGGACAAGATTCAGAGCCATTTTCCGTAGGATTTTTATGAGTCTTTGTTTACTCGATGGCGCTTAACAGCTACAGTTAATGTGAATGATTAAGACCAAGTCAACCTCTTTGAGCCAAAGTTTTCTCTATAAAACAAGATGATTGTGTTTTGCAACTGCTGCCTAGATAATAGAATGGGCTTAATATTTCTCCATCAAATTCCTTAATAACTATGATAAAACTCTGAGTAGTATGGTATAAGCTGTTATGGCACTTTGACTCCAGAAAGACAGACTATTAGAGGTGGCATGAATCTAGTTATTTCTTTCAGTCATTTTGAAATTTGTTTTTATTATAACAAAAAAGGGAAAACATAATTAAAATGTAAGGAATTATTGTATAAAGTATTATTTTCTTTATTTAATATGCTATGCTACTTTAAACATTATGGGGCATCAAGAGAGACTAAACAGTGGATAGTACAAATGAAGATGAATTTGCCAAAATGATTGCTCTTTGGTGTCTATGATTATTTCTTCCTAAGAAAAACATTTCATTGTAGGCTGGCTTTTCATTGTGTTGTGTGTACAGTTGAGTTGGAGCTGACCCGTCGGTGACCGTGTGCCAGGTTTCCAGAGGCAGTTGCATGGAAAGAGATTTCCCATCTTCTTTGGAACAACTGGTGGCCTTGAGCAGTGTGCCTTTGGGGTTGCAGCACAGCTTCTTAACACTAGGGCAATCATTGTTTAATATTCAGAAGGTTTTTATATGCTTTTATAAAAGTACATCGAAGTTTATTTAAAGCTAGATATATAATGTAAACCTAAACTGTCACTGAGTCAGTTCCACTCATAGTGACACTCCATTGGATTTGTAAGGTTGTAAATCATAATAGGAGGAGGCTTCCCATCTTTCTCTCTGGTGGCTGCTGAAGGATTTGGACTACCTGATTTGCCTGGCCTTTTGATTGACAGTACAGCATACTAGAGACTATGCCACCAGACGTCACTTGTATTCTTTGTATATGTATGTATGTATGTATGTATGTATATTACTACCGTAATAGAAGTTACAGAATCAGTCGTATTTCTGAGACTGAAATGAAATGCATTCTGATAGATTAGTGGAATGCTTTTTAACAATTACAACTGTTGACAAAGTTCACATTTATTTTACTTGAAACATTTATATTCTTTTCTTATCAAGTGTATGGTAAGTATGTTGTAAGGACTGCTTTTGATTTTATTTGGACCAGGTGTCTTTGAGTTGATAGTACAACTCCTTAACGACTGAGCCACCTGTGGTTCAAGAACTGCTTTTGAAATGAAGCATATTAATTGCCAGATATGATAATTTAAAAAGTTCTGGAATATTGCATATCAAGATGTTCTTGGTAGTTATGATTTTCATAATTTCTGATGTTTTTTAATGATCATGGATACTTTTATGTCTAGAATTTTACATTAAAAATCATCAGACACAATAAGGAAACATTTTTAAAAAGTTCTTTTTTAGTTAAAGAAAAGTTTCTTTTAATTTGGTTCTATAAATTTGTAGTAATGTTTTTCTGATCTGAACTTTTGACACCTCAAGAGTACTATCCATTACATAAAATTGCACACTCTAATGAGGAATTAAATATTTAGAGAGTATTTTCAGACTCTTAGATTTTGTTTTTTCCTTTCCAGTGAAAAATGTTTATCATTAAGAATAGCAGTGGGGGAATGTGGATTCTGAATGAAATATAATGTTACTCATATTTATGGAAAAGAAGAAAAATTTTAAGTTGAAAATTAAAGCATGGCTTCCCTTTCTCCCTCCTTCTAAGTGCTTTGATTCCAGGGTAGCAAAGAAAAGAGAGAGCAGGTAGCATTTCATTTTTAAAGCTGAAAATATTGGCTGACCTCAAACATAGTTGTAGATCTTGTCATGGTCTCTCGGTACAAAAATTTGTTTCTGTTAATAGAAATAAAACATTGATTCTGATTTTTTTTTTTCAGTTAAAGCTTTAAGTAGTATAGTTGATATCTTAAAGGTTAGGAGAGTCTTCTCTGTGTCATCTTGCTGAGGGCTCTGTATGTCTGACAGATTATATCTACCTATACCCCAAGGTAGACTAAGCACTGAGTATCTGAGTATCTCTGGCTCTGGGAGCTATGTAACATTTTTTTAAAAAAAATTTACCATCATGTCACTAAATAGCATAATCATTCTTTTTCTTACCTTTTAATAAGAAAAAAATTTAATAAAATAAAATTTATAAGTAAGTACATGGGGTCGCCATGAGTCGTAGGCGACTCGACGGCACATAACAACAACAACAAGAAGTCTCCTTTAATAATTCATTGAAATAAAGCTTTGAAAACACTATTCTATAAATCTGGAAGTCCTAAGGAGAAACTTCTAATAAGTCTTCTATACAGAATGACCAACTATATGCTTCTCTGTTTTTCCTCTGCAGAAGTTCTAGTACTATAAAGTCTACTATATAGTGTGTTGTACTGTTGCCCCAAAGATTGTATGTCATTGGTAGTTGAATCTGTTAGCTACTCTTGTGGAATGTTTAAAAATTTTTTTTTAAGATTTCTAGCCAGGAACTGGAGGATTACTGTAAGTCAGAAGTGATGAGATGGCAATGGGTTGAGTTTGTTGACTTGGATATTCCTTTTAAGAACTGGCAGCTGATAATGGAATTTCAATTAAATAAGCTTAAAAATAGTAAGCTTATAATATGAATGAATATATTTAATGGGCTATTTTGATAAATTTGAGTTCCAACACTATGATTTAATATGACATTTAAAACCCACATGTGGCTGTTAGATTTGTTGTTAGGAAACATTTTAATATTAATTTGATACAGTTTTGTAAGATTTTATTTTTATATATGTGATAGTGTAAAGTTATTTTTTGGACTCAGAAAGTTAGTCTATTACAGGCTATTCGTGATTAACAAGTTTTATTCTTTTTTTTTTTTACATGATTCAGACTTCATCAAAGAAATGCCCAATATATTTTATCTAAAATATGAGTTTTTTAGTGTGTATAACTAAGCATATTTTAACCTATCTCACACTGCTCAAGTCTGTTTACTGAGGATTGATATTGAGAGTAAACTTACAATTAATGATGTAAATATAGGCAAATACCTGATCTTTCACAGTAATTGAGATTTTTATTGTACATTTTAGATTCACAGTTTAATATAGTCGAAACAAGTTGCCTGGCATATGACAGACACGCTATTTTTTGGAATACACTAGAAAATATTAAATATGAAGAATCTCTTTATAAAAAATGCATGTTTTTAATCTTAGAGGTAATATCCTTTTGCTTGATAATGGTTCTACCATTTCGTGGGTTTGGTGTTTTTTTTTAAATAATATGTACCTAGGTTGTGGGGTTTATTTTCAGTGTCCTATTTTTGTTTCGCAAATTGATTGTCATTCAGTTATTCATATACATTTTGTCTTAAGACGTTAATTACAGTTGATCAATGACACTCGTTACATCTCATCAAATTCACACTGTGCACTCCCTTTCCCTACTCATAATGACAAAGAGAATAGTGAAGGGCCATAGGAGACGTTTTGTGGTGATAGTTGTTGCTTTCAAGTGGGCTCTGACTCGTATTAAGAAAAAAATAGGGAAGCCTTGCCAGATCCTGCATCAGCTTCATGATTGTTGGGCTTGAGTCCATTGATGTAACCATTATGTGGGGCCTTTTAACATTGAGGGCTCTTCTGCCTGCACTATATCTGCCAAAAATTCTGTTATGAATTGTAGCATATTCACTGGCTAATTTTCAAAAGTAAATCACCAGTCTTTCTGCTGAATTTGTATTTGTCTGGAAGCTCCACTGAAACCTGTATACCACAGATGACCTTACTAATATTTGAAATATGTATGGCATCACCTCCAGAATCATTGCGGCGTACAAGTCACCATAGCACAACAAGTCAGCAGATGAGTTGTGGAAATAGAAAATTAACATTTAGCTAACTTACAGATCACATTCTGTAGGAGCCATCAGTAAGTCTATCAGTAAATATAACACAGCCTGCCTAATACCATTTGGAAAAGAAAATGTTTCCTCTGGCTTATTTTAATCTGAATTAAATACCAGATGTTTAATATTAATATAACAGAATTCATTAGTCTTCAGGGTAACTATGTATACCAATAGCTTGATGATTAAAAATTAGGTCCTATAGAAATTTTTCCTTAAGAATGAAAAGTTTTTCAAGGAACTTTCTCAGCTGGACTCAGACCTTTCAGATTCTTCTTCCTTAATTTTTTTAACTTTGACTTTTTTTTGGTACAGTTTCTTCAGGTGCTGAAGAGAGTTTCCCCATGTCTCTGTCTTGAGCTCTCAGAACTCAAGCTTATTGTCTTTAGATGGTTCCTACTCATAGCAGCCACAGGGTTTCCCACACCATAAATACTAACAGGAGGGGCTACTCATCTGCCAGAGGGACACAGTCTTTGAATTAGCAACTTGCTTTACACTGATCACAGATACTGCTACCTCCTTGGGCTTTAGGAAATGACAGATCGTACTCTCCTCTTTTGTAACTAGTTTTTGTGACGATTTATATTCTTTGTTCAGTTCACTGAAGTTCATCAGAGAGCAAACTTTGATAGTTGTTATTCTACTTTAAGGATGTATACTTATCTTTGTTTTTAATTTAAAGCAAATAAAGTTAATTGCCCCAGTTATTTTAACATATGGTTAAATATTTCAGCTCTCATGATGTTTAAGTCTTTCCTTGATATCTCCCAGCTTTTCACTTGTGTCCAAATAACTCTGTCAAGAGGGAAATTTTAAGCATTTTCTTTTCTTTGTGATTTGACCCACCTTTGAAAGGACCATACCTAGAGTCCTCCTTTAAATCTGCTTCCATTACATGGAAGTAACAACATTACTCCAACTTTGTGAGACAATCAACATCTGTTGTTGTTATGTGCTGTTGGGTCGTTTGTGACTCATAGCAACGCTATGTACGAGAGCCCTAAACACTGCTTTGTCCTGTGCCAACCTCACCGTCTCTGACACACTCATTCCTACCACCCCAATCACAGAATCAATCCATCTCATCGAGGGTCTTCCTCTCCTGCACCGCCCCTCCACTCTCCCAAACATGATGTCCCTCTCCAAGGACCAGTCCCTCCTTGAAACATGCCCAAAGTACGTCAGATGAATTTTCAGAATCCTAGTCTCCAAGGAGTAGATGGTCTCACCCTCACCAGGACAAATCTGTTTGTTCTTCTAGCAGTCCACATCCCTGGCATACACCCTTCCCAATCATGAACCATGCAGTGTTTCCTTGCTCTGTTCTGATGAATGCCTCCTGGTCCATGTATAGGTAAACATATAATATTCACCTCAAATTTGATTAACTGAAAATATTGATTCCTAAAAATATCTGTAATTTTTTTTGGCAGACATATATTTCTCTCTTCATCTGCCATTTATATACAGCTCATAAATTATATCTAAAGAACACCTTGATAAAGAGCATACTCTAGGTATCTATTTCAATTTCTCAAACAATTTTCCATTCCTTTACACTCAGAGTATGGTACTATTTGTTTGTTTAGGTAATAACAAAAAAAGAAGAACTGTTTAAAAGGAATATAGGATTTCAAGGGTGGATTGTATAACAATGAAATATTTTTTTTTTCAAAGAAAAAATGAACTAGGGGGAGGGATAGGCAGGGAGGAAAAAGTACAACAACGAATGAATGGGGGAAAAATAAATGGAAAGAAACTGCAGTAAATATATATCTTGCATTAAAATTATTAATAAAAAAGACATTTAAAATAAAAAATAAAATGTTATTGTTATATGCCATCAAGTCAACTATGAATCATAGTGACCCTATGAAAAATGGCTCTGAACCTTGTCCTATCCTGAGCCAACCTCACTGTCTCTGACACGCCTGTCCCCAGTATCATAGTCACTATATCAACCCATCCGTATCCACTGTCCAGCTCTCAGAGGTATTTCAAGCAGTTGAGAATGTCATAGCCTGAAACAGATGCACCTTAATCTCCAGACTGGCAGAGGGGCTCTTTAGCACTCTGGAGAGGTCCTTGACATAACAATTTTGATGAAGATCTGAAAAAATGGACTAAGCAAAATCAGACATTTCAGAAAAGGTTCAGAAACCGCTCATTTCAGGAGTTAAAGACTTGCCTGTAAATTTTTAATGTTTTAGATGTTGATTCATCAAGAAAACAAAGATTCTCACCACTGGGCCAATTGGCAACATCAGGATAGATGGTGAAGAGATTGAGATATTTAACAGCATTAGTTTGGTTAGCTCCATAGTCACCACTCTTGGTACCAGCAGCCAGGAAATCAAGAGACAAATTGCATTGGGGAATTCAGTTGTGAGGTACCTCTCAAGAGTGCCGAAGAGCAACGACATCAAGCTGGAGGCTAAGGTGCACCTGATCCAGGCTATAGTCTTCTCAATTACATGCTATGCATCAGAGAGTTGGACAGTGAATAGGGATGATAGAAAGAGAATTGATGCCTTTGAGCTGTGGTGCTGGAGAAGAGTGTTGAATATACATACCATGGACTGCTAGGAGAATAAACAGGTTTGTCCTGGAGAGGGTGCATCATGCTTTAAAAGGTTGAGAAACAGCACAAGAGAAAAATCTTCAATGAAATGGATTGATTCAATGATTGGGATAATGGGGGTAGGTGTGTCAGAGACAGTAAGATTGGCACAAGATAGAACAGGGTTTTGGGCTGTTACACATAGGGTCACTATGAGTCACAGGTGACTTGACAGCCCCTCAAAACAACAAGAACAACAACATATCCCCTCTGTTTTTCTTTCTTTCTAACTTTCCTTAGTTTTATTTCTTTACTGTGCATTTTATTAATTGCCATACTTAATATGTCTATACTTTCTAACTTTTCTAACTTTCTGAGTGAATTTAATATTAAAAAAATGCATTTCTGAGACAGCTGGCTACAGACACTTGGCTGTATGCAAATGAAGATTATTGACATAATTTCTAGGGAAATGGAAAAAAGCGATACGGATTTAAATACAATAGATTTGTCTTTTCTTTATTTTTTATTGTGGTTTGAATGAAAGTTAATCAAACAAACTTGTTCGTTCAGCCTTTCAAACACAACTTGTTTTAGAACAGCGATTATAATACCCAGAATGTAAATAGACTCTTCAGGCTTCCACGTGGTAATTTTTATTTCTGTTCGTTCTTTTTTTTACCCCTTCCTGTCTTCTGTGCTTTTTCTTGGTAAATGGATGCCCTTTGGATCCTTTGTGATTGATTACTTTATAGAGTTACTTTGCTAAGTAAAGTTACAAAGTATTTACTAAAAAATAGTAGAATACAGAAAGCAAGCAAGTATAATTAATTTGTGGGTGGTTTGCTGTAATACTTGATTGGTTTCTTTTATCTTAGACTTGAGAAAATATATTTTCTTAAATGTTGTTCTGTTGTTCTTTCCAGTCTCTCTGATTATACACCTAGGTTAGTGACAAATTTATTGGGCTAATCCTCAAGTATTTTAAGTTTTGGGGGAGTTACATTGTTCTACAATCAGACTTTTCAAATCCTAATGGTGGTGTTTAATTCAGTGTTGTTCTCTGTTGGGTTGTGACTTTATTAGTGAGTTTATGTTCTATCATTGGTGAATCAGGACAGGAGTTCATTGTTGTCAACTATGCAAACATTGGTTTTCTTACCGCGCTGTTAACCAATTCTCTATTTAATTGGTAGATTAAAAGAGCTCAAATGAGATCCTGACATATATTACAAATTACAGCCTTTGTGAAATGCTATATCTTTGGGAAAGTCAGCTGTGAGGGACCTCTCAAGAGTACTGAAGAACAACGACATCAGGTGCTCCTGATCCAGGCTATAGTCTTCACAATTGCATGCTATGCATCATAGAGTTGGATAGTGAATAGGGATGATAGAAAGAGAATTGATGCCTTTGAACTGTGGTGCTGGAGAAGAGTGTTGAATATACCATGGACTGCTAGGAGAACAAACAGGTTTGTCCTGGAGAGGGTGAAGTTGGACTGCTCCTTGGAATCAAGGAGTCTGAAGCTTCATCTGACATACTTTGGGCATGTTGCAAGGAGGGATGGTCTTTGGAGAGGGACATCAAGTTTGGTAGAGTGGATGGACGGCACAGCAGAGGAAGACCTTCGATGAGATGGATCGATTCTGTGAGTGGAGTGGTGGGAATGAGTGTGTCTGAGACGGCAAGGTTGACACAGGATAGAACGGATTTAGGGCTCTTGTACATAAGGTCGCCATGAGTCGTAAGCAGCTCGATGGCACATAACAACAACATATTCTGGTATATTTGAATCCACTTAATGTAGTGTCTAATAATAATAATGAAGAAGCCAGTCTTCCTTATTATTTTTTAAGAAAAAAAAATTTGTTTTTACTTGACAGTTTTGACTTCGACTTCTGTTTCATCTCCCTTTTGCTTTTTCATTTGTGTATGTAATGCTGTCATGCCATCTATCTTATATGCAGCACTTCTACAAAAAGTGTATATTTCCCTTAGAATCCTTGTGAGCTGGATTTTGTATTTAAAAGAAAATTATTGAAATTTTTTTTTTGGTTGAAATATTTGAACTCTTAGAATATCTCAATGGATTATAAAACCAAATTCATGTCATCCTCATAAAAAAGTGGGTAAATTACCTTTTTTATTTTAGAGTATGACATCACATTTAAAATATTGTTTTTCAGTAATTAGAATTTTCACTTTGTCATCAAAGCTTTTGTCCATGAAAGTGAAATGTTTAATATTTGACAACTGTTTATATGCTTTTGGGAGTGATTTGTTTATTACAACATTTTCAAATTTTCAATGATGACAGAAACATTAAAGAACAGAGAATAAATTAAGTTATATGCGCTAAGATGGGATCTATATACCTAATGGAAATTAATGAATTATATTTAATAATCTAGTGTAGTAGGAAACTATGCAAATATTAACTAATTTAGTACAACTTTTTTTGAAATACTAATTTAAACCATGTAGAGCATTATAAAACCACATGCAAATTCTTCATATTCATTGCTTTGTTTCTACCATTTTTAGTCTTTCTAGAGGTCCTAATTTGAATGAAGTAAAGAGATGAGAAAGGGACTTTCAGACAATATGTGTATTGCAATTAACAACCTGGAGCAGGACAGGAATAACTCATCTAATGGAGAGGAGGACAGAGTAGAAGAGAAGTTTGCGGAAAATAAAAAGTTTATCTACATATAGAAACAATGGGATAATTGACAAGTAATTAAGAGGGAGTGAGCAGTGATGAGTCAATATATGAGTAAGGGAAAGGGAAGAAGAGAATCCTGGGAAGTTTTCATAGGACGTTATAAAGTAATGATATTGTTGTTATTATGTGTCATTGAGTCTACTGTGACTGAGAGAGACTCTGAACAGCAGATATTAGCCTTTCCTACCCTATACCATTCTCATGATTTCCAGCACACTTGAGCCCATTGTTAAAAGTCATCATATCAGTTCCTTTTGTTGTGGATCAATCATCTCTCTTCTGTGGACCTTCCACCTTTCAAAGCACGATATCCTTCACAAAGGACTGAAGGTTGTTAACAGCATGTCCAAAGTATGAGAGGAAAATTCCCCATCCTTGCTTCCAAGGAGCTCTCTTATTTCACTTTCTCCAGGCTGACTGTTATCTTTTCAGTCTACTTGATACTTTTCTCCAACACCACAGCTCAAATGCATCACTTTTTCTTCTACCATCTTTATTCATTGTCCAACTTTTGGATGCTTCAGGCATGTTTCAGACATAGTTTAGTCTTTAAACTGACATCATAACAATTCAGTATACTCTGGAGAGATCCAGAAAAGTAGATTTTTTTGACTGCTGGTAACAAGGGTGTTGATTGTGGATCCATGTACAGTGGAAATTATTTTTATGGAATGAAACATATATGAGCAACTGAGTGAAAAACCTGTTCAAACAAATAAACACACAAACGCACACATACACCATTTCTAGATGGAAAAACAGACAAACACACACACCATTTCTCGATGGAAAAATATTTGGGGTTTCTTTTTTTTTTTAATTTCATAACTCATTGTCTTTTGAAAAGCAGTCACTAGTTTTATATGCCAAGCATACTTTGGGCATGTTGTCAGGAGGAATCATTCCTTAGAAAGGAAATCCTGCTTGGAAGGGTGGTTGGACTACACAGGAGAGGAAGACCCAGGATGAGATGAATTGACACAGTAACTGGTGTAAGGAGGATACGTGTGTCAGAGGAAATGAGTTTGGCTTAGGATAGAGCAGGGTTCAGAGATGATGTGCATAGGTTCGGTATGAGTCAGAATCGACTTGAAGGCACATAGCAACAAGAGCAACAACAAGGTTTTTTATGCGTGGTCTTTCAAATCTTGAGTTAAACTCTTTTTTTTAACTATAATAAGTATTTCTGTTTTCTTAGACATTAAATAAAGGTAAAAGAGCAATCGCATTTTCAAAGAAGTCCAGGGTTCATATCTGCTTGTATTGACTCCTGTTTAAAAATATATCACCAACAAATTTAGGATTCTCCATTGTATGGGTTTTTGTTAGGTAGAGAGAACCCTATTCTCTGTTCCTAAATGAGTACTGTGTTCTATCTCACCATCTTAGAAGCAGTCCAAAGAGAAAATGCTTGTACTTATTGTAGTTTAACTGTTTCTATAATTATTGTAGCAGTTGGCCTTTTGAAGGCTGTTTTCCCTCTTGAATACCAGAAGATTTTGGTAATAGCTAACTACTACTGTTGCCCTCTCCGCTATTCTCTTGCCCCCAAGAGTATACATATATTTGATGATGTTGTTAAAGGTGACACGTCTGTTCCAATATATTGACATTTCTGCATTATACTTTAATTGAGAGGCTAAATTTAATGTGCTAAGGAAACATTAAAAAAATTACCTGAAAAGCTAAAAATGATGAAAGGTAATTCACTTTAATATTATTTTTATTGTAAGAAAATTATTGTGTTTGAATAAATGGTACTATTTTATGTACATTAAATGTAAATGAATTTTGCATATAATTATATGCATATAAAGTAGCTATTTTGAGTGGTAACCAAGACCCTAGAAGTATGGAGCTGTACTTATTGTGACTGTTTTAAGTGACTGCTTATGACCCTATAACTTTAGGAGAAATATATCATTCTAGCTTATAATATTAAAGGAGCTATTATGGTGTAGCCTATAGAGAGATGCCATGCTAACCCATAGGACACATCTATCTGGTGATTGAAATTCCCCAGTGAGGGCTCCATAGGTGAAAGATGAGTGATCTTTATATCCTTGAAAAACACACTGGAGGTTCAGCTACTGGTTGATTCTGATGGAAAAATATGTTTGAGGTTGAGATTATAAATTTAGATATTAGAAAGAATGTCAGTAAAGCTAGGGATATCTGCCTATCTTTTGAAGTAATACTATACCACAAGTTAAATTCTGTAACTATTAAGTGCTTAAAATGAACAGTCACATATTTTGGTTGAAGATAGAATTGTTGTTAGGTGATACTGTCCAGTGTGACTCAGAGTGACCTGTGTACAACAGATCTGAACTGTATCCTCTCCTGTGCAAGCATTATCAGCTCTGACACACCCTGTACCATTCCTGCATTCACTGTGTCAGTTCATCTCATTGACATCTTCCTCTCTTTTTACTGATCCTTCACCTTTTCATGCCAGAGGTCACTTCCCAAGGAATAGCCTCTCCTAGGACCATATACAGAAGTATGTGAAACTAAGCTTTGCAGTTCTTTCTTCCAGTGAGCACTCTGGCTGTACTTTTTCTAAGACATATCTGCTCTTTTGCAGTCCATGTGGTATTCACTACTCTTCTGATACCACAACTCTAAGTCATCAATTCTTCTTCCTTTATCCTTGTTCATTGTCCATCTCTCACCAGCATAGCAAGTGATTGAAAAAGACTGTGGCCTGAATCTGGCACACCTTAGTTTTCAAGTGGACCTTACTGATCCTCAGTGATTTGGAGAGGTCTCTCACAGGAGACTGTATACCGTATGCAGTATGTCTGTGAATCTCCTGACTAGTGGTACGAAGGGTGTTGATGAAACTATTGACAGTAAGATGAAAATGTTGAAAACTTTCTCCATATATCATGATATTGGTCAGTGGTGAATATTTTTGTCTTCTTGATGTTGAGATGCAGACTATATTGAAGGCTGTAATCTTTGATCTTCTGTGCAAGCACTTCAAATCCTACCTGTAATTATATTATTGCAATGATAATGATATTAGAGATTGAATTATGCATTTTCCCTTCCCCCTGATAATTCTAAAATGTAGACTGTATTGTAAACCCTAGTTTGTGTGCATGTAGTATTAATCCTATTTGGGAATGAATTGTCTCTATTATGTTATGAAGGAAGGATTTCTGTAGGATTTGCTTTGAGTCATTCCCTTTTGGGACAGAAAAAAATATTAAATAAGTTAGTAAGGGAAGCAGAGATGGCATAAGAGAGATTTATGCCACTTAAAGATTATCCAGGAATAGAAGCTCAAAGGAAACAAGCATCTTCCTCCATCACTGATAGGGAAAGCCTTTCCCAGGAGCCAGTACCTTCAATTTAAACTTATGCTCCATAGGAAAAGATGAACAGTCTCCTCCCATGTGATATAGAGGCTCTAAAAACCTTCTAGAGGATTAGCTTTGAGTCAGTTCTGATTTACCCACACATAACAGCAACAGTTCCCTAAACTTTGAGGAAATAATGTGTCTGTTAGAGCTATCTGCTTGTGATATTTTAGTTATAGCAGAAGCTGTGAGTTGTAGTCAGCTGTAGCCACCAACAGCAACATATTTGCATGAGACACACATAATCAGAACATATTACATAAACTTTGATATATGCACTTACTGTAATGTTATTAAGTGCCATTGAGTTGCCTGTGACTTACAGTAACTCCATGAATAACAGATCTACCCTTTCCCTGTTCTGCACTATCCTCACAGTCTTGCCTCTGCTAAAGCCCATTGTTGACAGTGGTTAGTCTCTTGTTGAGGATTCTCCTCTCTTTATCTGGCTCTTTACCTTTCCTGGCATGAAGTTATGTTCCAGAGACTAGCATCTCCTGATAATGAGGCCACAGTATATTAGATGAAGGTTCACTGTTCTTGTCACTAAGGAGCATCATGGTTGCACTTACACCAAGACAGTCTTATTTTGTTCTTTTGTTAGTCCCTCCAATAGTCAGTACTCTTCGTTGACACCACAATTCAGAGACATCAGTTCTTTTTGACTATCATTATTCATTATCCAGTTTTCATAGGCATACAAAGCAATTGAAAATACCATGGTTTAGGTCACACTCCCCTTCAGTGAGTTCCTGTATGTGAACCAAGAGACAATTATCAGAATAGAACATATTATATAATACATTAAGATATTATATGAGTCATGCAAATGGTTAAAACACTTTAGTGCTAGTTGATATGTTGCATCCTGAGGTCTACCCAGAGGCTCTTAGAAGAAATACCTAGTTATTTATTTCCAAAAAACCCACCCTAAGCTTTTGAATATTCTGTGGAGCATGGCTCTCTGACACAAATGACATCTTGAGTTGGGATTGACTCAATGATGACTGGTTTCATAATGCACTATAAAAATACACATTTCTTAAAGAGAAAAAAAGATGAAATTCCATCAATATAAAATCATTAAAGAGAGTGGAATAGTATCTCATTCTCTCATTCTGTAATATGCTTTTTGAATGTATTTTCATCTCTACCTTTTAGTTTCCCTTTACAATATCCTCCTTATAAGTAGATATTTTATAAGATATTTATGGATTTGAAATGCAGTTTGTTTTCTAGAATTAGTTAATGTAATAGGGGAGCTCTGCTGGCATGGTTACTTGGGAGTTGCATTGACAACCCAAAGACACATGGTTCAAATCCAGCAACTACTCCTTGATAGAAGGATAGCCGACTTCATTCATGCAATTCACAGTCGCCAAAACCCACTGGAGGGTCAGCTATGATTTGATTCTGAATCAATAGCATGATATTATGAATTACATAATGTCTTATATGTAGAATACAAATACAAATTGTAAGAAGAAAGTACAAATTTTAATTGATAATAGAAGTTGTAAGACTAAAAAAGTAATACATTTCTATGACATAGCACTACTAAAGAATTCTAGTATTATAAACAGGCTCACTGTGTTATCTTTGGATTCCCTGATTCTATCTTTTAAGGTTTTAATTACCTCCCATGTGATTTACTGCCTCTGAAAATCAGCTGAAGGGTCAGCTATTAGTTAGTTCAAACTTGATGGCACCCAACAACAATAATAATAGGTACCCCTAAGAATAACTAGTAGCAAAGTAGTTAAGTGGTTGGCTGCTAATCTAAAGGTCACCAGTTTGAATTCACCATTTGCTCTATGAGAGGAATATTTGGTAATCTACTTCTATAAAGATTTAAGCACTTTATGGAATATTTTTTTTCTATCTGTAGTATTACTATGAGAGAGGCAAATTTGATGGCAAATGGTTTGATATAATAAAAACCACTATTTGTCAATTAAAAATATAGGATCAGTATAATCTCTTATAATAAAAAAGAATACATTTTTACCTACCAGAGAAGCCTGTCCTATGAGAAAAGTTTGCATATTAAATTTTACTTCATTATTTTCTTTTTTCCTACTTTATATCTGATTAATAAGGTACTTAACTGTACCAGACTTAAATAATTATGACATAAATAATTTTGTTTCACTGGTCACTTCCAAAACTAGAAGACTATTAACATGCTTTGTAGTAGATTATAGCCATATACATTATGGCAATAATTATCTCTTTGACATAGTCATAATTTATATTGTAGTAGGACACTCATTTGGAGTTAAGCTCTGAAATAATAGAGTTTTTCACCTCATGCCATCAAATTCAGAAGTTTCACATTAATTATTTTTTAAATTTTATACTAGGCAACTCTTCATGACTAAAATTATCTTTATTCCAATTGGATAAATTAAATCTTAATTCAAAATAAAGTGGTAACAAGGCCACTGAAGACAGTATGTCATGATTAAGACCCAGAATACCATTTGTGAGCTTTGAATACCTTTCTTCTTAAAATGACTGCTGTGAAGATTAATTGAAACTATTTAATAATATAGCATAATCCTTAGGTTATAGAAAACATTTAATGACTTTTAATACTTGTTATTATTATCTGTAAAACTTGTGAAACAATTGAAATTATGTTTAGTAAGTGGAAAATGAAAATAAACTCATTTAAAGAAAAATCTCACAAAGCGTGTTCTTGACTGCTAAAACATTAAAATAATTATAGGCCTTTCTGTGCCCATACTTGCATCCTTCTTGTAAATGCTGCTTTGTTTGCACTCACTGTTACAGTGCTTATTTCAATCCATCTCATTGAAGGGCTCCCTTTTTTCATTGATTCACTGTTAACAAGCATGAAGCCCTTTTCCAGGAACTACTCCCTTATAATAATTTATCCAAAGTAAATGAAATGCAGTTTGGACATCCTTGTTTCTAAAGATCTTTTTTGCTATATTCCTTCCAAATACATCAGTTTGTACTTCTGACAGCCAATTGCATGTTTAATATTCTTTGCCATCACCATAGTTTAAAGTCATTAACTTTTCTTATGTCTTCCTTATTTATTGTCCAGCTTTCACATACACATGTTGTTGTTATGTGCTGTTGAGTTGCTTATGACTGATAGCAACCCTATGTAGAGTAGGTCTGAACCATGTCCTATTCTGAGTGAATCTCACTGTTTTTGACACACCCACTCCTATTACCTGTTACTGTGTCAAGCCGTTTTCTTCTAGGTCTTCCTCTCTTGCTATATCCCTCTATCCTTCCAAGCATGATGCCTTTATCCAAGCACTGGTCCTTCCTGGCAACCTACCCAAATTATGTTGAATGGAGCTTCAAAATACCTGCTTCTAAGAAACAAATTGGTTTCACTCTCTTCAATACAAACTTGTTTCTTTTCTTGGAAGTCCATGGTATGTTCATTACTCTTCTACAGCACTGCAACTCAAAGACATTGAGTTTTCTTCTGTTATCCTTATTCATTGTCCGGCTCTCTGATGCATAGCAAGTAATTGCAAAAATACATGGTTTTGATCAGGCATACCTTACTCTCTAATCTGATATCATTGCTCTTTAGCACTTTGGCAAAGTCTCTGACAGTAGATTTCCCTAATACAATATGTCTTTTAGTTTCTTGACTACTGGTTTCAAGAGTTATTATAGAGCTGAGCAAGCAGAAATTGTTAAACAATCACAATCTCTTCCCCCTCTATCATGGTGCAGCCCAGTTGGTCCAGTGGTGGGAATCTCTGTTTTCTTGACATTGAGTTTCAATCCGTATTGAAGATTGCAGTGCTTAACATGCAGCATATGTTTCAAGTCCTCCTCAGTTTCAGCAAGCAAAGTTGTTCTATCTGCACAACACAAATTGTTGATGTGTCCTCTTCCAAACAATGTCATATTTCAAAAGGCAACTCGTAAGGATAAAGTATTACAAAATGTGAAAAGAGCTGGAGTCAGAAAATCAAAAGGGATAAACTTGCTTAGTATGTCTTAAGCTGATGGAACTGAAGAACAAATTCATACCTCTAGTTGCAATACTTAAGAATGCTATGTGCAGAATATTAAATGACCCGGAAAGCATCAAAAGAAGATGGAAGGAGTATACTGAGTCACTGTACCTAAAAGAATTCCTGTACAGAAGAATTTAATGAAATAACATGTGATCAAGAGGCAATGGTGAAGAAGGAGAAAGTTCACTCTACTCTGAAGAAATTGACAAAAAACAAGGAATTGATGGAATACCAGGAATTGATGGAATTCCAATTGATCTCTTAAGCAAATGGATGCTACCGTCAACATCCTCACCAGGCTATGCCAAGAAATCCGGAGGACACTACCTGGCCAACTGACTGGAAGAGATCCATATTTATTCCCATTACTAAAAACAGTGATCCAACAGAATTAGAATTTTTATGAACAATATCAGTAATATCACATGCAAGCAAAATCCTGCTGAAGATTATGAAAAAGTAATGGAACAAGTACATCTGTATGGAACTACTTGAAATACAAGCTGAGTTTAGAAGAGGTTGTGGCACCAGAAACATCATAGCCAATATCGGTCAGATGTGTCTTGGCTGAAGCAGAGAGTACCAGTCGAATGCCTCTTTGTGTTTCATTAACTGTGCATAAGTCTTTGACTGTGAGCTGGTGAGATTAGCCCAACTTTCTTGCAGAATTGTTCTGAGGGGGCAGGGGAAGTGGGACAGCAGGTGTGTTGCCAGAAGCCCCACTCTTCCTTTTTGAGTCCTCACTCTCAGTGGGCAGTTTCTTCTGTTCTCATTGAAGTGGAAGCAGCTCCCAGGATTATGTCCTTTTACATAGATCATTTATAATTATAATTTTATAATTTTCTTTGTTCAACACTAACAGAATTGTATAGTCTGCACAAAAGAAGTTGGATACTACTCACAGAGTAGTACGAACTAAAGCCCTGCTAGACTTATTTTAAAAATAAAACCAATGATTTTTGAGTGGATTAACAGTCTCTTTAAAAAGCAAACAGATTTTTTTTCCTACCAATTTTTTGATTGAAATGATGGGGAAGTAGTTATTAAAAGTTTCCCTTATGTGATGGGCATTATATTAAAGACTCTGAAATGTCATTTTATTGAAAATAGATATTATATTCCAACAGCCAGGAAATTAATAGACGTATTGCATTGCAGGCAGAGAGTGGGGTGGTGCTCCCCAATTAAAACCAAGCTTGGAAGCGGGAGTGGCATCCACTTCCATAATAGCTTGCCTCCAGAAACCCTGTGAACGTGGAGAGAGGATGAAAGACACCCGAGTGTTGAGGACTCTCCTTCATAGGGTCACTATGAGTCTCCTGTGACTTGACGGCACTTAACAACAACAATAATGACAACAACAATTGTTATCCCAGAATACCTGATTGTACTAATACATAACCTATACCTGGACCAAGAAACAGTCATCAAAACAGAGCAAGAAAATACTACATGGTTCAGAATCAGGAGTGGAGTATGTCATGAATGAATCCTGTCTCCATACCTTTTCAACATATATGCTGAATAAATCATTCATCAAGCTAGACATACGTGAGATGATTGAAAATACCCTGGATTGAGTCAGGTGTACCTTAGTCCACCGAGTGACATTTAAAATTTACAAATAGTTAAATATGCAGTTCAGCACTCAAATTATATATGACCATAACATAATTCAAGTTTTTACTATACTGGCATATTTTGTTCTATCCTTCAGTCCCTCTCTCTCTCCTGCCTCTTTGCTTGTGTGTGTGTGTGTGTGTGTGTGTCTTTCTCTCCATACACATGTGTAAGTACACATATATACCACATATGTATACCTGTGTGCACACAAACACATGGTGTTAAGCCATGTAAGACTATTCTCTGTTCATTTTGTTTCATGTGATTTATCTGAAGTCATTAAGTGAAAATGCTGATATTGCCTGGAAAAGAGATATAGTGAGTGTCTTTACACTCTTGTGTAGATAGGAACTGTTCAACACTTGATTGGAGTTTCAAAGGCCTAATGTTTTCCCAAGAGTAAACATGTATTTCTTGAGTAAATAAATAAATGCCTACTTGAAACACAACATTTTAATGGAAAGGTACTGATTTAACATTAAAAATGTGCCTATTGTTGATTTTGCAAAATACAGTGGAGTGATTCTGTCTAATAAAATTAATTAATATAATGACTATTTTCAAATTAGTTAGGAGACTTTTTCCTGTTACAGTAAAGAAAATTCTTTAGAGTAGAACCATATATTTTATTTAACAATGCTTTGTGCTGTTTGAGTGTATTCTGATTTTTTGTTGTTGTTGACAGCATGCAGTGTTAGCCTAAAAGTTGGCTTTTCTAGCCATTACGTTAACCACCTCTGCCCTCCTGCTACCTTAACTGTGGACACATTGTTGTTGTGTACTGTCTAGTTGGAAATAACCCATACCTGATCACCTGTTAGTTTTAATTGCCACCACTAGGCAGACTTAGGTCTTGCAAATCATCAACAGCTATGGGACTAGGCTAAAGAGAGACTACTTCCCACACTCGGTAGCAAGACTTGAGGGAAAACTGGAGCAAGACTTTTTCGTAAGAGCCACACCAGAGGGAGGTCATCCTGAAAGTGAGACTGTTGTGATGGTGAAGAGAGACTGTGACATTGCTGTGGAGAAACTGTGGCAAAGTGTGATCAGAGGTTTCTTGCATTGTGCTGGCCATAGTTAAAGGTTTTGCTTACACTTGTCTTATGCTCCTTTAAGGAGAAGTTATAACTGCTCTGAAGTAAACATTGCTGGATGGTTTAGGAAAGCTGAGGCTTCTTGAATTTGTGTTACTGAACTGACACCAGTAATTTTACTACCTAAAGAATTGTGTTTTGCTGATAATATGACTTGGGACTGCTGAACTAAACCTGGACTTGTATCGTGAGGTATTCTTTACTTTTCCCACTCCCCAACCTGTTTCCCTAATAAAGTCTGTGATTCAACAATGAATATCAAATCCAGTGACTGGTGGAAATAGCTGCAGGAGCATGAGGGTGGAGTGTTTGACATAGTAACTATCTGCTTTTTGCTGTGGATATTATTGTTTGGGATAGTTCCGTTTTACAAACCAGGTAGAAATCAGACTTGGGCATCCTCATGGTGCATCTGCTCATTTTGCAAAGCATACAGGTCAAATCAAGAAACTGTTTTTAAAAGATTAATCACCTTTGTTTTTTAAATCATGCAGCTTAAAGGGAATGGTAAATATCCTACCTCTTACCAAAGAACAAATAATGTGATAGAAATGTTCCATAGTTAAACATATACAGCCACTGTTAATATCACAGTTAGAAGCAAGCTCAACAAAGAGAGTAGCTGCAACTTTTAGGGGGACTTCCAGTCACTTCTTAATTAAACCTCTCTTGAAATCTATTGAAACATCCTCATTTTTCACTGTTTTTGGAGTATTAAATACCCTTCTGGGAAAGAAAGTAAATTTAATCTTGTCTATTTCAATGAGAAAGTGTGCTAAATTTAATGGGGAAAAATAATATAATAACGTAAAACAATCTCTGGGAAAGTTTAGGCTATAAGACTAATAACATTTCCTACAATTCTGCAAGACAGTAATAATGTTTGGGAAGCAGATTTTTCTGATGCTAGATAGCGAGCTTTTACATGTATGTAATTATCTTTTGTTTATTTAGAAACATACTTATGAGTTTGTGTTGACTCAATATCCATAATTTGAGCAATACATATTTTAAATTTTGTGCATATTAAGACTGTTTACCTACAACATAGATTATTCATGACCGTACTATATACATTTAATGCATGCTATGAATAACACAATGAGAGAAGATAGAGAATTCTGAAATAGATGAAACACATTCTCTTTGCTGTTTGTGCTCAAACTACTCCTTTTGTGCATATCGCACCAGTGTGAAGGGAACTTTCTCAACCAAGGAACCAAGAATTATTTTAATAAAGTGCATACCAGAATGGTGAGTAGTTTAACTGCATCATCTGACCTGTAATTTCCTTATATTACATGTCCAATTTGAGGCCCCGCAGGAATAATAAAAAGATCCCGTAGACTATTTTGCCTCTTTTGTTTCAGTCCCACCCATTGTATCTTATGAGACCCTGAATATGTGCCAACGGAGAGCTAACTTGAGAATAAACCACTGTGTTGGTGAATAGGTGAGAAACATTGTGTAGTAGCTGGAGTTCTAGAGAGAAGGGAGTGCAGTATGATATGTGATGTGAAAGACACCAGTCATGCTTAATTATTGGCGTTAATGGAAAAAAAACCACAAAACTGATTCATCAGAAGGGAAAGGATGGATACAAGAGAATAAAGAGTATTTGGATTCCATTTTTCATTTTCTTTTGTGGATTGACTGTTCTAACTATCCCATTAGGGAGTTCTGGTGGCCCCTTGAGTAGGGCCATAGTGCGAATATTCAAAGGCAGGTGATTGGAATCACCAGCTGCATCACAGACAAGAGATGGGCCATCACCTCCTACATGATTTAGGACTTCTAAAAATCTGCTATAGAGTCACCCATGAGTTGGTTTTGATTTGTTAGCAAATCACAAAACAACAGCCTCAACACTATCCTACTATCACGGAGTTTCAACTACTCGTGACGTTTGATCAGTTTTCCAGAACTGTAAATCGTCATGGGAACAGTCTGCCCATCTTTCTCTGGCAGAGCTGCTGACATACTCGGCTGCAGAACTTTGTGGAAAGGAGCTGCTCTCCTAACTCAGAGGTACACAGTTGAATTCACGAGCTTCTCCATGGGAGAAAGATGAGCAATCTTCTCCTGTGCAGTTTACAGACTCTGAAAACCTACATGAGGGCAGGAGTGAGTTGGTACCAATTTGTCTGCACTTAACATGAAATTTAATATGATAGTTCTATATCATTGGAGTTCTAAGAAAACAAAAAACAAAATCCACTACTGTTAAGTTAATGTCAAGGCTTATAGAAATCCAGTAGGAAGGAGTAGAATTGTCTCTAGGATTTCCAGGGGAGCTATGGTGTTCTAATGGTAAAGAGCTGCACTATCAACCCAAAGGTATATGGTCTGAAACCAGCAGCGGCTCTACTGGAGAGGTTACATTACCTCTTGTGTGATTTACTGCCTCTGAAAACCTCCTGGAGGGTCGGCTATGAATGATTATGTTCTTACTGTTGTTGTTGTGTGTACCCTTATGTCTGAACCAACCCATAGCTGACACTCCAGTGACTTTTCAGAGGCAGTAAATCACAGAGGAGGAAAATGCCTATCTTCTTCCCATAAAGCAGCTGGTAGATTCAAACTGTGAACCTTTTTTATTGGCAGCACAGCTCCTTCCCGCTAGGCTGCCAGAGCTTCCTTTGTTCATACTAGATGGCTCATAATAATAGCAGTGTTTTTAAGGCTGTAAATCTTTAAGCTCATGGCTTCATCTTTCTCTCTGGAGGCAATTGGTATGTTTGAACTACTGACTTGAAGACAAAGAGCCTAACTCCTAATCCACTGTGTAACCAGAGTCCTTAGCACTAGGATGGAAATTTGTATAAAATAGGATTTATGCTACTTTTACTTTCAACCTGATGAAAATAAGGCCTTTTTCAAACCACCTGGAAACCATAATGATTTAAACGTTTCTGAGACATTTAGAAAATAGGTTTGTTTTCATTTCCTCACAATGTTATTAGGACTGTACTTTTTCCTGTAAATGGAAGCATGATTGTTGAGACAGTCATAATTCAAATTTATGACTTATTTTACTTGTTTTGATATACATAATCTTCCAGAAAATATTAGTAAATAACTTCATTCTCCAAATCATAAGAGCATTCAGCAGAAATTAATAGATTCAGATAAAAATGTCTGATAGTGCTTTATTTCTTATTCTGGGTAATACCACTTCCTGAAAAAAAGTGACCTTTTTTATTTGTTTTCAAACTCCAGTAGTTTTCAAGTCTGTTAATAAAATTTTAGATCTAGAAAATGGCCAAAAAGAAAACAAGTGGTCCATCAATGTGAGATTACTATTAAATCTAAGCTCTGATATTTCCAGTTGTGTTATACTTTGATTATCTAGATCTCTCTCCTCCTCCCTTTTCACTTAATAGATGTGAAAAACTGTTAATTTTCAGAAAAAAATTATAGATAATTTATAGGTAAAAGAGGTAAATGAACTCAACAGATTTTTACAGTGTTTAGAACATACTGTAAGTCATCTATTCATAACACCAATATTGTAGTCATATTTTAACTTATCTATAAAACAGTTGCATCACAGTAATTGATGGGAGACAATGTTTAGTTCCTTAATTAAATGAAATTAATTAATTACATGAATTAATGCTTTGTCTTATCTGAAACATTTTATATTTACTCATATATAACTTATAAAATGGTACCCAAAATATTTTTTAAAAACTTGTGACATCTATAGGGATTTAAGATGCTATCCAAAGGCTACTCATTGCTGAAGTTTCAAATCCATTGAATCTTGAGGAAAGAAAAAATGAGTACTGTCCTCCTGTGGGATTTACAGCCTTGGAAATTCAATAGGGGGTTAGCTTTAAGTTTATTCTGAGTCAAAGGCTAAGATAGTGAAGTAGATAATAGTTTGCCTTATATTTTTACTTTTCCTTTAATATTTTGTCTCTAAATTAGAAATTGTGTCTTAATTTTTCCATAAATATAGACAATCTACTCCCTAACTCTTGGTTTTCTTTGATATTTATGTTTGCCTTTGTCAACCATTGTATAATATTAGAACATATTTTATGATTGTCATAAAATTGAAAAATGAGAGAACTGTTGATTAATAAACTGTTTTTGTTATGTGCCATTAAGTCAATTGTACAACAGCGCTGAATCCTGCCTATACTGTACCACCATATTGTCTCTGACACACCTACTCCGGTTACCCCAGTCAGTGAATCAATACAACTCATAGAGGATCTTCCTCTCTTTCCCTGTCCCTGCACCCTCCCAAGCATGATGCCCCTCTCCAAGGAGTACTAACCCTTTGCAACATGCCCAAAGTATGTCAGGCGAAGCTTCAGAATCCTTGCCTCCAAGGAGCAGCCTGGTTTCACCCTCTCTGGGATGGACTTGTTTGTTCTCCTAGCAGTTCATGGTATATTTACTACTATTCTCCAGCACCATAGCTCAAAGGCATTGATTCGCCTCCGGTCTACCCTCATCATTGTCCAGCTTTCTGATGCATAGCAAGCAATTGTGAAGACTATGACCTGTATCAGGCATACCTTAGTCTCCAGCTGACATCCCTGCTCTTCAGTATTTTGGAGATTTCCTTGACAGTCGACTTTCCCAATACAATTAGTCTTTTGATTTCCTGGCTGCTGGTACCAATATTGTTGACTGAGGAGCCAAGAAAACTGAAGTAGTTAACAATGTCAATCTTCTCATCATTTATCTTGATGTTTTCAGAAAATTTTTTTTTCTTGATGTTGAGCTTCAATCCATGTTGAAGTCCTTTATCTTCTGCAGCAAGGGCTTCAGGTCCTCCTCAGTTTTAGCAAGCAGAGTTGTGTCATCTCTATAACACAGATTGTTGATAAGTCTGCCTTCAATCCTCATGCCACATTTCTCCTTGTTTCACTTGATAGTATGTATAGGAATCAGATGGATTACGTCTGTGAAAGGGATGACTGAAGAAGCTCTCTATCAGCTGTGTAGATTAGACCACATGCGGATTGTGAAACAGACCACTCATATGCAAGTTCAAACTGAAGTTAAGGAAAATAAAATAAAAATCCACAGGATCTAAAATTTGACCTTGAGTCTATCCCACTAGAATTTCAAAACCATTTCAGGAACAGGTTTGAGGTCCTGCACACTAATGAGCGAAGACCGGATGAGCTGTGGGAGGATGTCAAGAAAATTATCCAGGTTGAATGCAAAAGGCCATTACAAAGTCATAGGAGGAAGAAAAGACTGAGATGAATGTCAGATGAGATTCTGAGTATTGCACTCAAATGCTGAGAAGTCAAAGCAAAGGGAAGAGATCAAGAAATTAAGCAGCTGAACAGAAGATTTCAAAGGGCAGTGTGGGAAGACAAAGTAATATAATGAAATGTGCAAGGGACTGGGGAGTAGGAAAATTAAAAGGTCTGAACTTGCTCAGCATTTCTTAAGCTGAAGAAAGTAAAGAACAAATTCAGGGCTTGAGCTGCAACACTTAAGGATGCTTTGGGCAGAATATGAAATGATCCAGGAAACATTAAAAGAAGATGGAAGGAGTATACAGTCAGTGTACCAAAAATTTAAAAAAGTGTTAGATCTCATAAATAAAAGCAAATAATAAATGTATAGAATTTTTTTAATGGAAAAAGTTACTGATTAGGTTGTTGCTATTATTAGGTGCCATTGAGTCGAGTAAGACTCATAGTGTCCCTATGAACAAAAGATCTGAACTGTGGCGTATTCTGTGTCATCTTCACACTGCTGATTAGAGCCCATTCTGTCAGTCATTGTGCCAGTCCACATAGTCGAGGTTCTTTCTCTTCTTGACTGACCCTCCACCCTTTCCAGCATCAGTCCCTTCTCCAAGGAATAGCCCCTCCTAGCAACATACCCAACGTATGTGGGGCGAAGCCTCATCATTCTTGCCTTCAAAGAGCAATCTGGCTGCACTCTGTCCAATATAAATTTGCTAGTGATAAGTTTGATTTTATTAACTGGTTTTTACACCCCGTCAAGTTTCATATAAGAAATTTGACCTATTTATATTACATATGGGGTTTTAGGGACTACGACCTTAGGTTTTATCTGAGGTAAAGTTATATTGGTGAGTTTTTTGTTTTTGTTTTTGTTTTTTATATAGATGCATGCTCTTATATGTGCAAAAAAGCTTGTTTAATAACACTTTCTGTTGCTGGGCCAAATGATGTAATGAGGGAGCCTTGTGTCACAGTGCAATGATGGAAAATCAGAATGAGTACATGACATGTTGAGAGTCACAGAAAATGAAGTAGAAGGTAGAGTGACTCTTTACTCAGAGCAAATCTCTTAGGTTAACTGTGTTCTGGAACTGGGAACAAAGAGGAATTCATTATTGTTTCAAAGTAAATGGCTGCAAATCTAGGCATGAGGCAGTCTTTGATGCCCTCCTGTGCCTTTCAGCAGATTTATAAATTTAGCAGATATATAAAATAAAAATCATCAGCTGAGAATCAATGCTGAGCCTTGTATTTTGATAAATAAATTGCTTAAGGATTTAAAATCCATCTACTGTAAGGATGATAGATACTAGATTAGAATTAAGGGATTTATTTGGTCTGCTTTTCCCAGAAAACCAAGATTACTTCATGTCAAAACACAGTGTCTTGAGAAAGTGTAAATAGCAAAAGGCTTTACCAGGAACTTTGGTATTGGGAAATGAAGACTCATATTTTCAAAATATATTATCATTGTAAGATAAGACTTGGTGAATCTGTATTTCTCCAAGTAGCAACCTACCCCTCACAATGCAAGACATAATGGCATTGTGTTTCTAGAATACAGTGCACAAATATGCAATTATCTTTATTTGTCATTAAAGTGAAAATAAATTAAACACATATTATATGTAGCAGTGGCATCAACTTCCAAAAAAGCTTGCCTCTGGATACTGTGAACTTGGAGAAAAGATGAAAGTTTTGCATTCAAGGCTTTTGTTCATAGGGTTGCTGTGGGTCGTCTACAACACTACAGCACTTAACAACAACAACAGTATAAATTACACACACACACACACATATGTGATGCAGATTGCTCTGGTGTGCTCAGTGTATATCACTTTGACATTGGTATGCTTTGAAAATTCTTACTTCTAAAGTGTATGTTCACTTAGTATAGCTCCTACCATTCTTCTGCTTCCCCACCAATGGTGAAATTGTAACACATTATATGTTACATTAATGTGAGAATGGGACATTATTAGTTTTTATTTTTCTTCTTATTGTTACTGGTTTTGAGTCTTAATATTTTGTATTGCCTTTTTTGTGTTAGTTAGCAAGTTTATCTTTAAATTCTTCGGTTTTATTTCTTGGATAAAATGAGTACTGATCTCTGTTTGGATTATTTGAAAACCATTAATGAATAGATCACACAGTAATTATTATTATTTTTTTAAAAGCTCCATTTTGGTGTCCCTTTAATTGCATTGCATTTTCAGCCCTCTAATGAGTTCATGAGTCTGGCAGTATGCCATATAAATGTTAAAGTGCATATTTTGATCTTGATCTTCTTGAATGGAATGTAAATTGGTGTATACACATGTGTTAAAACTATAGGGAAAATAGAAATGCTAGTACTTAGTTTATACTAATAGTGATCATGGAAAATTGCTCATTTTCTTCCTTTGAATTTTTGCTGTCTATGGAAACAGTTCTTACAATTAACTTGTGTTGTTAAGTGAAGAAATCAAGTATAGTTTAAAAAAGCCTCTCAAAATAGCAGTCATTACTTTTTTATCTTTTTCAGGTCAGATTATTCTCTGATTTGTAATGTGGTTTTCCTAATAATTAGCTCAAGGCATTATTTTAAGTGTTAATTTTAAAAGATAATATGGGCTGGCATGTCAGATTATTAGTATTGCTACTAATTTACAATCATTGAAATATTATAAAAGCTATCATTTGCCAGGTTTTCTGTTTTGACTCATAGCAATTTATGTAATCCACCAAATAAACCTTTTAAACATACGAAAATTGAACTGTAATAACATTGATTTTCTCAAGATTACAGTTAGTAAATCTCACAGTCAGGGCTAGTTAATTTTATATTTTGTTTTGTTTTCCAATACTTCCGTTACAAATTAAAAATATACATTTTTATTATTAAATATTCTTGAATTAATCATTAATCATTAATTAAAAAATAATTTATGCAATCTTTGTTCTTTTTCTTTCTTTTTTCCCTTTTCCTTCCCAAACCATGGGGATAGTAAGAAGTGTCATGAGAATATCATAATAATATTAAGGGGAACAGAATCAGATTAATTCCGTTTATAGCATGTTAACCAGCCTATGTTTGTGATCCTTCTACTTGAGCACACAAGCTGCTTGCTCAATTGTGCTGATAGAGATAACCCTTAATTCTTCTGTATCCTGTTTTTGAATCATTTCATTAAACAAAAGCCTTTGAGTCTTCTTTTGTTGCTCAGAACAAATGGTTAGATTTTAGGGACTGTAGCTACTTTTGTTATTCACGGATTCCAGAGCTTTTCAAAATTTATCATTCACATTCTCAGCTCTGCACACAATCAGTCATTATGTTGGCAGCTGCCCAGGGAGCCTCACTTAGATTCACTCAGCCAAATAATAACCATAGGGGCCACCATTTCTACATTAAAAATAATAATAAAATTAAATCCTAAGTAGCTGAGTTCTTTACTTCTGTAGTTTAAAATTAATTACATATTTCAGCAGAAGTCCCCATTGTACATTTGACAGGTGGGGAAAAGTAATATCTGTGTTGAAAGCTACATTGATTAGATTGACATGTTTTAATAATAGAAAAGGTTATAAAGGGTTCCATTTGCAAATAAATTACTTCAGATGATTTATTAGAGGCTAGAATAACTTAATTAGATGCGTACATTTGTTTTTGTAGTCTAGTGACTGAGCCGTCAAAAATCTGTAACCCTTTGAATAATGGTAAGTTTTGAAAATCATTTAATTCCTCAAATTGTACCATAACTTGTTCATACACTAGAGATAAGCACATTGGCCTTTGAGCATTTACCTTGCTTTTCAATAAGTAATATAATGTATTTGTGACTAAATCAATAAGGAACTATTTTTAAATTATAGCTTACATCTTCCTCTACATTCTTTCCCTGCTATGTGCACCCTATGCATTCTTTTTTTCTACCCTTTCCCCTCATGCATCATTTCTGAAATTCATTGGCATTTGACTATACAGATCTTTGAAATAACCCCAGTTATATTACAGTCAAAGTGTAAATATTATAAATATTGATTTATACAAGTTTATTGTGAGGCTGTGTCAGGGACATACTTTCAAGAACTCCCATGTGTAATGTCAGCCTCTCATTATTGCAGATATCCTTGATGATGTTTTTCTGATCTACTGTTTTAAATGAAAACTCATCTATTTGTCAACATCCTCTCTTAATTTCCATCTTATTTTAAAAAAAATAAAAAGAAAATGAGATGGAAGTCCTGATTCAAGTTATTAGTCTGCTGGCAATTTCTTTTATGTCACATATGGAATTAGAGTTGCCAGTCTATGCATGTTATTACCACCTTCTGCTGAATATTTTACATATTTGAAAAAAATATTACTTTTTCAGTCAGTAGCATTTTGAAAAAATAAGGGACTTTACATGAATTTAAAGTCAGTTTTGGTAATATAGAAAATGGTACTTTTAGGCTCTTAGTAAGATAATGTCACTTAAAGGTTCATGCTATACATTTTCTCAGTTATTGGCAAAAGTTTAGGAATATACAGTTGATTGATAAGTCCAAAAGTAATCAAGATGCTTGTTTAAAAGTTTGCCATGGAAATTAAGTTTCATACTAGAAAACGTTATGATACTCCTGTTAAACTATTATTATTGTTCACTTAAACAATTTTCCACTTTATTATTTTTATTAAATATTGGGATCCAATTTTCTTAGATGAGTATAGTAACATGCTGATAAGTGAAACTTTTTTAATAGGCTTAATAATATTTTAATCAGCATTTACTGATAATGGATAATTCTGAGATTTACATTTATTTAAATGAAAGAGTGAATTTAGTCAGAACATAACAACTTAAAATTAATAGTCACTAAATAACACATTTCTAAGAATTATGTAATGCCAACTACATTTACTTCCTAGGTTACTGGTATCATGTCCATTGGCATTGTAAAGCAAATACTTCTAGAGAGCTACTCTTAGTTTTGCTAATGCTTAAAAACCTGCCTGACAACTATGCATGCTCTAAATGAGTCAACCTCTCAAATAAATATGATATGAAATTAATACAAGACTGGAATGGGCTAGCCTGATGAATGCCAAGCTTAATGCACAATCTATTGTTTTTGAATAAATCATCCAGGAAAATTGCACAGTGTGTAAATTACATAGCCATCATAAATCAATATTCTTTACACTGTGTTGGCTTATGATAAGGGGTAGACCTGCAGAGGTCGTGACATACTTGAAAGTGAGTGAGAGCCAAACAGTTAAAAGTGAGAGAGGAACACCGATTAAGGAAGGGAAATGTTTAGAAAATTGTGATAAAAGTTGAGTACACAAATTACTTGTTTCTGGGCTGTGGTTATTTTATGCAAAGTGCATAAATGAATCAATCAGATGGTTTGTCCTGCTTTTCATTAAGTAACTTTGGGTGCAGGGCTAAAGGTTTCAACTTTTGCTGTAATGTATCCTGATGAATAGCAATGACATCTCTAAGCTCTGACATAAATAAAGTGGTTTCTTGATGAAGATTTTGAATTCATTAATAAAGCAGCCAATCATAATCTCTTTTCTGTCCCCAGTTTTGTATTCACAATTTATGTGTCTTGGAAGATATGGGACTATTTTGGAAATATTTCAACATGGGTCAATTAATTATTTTATTATAAATACTCAAAACTACCTTACAATGGCTGAATAATGAACATATTAAGCAACAATGAAAGGATAGAGGGTATAAGAGATTGTTATAATGGCAAATTAAGTTTTATCAAGAGACTGGAACACACTATTTTTTTAAAGCATTTTCATGGGATCATATTAACTGCCAGGAAGTTTTGCCAAACAGATTTTAAGGGGAAAATCAGGCTATCCTATCTGTCCAAATGTTTTCTCACGTTTCAAACAAGCAGCTGCTGAGAGTTCCTGCCAGGAGTAAACCTTTCAGGCAGAATGTGAGCAGCTGCCAATCTTGTGTCAATATTTTAAATACACTTACCACCAGCATAACTGGTGGAAGAATTTTCTTTTCCCCTCAAATGCCCAGCATAGTATTTTGTTCATACTTTACCTTCTGCTCTACTATGGGTGATGTGTTGTTGTGGTGTACCTTCAAGTTGAAACCAACTCATACCTGATGCTCTAGCTGTCTTTTCATAGACTTTAAATCACAGTGGAGAAGATTGCCCATCTTTCTCCTAGGGAGGGTGTTTGATGGATTTGCCTATCAGATTTCAGCACGGCCACCAGACCTCTCTATTGGTGATGTAGATAAAGAACTAAATTGGTAGACAGATTTATTTTAATATTGTTGCTGTATGCCATCCAAATGGAACTGAACTATAAATGACCCTCCCAAAGGTTTTCAGAAACACTACATGACAAGGAGATTGCCCATCCTTCTCCTGCAGGGAAGCTGGTAGATTCGAACTGCATGTCTTTGGGATTGCAGCACAGCTTCTTATCACTGGGCCATCAGAGCTCTCATTTTAATATTAAGAGTAAGAACAAAGTTTTATTCATGAGGACAAATCTGCAATGACAAGTTACATGCAATGTTAACAATTCTATAAAAAATTGAACAAATTTTGGAGTAGTAAATTAATTTATTACTTCTTGCTAGAGTTTAGTTTTTTTAAGGGAACTGAAGCCCTAATCTGTCCTTAAGATTACTAATAAAGAGGGTCAAAGATAAGCTTCAACATACAAGAAATGTCTTGGAAAGCATTAACAAAACAGAAATCATAGAGAATCTGTTTGATTCTTAAATAACAATAGAAAGATTATGTTTTAATTACTGCTTTGATAGCATTTTCTTTAAGAAATATGTGAGTTAAAGTCCATGATGTTAATACAGCTATAAACTGTGAGAAAGATATCCATAGAAGCTTTTGTTTCAGTTACTATTGGCTGAATGTGTATCTTCTAGAGTAGGTAAGCCTTGGGTTTTATTAAGAGAATGATGATAAGTAATAGTAGGATCACAATGATTAGGGGAAGAAATGAGGACGGGATGAGGATATACCTGGCCACCAGCTTTGTTGGAGAATCAGGTTTTGCACAGAGTCAAAGTTGTTGACATGGTCTCTACTGCTTGAGAATTTTAAAGCAGGTGTTACTGAGTTAAGTCTGTCCTTCCATGTTGTTATTTTCAAAATAAGTATTGGAGATTTTTTTAAATTAAATGTTGAAATACTTTGTGGAACTAAACTCTATTTCTATTACCCTTTATTCCTATAACTGCCTTTACATTCTCTCCCTTCTCTCCTCCTCTCCTTCTCTCCCTCCCTGCTTCTTTTTATTTTTATTGCTGTTGTTGTTATGTGCCATCAAGTTGCTTGCGACTCATAGTGACCCTATGTACAACAGCCCTAAACCCTGCTCTGTCCTGTGCCAATAACACTGTCTTGGACACCCACCACGATTACCCCAGTCACTGAATCAATTCACCTCATAGAAGGTCTCCCCTCCTGCACGGTCCCTCCACCCTCCCAAGCATGATGTCCCTCTCCAAGGATGGTTCCCTCCTTACAACATGCTCAAAGTATGTCAGAGGAAGCTTCAAAATCCTTGCCTACAAGGAGCAGCCTGGTTTATCTCTCTTCAGGATGAATCTGTTTGTTTTCTTCTCAGTCCATGATACAATCAATACTCTTCTCCAGCACCACAGCTAAAAGGCATCAATTCTGCTTCTATTCTCCCTAGTCATTGTCCAACTCTCTGATGCATAACAGTTGATTGCAAAGACCATGGCCTGTATCAGATGCACCTTAGTCTCAGGAGACACCATTGACTTTCCCTTGGCAACACGTCTTTTAATTTCCTGGCTGCTGGTGCCAAGAGTGTTGATTGTGGAGCCAAGCCGACTAAAGCTGTGAACAGTCTCATTCTCTTCACCATCCATCCTGATGCTGCCAATTGGTCCAGTGGTGAGAATCATTGTCTTCTTGATATTTTTATTGGAGGTAGAAAAAAAAATCCTTTTGCCATTACTGTTATTTTCAAAGATTTAATTTTACCTTTACTATTTTGTGAAGTTTTAATATCTAGGTAAAAAAAAAAACTGATCACATACATCATTATACATGTTCATACATTTAAAAATAAGTAAAAAATAAAATCCCAATATATTATTCATGTTAGATTATAATAAGGAACTACAAAGTAATGTGGCTTTTAAAAGTACAGTGCCATAAATAATGCAAAGGAGGCATCATTTCACATAATTATTTTAGAAAACTGTTAACTATTCCTTGACATTTTGTATTAAGTGCTTCAGGTCCCCCTCAGTTTCAGCAGGCAGGGTTTTGTCATCTGCATAATGCAGATTGTTGATGAATCTTCCTCCAATCCTGAGGTCACATTTCCCCTCATAGATCCCGGCCTCCCAGATAATTTGTTCTGCATATAGATTGAAAAATATATGGAGATAGAACATATCCCTGGTGTACACCCTTCCCAATTTTGAACCATGCAGTGTTCCCTTACTCAGTTCTGAGATTTTACATGAGCACAATCAAGTGTTCTTGGATTCCCATTCTTCTCAGAGTTAGCCACAGTTTGTTGTGGTCCACACAGTCATACACCTTTGCATAGTCAATGGAACACAAAGAGACATTCCTCTGGTACTCCTTGCTTTCTACCAAGATCCATCTAACAATTGCTACAATATTCCTAGTACCACAACACCTTCTAAACTCAGCCTGCACTTTTGCAGTTCTCTGCTGCTGTGCTGTTCCAGTCGTTTCTGAATAATCTTCAGCAGAATCTTGCTTGCATGTGATATTAATGATACAGTTATATAATTTCCACACTCTGTCAGATCACCTCTCTCTGGAATGGGAACAAATCCTTCAATATGGATTGAAGCTCAATATCAAGAAAACAGAGATTCTCACCATTGGGCTACTTGGCAGCATCGTGATAGATGGTGAAGTGATTGAGATATTAACAGCTTTAGTTTGCTTGGCTCCACAGTCAACGCTTTTGGCACCAGCAGCCAGTAAATTGGAAGACATATTGCTTTGGGAAAATCTGCTGTCAGAAACCTCTCCGAAGTACTGAAGAGCAATGATGTCATTCTGGAGACTAAAGAGTGCCTGATACAGACCATGATCTTTACAATCACTTGCTATGCATCAGAGAGCTGGACAATGACTAGGGATAATAGAAGGGGAATTGATGCCTTTGATCTCTGGTGTTGGAGAAGAATATTGAGTATACCACGGACTGCTAAGAGAAGGAATAGGTTCGTCCTGAAGCTAGTTAAACCAGGCTGCTTTTTGGAGGCAAGGATTCTGAAGCTTCATCTGACATACTTTGGACATGTTATAAGGAGGAACCAGTTCTTGGAGAGGGACTTCATGTTTGGGAGAGTAGACGGACAGCACAGAAGAAGAAGGCCCTCTATGAGGTGGATTGATTCAATGACTTTGGTAATCGGGATGGATGTATTGGAGACAGTGAGACTGGCACAAGACAGAGTAGAGTTTAGGGTTGTTGTACATAGGGTCTCTATGAGACGCAAGCAACTGGACAACACATAACCACCACCACCACAACAACAACAACAACAACTATTCCAGTGAGGAAGATGCTAAAACCAAATTTGAACCTTGCCATTGTTTACAAAGTTACATGAATCATTTCTTTCTCTTACTTAAGAATGCATTTTTACTCTTTAAGTGAAACTCACTTCCAAAATATAGTAACTTACTATTAAATATAACATGAATTTCATTGGTTCTCACCATATCATTGATGAACAAATATATAAATGAATTTAAAAAGCGAGTTGTTTTTTGTTGTGTACTGTAGAGTCAGAATCGACCCATAGCTCGTCCTCCAGTGGGTTTTCAGAGGCAGTTAATTGCATGGGAGGAGATTTTCCATCATTTTTCCACGGAGCAGTTGGTGGCCTCAAACTGCATGCCTTCGGGATTGCAGTATCTTCATTCATGCACACACTTGACTTCTTTCCTTCTGACTCTAATTCCCCTTTACGAGTACCAAATTGTCATACACGTGATTTCTAATTGTTACATTCCTTTTAAAGTGTCCTTTCTTTCACTCATTTCAGTACTTTTTTGTTGACATGTCCAAAGTAATAGCTAACATCTCAGCAACCTTGCTTCTAAGAAGTTGTGATTCAGTCCCCAAGGCATGAGGTTTGAGTCCACCTTTCTGAGAGAAGGTTGGGCAATCATATCCCATGAGATTTACTGCCTCTGAAAACCTTCTGGAATATTAGATGTATGTTCTGACATGATCATAGACAACAGCATAGATTGTTATAATGACAATACACGTGAAGTGACAGGACAGTGCCTAGCTCTTGGAAAAAGTTATCCTAGCATTGATTGTTGTTATAGAAGTAACGCTAAGTTTTCATTTATTAACACTCCACGACCCAATAAATTTAATATCAAATAGTATTTTTATGAATTTTTTTTGTTACTTCAAAGCAGTTTGTCAGACATTATTTCTGGGAAAGGTTGTTAAATGGCTAAATCTGTCATTTCTTTTGATTAATTGTTTGGAATTTGACATTTTTAGAGCATAAAGAAAATTACTTGGATGTTTATACATTTTCTGTTTCAAGAGGCAGCTAGAAGTGTCTGAAAGGTAGGATGTTTAAAGTTAGCACTGTTTTCTCTGTCAAGGTTTTATAGTATAGATTTTTGTGTTCTTAAACATAGATGACAGCTTTGAAGGACCTATTTTGTAGACTATCTGGTGCAGTGTGATTGCCATGTATCGTTTCATAAATATTAAGGAAAAGCACATAAATTTCAGATGATTGTGTAAAGGTGAATAAAAGAAGAAAAGTTAAGCTATGCCTTACATAAATCACAGTCTAATATAATACATTTAATTATTAACAGGAAATAACTGCCTTATTTATAAAGCTTCAGGTTCAGAATTAGGAAATTATAGGAGATACCTTGTTTTTCAAAGAGTGAGAGCATACTCATTCAACAACTTGGGTAGCAGCTGGGACTGCTGTGCACAGATGTGACAGACACTCCAGGTAAATGAGAGATACAATGTTGTTTGTGTAGCAGCTGCTGATAATTGTAGAATCTTTGTTCAGTAACCTTCCTGCCTTGCTCTTCTGCTGCTTTCACGGTGATGAAACCTCCATTGTGTGGATTGGTTTTCCCTTCAGGTAACTGATTCAATACTTGTATGTCATTTTGTACTAAAGTGCATTTGATTTTAATCCAATAGTTGTGCAACTCTCAAAGGAGTACCCACCATATCATCACAGATGAGATTTTCTCTGTAAATTTCAGATTATGAAGTTTCCAAGTTATTTGTTTATGTTATTAGGAAAAGTGATTAAATACTTTGCCCCAGGTATAGACTGTACAACTGAAAAACCGTTTTTAAATGGCAACAAGCAGTGAAGAGCCTTTTTTTTTATGCAAAGCAACTTTACATCCCAGATTTTATATTTTTTGTCCTCTTACTTTAATGATGTATGTTTATAGCTTTTGCATGTTTGTTATTCCATTTCTTTTATGTTTGCTGCTATCATTTTCAGATTTCTAATTTGGAAGTAGTAAATTGTGTGTTTGTAATTTTGTTTTCCTCACAATAGTGTGATTTTTTTATTATAACAAGCTTGTTTTAACAAGCTCTTTTATATCTTGATAAACCTAACTTCTCTTGACCATCTCCTCATTGATTTAGACTTCATATTCTAGGGTTTTTAGCGACTGTTAATGATGGCTTTAGTATTTAGTGAAGTCCCAAAGCCTCATACATTTTGATGAGAAAATTCTCCCAACTTGAAGATAAGAATATTGTGGACTGATTTTGATAATCCTGAAGTTGATCAGTTTAGACAGTACAACTTAGGTATTTATTTTAGAATACATTGTCTTAGAGGGAACTAGTGATCGAGTAACATATAAAGACAGCTTAAGTCAGTGTATAAATTAAATTGAACCTGACCTAAGCCATGGTAATTTTAGTTGCTCCATGATAAAGGAGCAAGGGCCATGTGGAGAAAGCTGACTGTAACCTCTGTTAACTCCGTGAGGGGGAATTGTCCCTATCGTCATCATCCACAGCACAAAATCACTTCCTATGAAGTCAGCCATGTCCTTAACACACCCCCACCCCTTTCCTCTTATGCTAGCACCAGTCTGCCTGTTCTCCTGGGTCTGAAATCCATTACAGTAGCTCACAGAGAACATGGAATCATACTCACAATTCTTAAATTTGTGAAATTCATTAGGGAAGTTAATGGTACAATTTCAGTTGGCAATAAGATACAATTTCTCAGTCTAGACAGTGTCTGAAGTGTAGTCATAGGCCCTTCAGCCTTCAACCCCGGGGCTTTAGGCCAGTGTTCCAGTTCTCTGCCAGTTATGGTTCTCCTCGCAATCTTCCAACAACCTCAGCAGAAGATGGCTAGCTTTGGTTCCTGGGGCAGTAGTCCCAAGGTCAGCTCTTTCATAACAGGTTTTTGGTTCTCTCCTATGGCTGCTCTTTGGCCCAGAGGCATGCATTGCATTCATTGCTGCTTTTATTGCTTATGGTGATATTCTCAAATTCTGCTGCTAAATATGCTCAATTTCATAGTGAGAGTAGCCAGTCCTCATGGAGATAGGCTAACACACCCTATTCACATATTTCCACACTTCTACAAGGCAAAATCAAAGTCATTGGCTGGGAAAGCCATTTTGAACAATAAAACCTTGACTCCACACTTCATATTTATTGAAAAGTTGTAACAGTAACAAAATATCTCAAGAATTGATACCTCTGAACTGTGACATTGATAAAGAGTATTAAATATTCCATTCATTTCTATCTCTATATCTATGTATGTATGTTATTTGCTGTTTTTATGTGCTGTCGAGTCAGTTGCAACTCATAGTGACCCCATGTACATCAACTCTGAACCCTGCCCTATCCTGAGCCAAGCTTATTTTTTTGAAACACCTACCCACATGACCTCAGTCACTGACTCAATCCATCTTTTTTAGCGTGTGTGTGTGTGTGTGTGTGTGTGTTGTTTATTGCCTTTTAGTCAAGCACTACTCAAATCTGAACAATAGATTTGAAGTGCCTGTACAATTATCACTATTTTTCAAAGGTCATAGCGTTTCTGGAGCCATGCTGTTTAGGAAGTAGATGCCACTCCTGATTCCAAACTTATCATAGTATGTTATTGTTAAGCACCATTAATCTTTATAAAAACCCTACTAAAAATTACCCGAAAAAGACTTGAACAGCACATTGACAGAAAACTACCAGAATGACAAGCTCAGTTTAGAAGAGGTCATGGCACTATGAAAATTATTGCCAATGTCAGATGGATCTTGGAAGAAAGCAGAGAGTGCCAGAAGAATGTCTATCTGTGTTTCATTGACAATGCAAAGGCATTTGACTGTGTGGATCACAATAAATTGTGGCTAACCTTGAGGAAAATGGGAATCACAGAATACTCGATGTGCTTCTAGGAAACCTACACTTGGACTAAGAAGCAGTCCTCAGAACAGAACAAGGAAACTCTGCATGGTTCAAAAAAAGGAAAGGAATGCATCAGGGATGCATCCTGTCCCAATACATTTTCAGTATGTATGCAGGACAGATCATATGTGAAGCAGAGCTTTATGAGGAGGAGTGTGGCGTCAGGATTGGAGGAAGACTCATTAACAGCCTACGATATATAGATGACACAACCTTGCTTGCTGAAACTGAAGAAGACCTGAAGCTCTTGCTAGAAAAAATCAAGGATTGCAGTCTTCAATATGGATTTAAGCTCAACATCAAGAAGATAAAGATTCTCACCACCGTGCTAAATCGCAGCACCATAATAGATGGAGAAGAGATTGAGATTGTTAGCAATTACTGCTTGCTCATATCCACAATCAACACTCTTAAAACAAGCAGTCAGGAAATCAAAAGATGAATTGCATTGGGAAAATCTGCTGTCATGGACCTCTCCAGAGTGCTGAAAAGCACTGATGGCAGTCTAGATACAAAAGTGTACCTAATCCAGGACATGGTCTTCTCAATTGTTACTCTTTAGAGAGTTGGACAATGACTAAGGAGATGACAGAAGGATAATAGATTCCTTCAAGTTGTGGTCGTGGAGAAGAATCTTGAACATACCATGGACTACCAAGAAAACAAATCAGTCTGTTTTAGAGAAGGTGAAACCAAGTATCTCCTTGGAGGCTAGTATTTTGAAGCTCCATCTCACTTTCTGTGGGCGCATGGCCGGGAGAGATCAGTCCTTGAAAAAGGACATCATGCTCGCAAGGGTGCATGGACATCACAGGAGAGGAAGACCCCAGATGCAATGGATTGATACGGTAATTGGGGCATTGGAGGTTGGTGTGTCGGAATTAGTGAGAATGGCTCAGGACAGTGAAGATTTCAGAGCTGCTGTACTTAGGGTCCCTATAATAAAAGGTGACTCAAAAGCTTGTGTGTGTGTGTGTTGCCCTCGAGTTGAGCACGACTTATAGTGACCCTATGAAGAAAAGGCTGGAATTCCCTCTACAACTACTGACATTTATCAAAGTTCATAGAGTTTCTGGAGGCACGTTATTTAGGAAGTGGATGCCACTCCTGCTTCCAAACCTGTGATTGTATGCTTTGTGCCATTGAGTCACCTGTGATGTATAGCGACCCTATGCACAGCATCTCTGAACCCTTCCCTGTCCTGAGCCAATCTCACTAATTCTGATACATCAACCCCTATTGCCCTGGTTTCTGTATCAATCCATCTCATCTGGGATCTTTCTCTCCTGGGATGTCTTTATCAAAGAACCAGTGTCTTCTGGTCACAAACCCAGAGTAAGTGAGGCGGAGCTTCAAAATCTAGCCAAGAGACTTGCTTTCATCCTCTCCAAGACAGTCCTATTTGTTTTCTTTGCAGTCCGTAGTATGTTCAAGACTCTTCTCCAGCACCACAATTTGAAGGCATCTATTCTTATAAATTGCACTGCATTTATGTCACATAGCAACAACTGGGGGAAGTGTTTTTATTGGGAATGAAGCATTTCGAAAACATACTGATTGACTACATAACAGTAAATTACAGTCTTGACAATACAAACTGGGTGGAAGAGTTGGAGATTAATCTAGAAGTAAAGCTTCAGGAAAGAATATAGAGATGACTACCTCACAGAGAAATACTTAACAACATAGCATTGGCTGCAGACAAGTATTTATAATTTCCTGCTGGTGACTCCAGAAAATGTGGTCAATGTTTTTAACGGAGATGGAAAGAGAGAACCACACACATTATCAAACCACCACAAAGTTTGAATGACCCCGGAAACATTTTAATGCTTGTAGATATCTGGCTAATATTTTGCCTGTGATCTGCTACGAGATCCAAAAGATGTTAGCAAATAACTGTTGCAATGGGATTATCTCTCTCTCTCTCTCTCTCTCTATATATATATA
>NW_006399857.1:8111894-8125172 GCF_000299155.1 Elephantulus edwardii
TATATCTATATATCTATATCTATATCTATCTATATCTGTAGAGTCGAAACCCTCTCATAGCTGACCCTCCAGAGGATTTTCAGAGGCAGTTAATCACACAGGAGCTTGTCCATCCTTCTCCGGTGGAGTAGCTGGTGACCCTGAACTATATGCCTTCAGGATCACAGCCCAGCTTCTTGTTGCCACACATTTAAAAATTGTATGTGTGAGATATATAGATAGATAGATAGATATATAGATATCTCCATATCTACATCTATATATTGTTGTTATGTACTGTTGAGTCTCCAGCAGGTTTTCAGAGGCAGTTAATCACATGGGAGATTGCTCATCCTTCTTCCTGGAGCAGCTGGTGGTCTGAAACCACATGCCTTTGGGATTGCAGTGCAACTTCTTGCCACTAGGCCACCAGAGCGAAGATGTGTATATGAATTGGCAGATACCATTTCATGAACATGAAACATGGACGTATGAAAACAATATGAATAAAAGGAAAGGCTATTCTGATTTCGAATGTATTAAAAAAGAACCAATTTAAAGTTCAACTAAGGTACATAGCACACTGTACTGAAGGATAATTAGCAATTTCTATTTGGCCCCTTGGTTACAGATTGCTTAGTAAAAATGAATCACACACTTTCTTCTCTCTTATTTTTGAACGAATTGGGAAATTAAAACTAGAGTATGGTTTTTTAGAATTATTTAGTAAACTTAAGCGAATGTAGCTTAAGAGAGGAGTAAAATTTCCTATTACTTTCCCCCTTGAAGTGTTACCTGTGTATTTGTAAAGGTCTTTAAGTGGAAGAAAAAAAATGTGTAATTGATTATTAGAATAAAGATTCGTTGTCTCAAGCTACACAGAGTTACCAGTCTGCTTTTGTTATGATTACAGCCAGGAAGATTCAATAGAGTATTTTTATTGTATTACATACCAGTACCCCATGAGTTAGATCATCTTACTAGCATCTAATAACAACAATCTATTAGTGGAGGGAGTAGCTGAAGAATCAAGACACGCTCAAGACAAAGATAAGGCTTTAAAGGGAGTAAAGAGTCTGAATTTTATTAATTATTGCTTACTCATTCATTGCATAGCTGGCAGAGAGTTGTGCTGCTAATCAGAGGCTGAACTCTCATCATTTCTATCTATTAATTGCTTCTTGGGAGGAAGATGGACAATCTCTATCCAAGTGGGTTTTCTTTGGAAACCCTTTGAAGGGTTAGCTCTGGGTCAGACTTGAATCAAAGGCCATAAGACAGAAATCATTTTAAACACTTTGAGGTTTCAGTTAGAATGCCAGAGCAATGTTTGCATGCTTGTACTTGAGTGTTTTGAACACTGGTTTAGGGTAGCACATTACTATGCATATTACTGTCTTTCAATTAAGTTTGCTGTTAGATGAAAAAAGGTTGTCCCACACTTATAATTAGCCTAAAGACATGTGTGCCAAAGGCAGGGACAACACTGATACTAATGGTTAACTCCACAATAAGGGATATACCTTTCACTTTTTCTATAAAATGCTGGTCTGTGTGATACTTCTCTAAATCTGAGGGATTTGCCATCCACTTCTGAAGTAGCAGCTAACAGATGTTGCCCAGGACATGCTCATCAAGTTGTGCCAAGAAATATGGAGAACAACCATTTGGCCAACTGACTGGACGAGGTCTATATTTGTTGCCATCCCAAGGAAGGATGACCCACCAGAGTGTGAAAACTATAGAACAATGTCATTGATTTCACATGCAAGCAAAATTCTAATGAAGATTATCCAAAAACTACTGGAACAGCACATCAGCAAAGAACTGCCAGAAGTGCAGGCTGGGTTTAGAAGAGGTCGTGGTACTAGGGATATTGTAGCTAATTTTAGATGGTTCTTAGATGAAAGCAGGGAATACCAGAAGAATGTCTATCTGTGTTTCAATGACTATGCAAAGGCATTTGGCTGTGTGGATCATAACAAACTGTGGCTGTCTCTGAGAGAATGGGAATCCCAGAACACTTGATAGTGGTAATGAGCAACCTATACTTAGACCAAGAGGTAGTTGTCAGAACGGAGCAAGGAAACACTGCATGGTTGAAAATTGGGTAGGGTGTATGCCATGGATGTGTCCTGTCTCCATACCTTTTCAACCTGTATGCAGAACAGATTATCTGGGAGACTAGGCTTTGTGAGGAGAAATGTGGGGTTAAGTTTGGTGGAAGATCTATCAACAGTCTGCATTAAGCTGATTACACAACCCTGCTTGCTGAAAGTGAGGAGGACCTGAAGCGCTTGCTGCAGAGGGTCAAGGACTGCAACCTCCAATAAAGACTGAGGCTCAAGTCAAGAAGACAAAGATTCTCACCACTGGACCAATTGGCAGCATCAGGATGGATGGTGAAGAGATTGAGATTGTTCATAGCTTTAGTTTGCTTGGCTCCACAGTCAACGCTCTTGGCACTAGTATCCAGGAAATTAAAAGATGTATTGTGATGGGAAAGTCTGCTGTTAGGGACCTCTCCGAAGTACTGAAGAGCAGTGGTTTATCTCTGGAGAGTAAAGTATGTCTGATACAGGCCATGGTCTTTGCTATCCCTTGTTATGCATCAGAGAGTTGGACAATGACTAAGGAAGATAGAAGGAGAATTGATGCCTTTAAGCTGTGGTGCTGGAGAAGAGTATTGAGGGTACCATGGACTGCTAGGAAAACAAACAGAGTCATCCTAGAGAGGGTTAAACCAGGTGGCTCCTTGGAGGCAAGGATTCTGAGGCTCCGTCTAACATACTTTGGACATGTTGTAAGGCGGGACAGGTTTTTGGAGAGGGACATCATGCTTGGTAGGGTGGAGGGACAACGCAGGAGGGGAAGGCCCTCTAAGAGGTGGATTGATTCAGTGACTGGGTTCATCTTCTATGACAGACTTGTTTGTTCTCGTAGTAGTCCACGGTATGTTCAGCATTCTTATTTAGCACTACAACTCGAAGGCATTGATACTTCTTATGTCATCTTTGGTTATTGTCCAGCTTTCAGATGCATAGCAAGTAATTTCAAAGATTGTGGCCTGTATCAGGAGCCCCTTAGTTTTCAGACTGACATCATTGCTTTCAGTACTCTAGAGAGATCTCTGACAGCAGTCTTTCCTGATGCTACTTGTCTTTTGATTTCTTGACTAATGATGCCAAGAGTATTGATTGTGGAACTAAACAAACTGCATTATCAGCCATCTCAATCTCTTTTCCTTCCATCATGAAGCTGTCAGTAGGCCCAGTGGTGAGAACATTTGGTTTCTTGATGTTGAGCTTTTATCCATGTTGAAGACTACAGTCCTTGATCTTCTTCAGCAAATGCCTCATGTCCTCCTTAGTTTCCAGCAAACTTGTGCCATAACACAGGTTTTATGAGTCTTCGTCTAATCCTCATGCGACATTCCTTCTCATGAACTCCAGCCTCCCGAATGATCTGTTCTGTTTATAGATTTGAAAAGGTATGGCGATAGGATGCATTCCTGATGCACACCTTCCCTGATCCTGAACCATGTAGTGTTTCCGTGCTCTATTCTGACTACTGCTTTCTAACCCAAGAATAAGTTCCCCAAGAGCACAATTAAGTGTGGAATCTTCATTCTTCTCAATTTGTTGCAATCTCTTTGGACAAATACCTTTGCTTAGTCAGTGAAACACATATAGGCATTCCTCTGGTACTCTCTGCTTTCAGCCAAGATCCATCTAATGTTAGCAATGATGTTCATAGTACTATGGCCTGTTGTAAACCCAGCTTGAACGTCTGGCAGTTCTCTGCTAATATACTTCTCTAGTCATTTCTTGATAATCTTCTGCAGGATCATTTTTGTCTATGATATTTAGTCATTAAGGTCAAGGACTGCAGCCTTCAGTATGGACTGAGGCTCAAGAAAACAAAGATACTCACCACTGGACCAATGGGTACCATTAGAATGGATGGCGAAGAGATTGAGATTGTTCACAGCTTCAGTTTGCTCAGCTCCACGGTCAACACTCTTGGCACCAGCAGCCAGGAAATAAAAAACGTATTGTGCTGGGAAAGTCTGTTGTTAGGGACCTCTCTAAAGTACTCAAGAGCAACGGTGTCTCTCTGAAGACTAAGGTACGCCTGATACAGGCCATGGTCTTTGCAATCATCAGAGAGTTGGACAATGACTAGGGAGGATAGAAGGATAAATGACGCCTTTGAGCTGTGGTGCTGGAGAAGAGTATTGAATGTACCATGGACTGCCAAGAATACAAACAGATTCATCCTGGAGAGGGTTAAACCAGGCTATTCCTTGGAGGCAAGGATTCCTGGGCTCTGTCTGACATACTTTGGACATGTTGTAAGGAGAGACATGTCCTTGGAGAGTGACATCATGCTTGGTAGAGTGGAGGGACAGAGCAGGAGGGGAAGTCCCTCTATGAGATGTATGGATTCAGTGATTGGGGTAATCGGGATGGGTGTGTTGGAGGCAATGAGATTGGCACAGGATAGAGCAAGGTTTAGGGCTGTTGTACATACGGTTGCTATGAGTCGCAGATGACTTGATGGCACATAGCAACAACAACAACAGTTTGATAATTTCCACACTCTGTTGGCTCACCTTTTTTTTTTTTTGAATGGGAATAAGTACAGATCTCTTCCATTCAATTGGCAAGGTCGTTGTCCTCCAGATTTCTTTTTACAACTTGGAGAGTGTGTCGAGGATCGCATCTGTTTGCTGAAATAGGTCAATTGATATTCCATTAATTTCTGAGCAGTTGTTTCTTGCTAATTCCTTCAGAGCAGACTGAACTTTCCCCTTCATCGCCACTGCTTCTTATGTTGCCAGTGCAAAGGTACTTGGTTTGAATCCACCAGCTGCTCTCTAGGAAAAAGATAGGCGATTAACTGCCTCTGAATATCCACTGCAGGGACAACTGTGAGTGGTTTTCGATGATACTCAACAACGTGGCCTTCAGAGTAGGTGGTGGATTGTAACCATTAATCTTTTAGTTGGCTACACAAGTAATTTCTCACCATTGTATTTAAATTCTGAGAATGACAGTAATGCACACGATTAACTTTACTAAAGTGGTAGCAGGTGTTACACTTTAATATCTTATCATATCATTAAAAAATAATACCAGGGAGATATAATATTATACTTCCTTCCCATATCATGTACCACTTCATTGTAAGAAAGTATTTGTTTGGAAAAATATCTTCAGTTATGTGGTTCCAATGGGAATTTTAGACAAGTGAAAAAAAATTTTTTTTGTTAAGAAAATGTAAATCATTAACTATGGCTCATTTTAAATGGATTTTCTGGGGGAAGAAAATGGTAAGGGCAAGATGAAATTGCTTTAGTCAATTATTTTCATGGATATGTTTTCAAACTTAGTAATAAAATGACTTTTTGCCCCCACTCTCTTGTTTTCTTTCTGAGGTCAGCATATATACTAGCCCAGCTTGAATTTGTTAAGGATGAAAATTTACTTGAATCCATATTCCATACCCAAAGAAGCAGCACTGAAGAAATCAAATGACATATTGCATTGGTCCAATCTGTTACAAATGTTAAAAATGTCACTTCTAATACTAAAACGTGCCAGGTTAAGGCATGGCATTTATTTTCAAATTTTCTGCATGCGTGCAAAAACCTTAAAAAGGAATAAGCAAGACCAAGGAACAATTGATGCCTTTTAGTTTGGTGATAAGGAATATTTAATATACCATGGATGTCAGAAGAACGAATAAATCTGTCTTGGAAACTCTGCAGGCAGAAGGCTACTTCATCTCACAAACGTTGAAAAAAAAAGTATCACGGTGATACTTCATCTCACAAACGTTGTGCGTGTTTCGTGATGGCTCAGTCAATGGAGAAGGACATCATATGGGGCAAAGAAGAGAGTCAGAGATAGAAAAAAGAAGAAGTCTGAATGAGATGGGTTGACATAGTGGCTACAGCAGTGGCCTCAAGCATTGCCATGGTTTTGAGAATGGAGCAGAGCCAGGCCGTGTTTTTGTCTGTTATATATACTGCCTTATTGGTCAATGGCTGACAAAATGGCTATAGCCATCTACTATACTAAAACTCTGTGCCTTGTAAAAAGAACTTTAAAAAAAAGATGTATAACAAAAGTACACATTTTCAGATAAGGATAGCAATCTCATGCTTAAAATGTGTTCAGGAAGAGATACTTATTTGTGGAAAAGAGATTTACCCTGTCCATTCGTTTGTTGGTGTTGCTTCCTAATGAACCTATATGAGATGGACATTTTTTTAACAAACTCACAACACTACCATCGTATTCAAACCTAAAAAAAAAAAAAAAAGATAGAGCTACGATTTGATTGCCCAATAAGTCATCTTTCCAAGAATGCGAGCTGTTTTTGTGGTAGGATGGCAGATGGGACAGCTTTATTACCAGTGGGGAGTATTGTTCTTTGCTGCCAATGATATTGAGTAAAAAATAATTATGTTAATTTATCTACTTTTTTCTGTTTCATGCAACTTTACTTGTATCAGACATTCACCCATTTTGGTTATTATTTTTCAGTGTTTGGCATATATCACAAGTTGTTTGCAATTACCTTGTGTCTGCATTGTTTAACCTTTAAATATCATATATAAATGCAATATTCAGTTAATACTATTCTGCTTGTTGAATTTTGAAAAGTCATGGGAAGATTAAGGTCTAGAAAACATTGTAGGTAGTATATCTTGGAGCCTAATTCCTAAGATACATACAGAATATGATAGCTTTTAGAATACAAGACACTTTTTCTCCTGGATAAAATCTTACATAAAAATAGATGAAACAGATAATTTCATGCTGATTTACCATTAAAACTAGTTATTTATTAAATGTATTGCCAAATGTGCAGAATAAATGAAGTGCTGAGGCTTTTGGTAAACTGCTCCCACAGTGTTGACTTCTGACTTACGTACTGTCTTATACAAATGACTGCTCAAATGCAAAATCTGTTTCTCTCTGTGAAGAACAATACTGATTTTCTATCCTTTGCCAAGGGCATGGGTTATTCCAGGGTGTAGTCAAGTGATCAATCCATTGGGACACCTAATTATAGCCTCTCTTTGGTGTCTTCAAAGAGAATATTTTGCTAGAATTATTAGTTTTCTCAAGCAGCCACACGTGTATTGAAATTGCAAGATCAAATCCAAAATCCTTTGAGCTTTTTTTGGAAATAAAGATAGCATGTGAAAATGATGAGCATCCTCATTACAATTACTACTTTCTAAGAAAGTCTTTTTCCATGCCCTCTAAGATCAGCTTGGTTTATTTTCCCAGAGTTCCTTTGTTCGCTTTTCTTTCATCTGGTGCTTCTACTCTTCTCACTTCAGGGGAGGATAATTGAATCACCTCAGACTGCATGCTTGTGGGCCCTACAAATTTAATGCCTCTAAATAAATTATGCATGTTATAAAGGAGTTAGAGAGAGTGGAATGGGTATATTACAGTCCGGGCTGTGTAGTTAATAACTTAAAGTCTTATATTATTTAGAGAAAATAATATAGGCCATCTAGATCTTAGGTATGAGACTTTTACCTTCTGCTTGATTTTAACCTTGACTAATTGAAATCTTCCGTTTTCTAAGTTTCTGACCCTGACTACTGAATATTGTTTGAGTGGGGACAGGAAATAAGAAAACCTAGGTTTCTTTAATCATTCAAGATGAGACTGGCCAGATCACAGTGATAAATAACGGAGTTAACACGAGGGAAGTTTATTTTTTTTGCCCATATCTTGTTCCATGTCATATATATAAATAAATATTTTTTGGTACCTCTCTTCCAAGAGGTGATTTGTAGACCCAGGTTGTTTCCATGTTCTTGTTGTTGTTGTTTTAATTCTGTGTGCAGGATGCGACCTCTAGGATTGTGGCTGTTTGTGTTTAAGGGAGCCAGAAGCCATTCTTTAGGCTGCGAACTGATCACATTGCATAACTCAGTACTCATTCAGTTGATCTGCAGCCTCACTGAAAAGTGAATTGGGACAATTTTTCTTCCTATATTCACAGGAGGGAGCTCTAGTGGCTTGTTGGTAAGGAGTTGTGATGGCAGCTCAAAGGCGTAGAGTTTGAATCTGCCAGCCGCTTTTCGGAAGAAAGATGCAGTCTTCTCTCGTGCAGTTTACTGCCTCTGAAAACCTATTGGAAGGTTAGTTGCAGCTTGAGCATACTTAACAACCACACCACCACAGATATCTTGTGGTATAGTCCATAACAAGTTGCATTGCTAACCCCAAGGTTGCACATCTCCAGCATGGTTCAAATCTATCCGTGACTTCAAGGGAGAGAAGTAAGTAGTGTCTGAGAGCTTGCTGAGAGGTAACTCTGAGAGCATTTGAGGGCTTTTTGGTGTTTCTCGTATATCCAGGAAGAAGAAACAATGTGAGGAACAGGCTCTTTGGTCTCTACTGTAGTCAGCAGTCCTTTAACTATATGTAAGCATTGGCTCTCTGTGGTACATTCAAAGCTGCGATTCGCATCTTTGTTGATTTGATGGAGTTATGTGATGCTTTTGAGTTGACTTGGACTTATACTGCATTTGTGTATAGCAGAACTGCTGCACAGAGTTTTCACAGCTATGATTTTCAGAAGCAGATTCTCAGGCCTGTCTTCTGACATGCCTCTGAGCAGATTCTTTTCCCGAACTTCTAGCTTTCAGTGCACTCTTAATGGTTTGTTTTTTCCAGGGATTCCTCGTCATTGTCTGTCCAGCCTTTCATAAAATGTTCTTCAAATTTAAATCCATCATCAGTCTTCTTATCATAACTGATGGACTTGGCATAGACTTTGTGGAATATGGCCTTACCTCACACCAATTAGCTCTGTGTCCTTTGCATATATCTATATTGGATTCTTTATTTAATGTCTTACTTGAGGGAAAGGAGATCTGCTGCTAAATGACAGGTCAATAATTGGAACTTGCCAGCCATCCCTCTGGTGAAAGATGTGGCAATTTGTATCTATAAAGATTTCATCAGGGAAAACCCCTGAGGGAATTAGAATTTGTCTATTATGGTAAGAATGTACTCAATAGCTATAGTATTTTTTTTGGTTTTGCAGTTTGAGGTTTTTTTTTTATTGTTTTACTTGCTGGAGATAAAGGATCTTAATAGTTCATGAAAAAAACATGATAGCAACAGTGTTACAGTTGTTTCTAATCAGTTTATTCTAGCTCAGTAGTTCTCAACTGGGTTAATACTTTTAAGATCTGTAGCCTTAGATACCTGATAGTGAGTCACTATAAACTGGAACTTACTCTACGACAGTGAGTGTTGTGTGTGATGGCATCCTTCTGTAATATCTTGAGACATTTTTGGCTGCCAAACTAGAGAAGTATCCGGTTGTATGACTCGTTGAGGTAAGACATGCTCCTACAAATGAAGACAAAACAAAACAAAACCCCAAGACAAATAAATGGCTGTTGAGCTGATTCTGTCATATAATGACCTTCCATTATGTTTCTGAGGCTATAAATCTTAACTGCCCAAAACTACCTTTATTTCTCCCATGGAGAAGTTGGTAGATTTGAATTGTTGATCTCTCTGTTCATACCTTTGATGCATTGAACACAGGAGTGGCAGGACATTTTATAATGCATAGCCCTTTTACCACAAATAATTATCCACTGTTAAATATCACTGGTATTGATTCCTCCCCCCCCCCATTTTTTCAATGGGCGACTGTTGGGTAATTATTGTAATTAGTTGCCCTTGTGCTATAACCAGTAAATGATCAGCTGCAAATAGAAAGATTGGTGGTTTAAACTCTGCCCAGTGGCTCTGCAGGAGGAAGACTTCATGAAGTAGTACTTTGAAGATTATGGAAAAACAAGACTGTCTGCATGATGGTGTCACAATCTGACCTCTACTATCTGGTGGAATGGTGGTAAGGAGCTGTTTCAATTCCAGAGCTGTACAGTTCAAATTCATCAGACATCTGCCAAATGGTCTTTGGAAGAATGATGGGTAGTTTCCTCCTATGAAATTTAATGCCTCTGAAAACCTGTGGGAGGGTCAGCCATGGGCTGATTTTGACACGATGGAAAAACAACAACAACAAACTCCATAATAGGGAAGAACCCTCATCAAAAACAATTAGTAACACAGAAATTATCCGTGGGAAGTCATGCATAATCTCATATTCCTGAACCATCCTCTATAAATTATAAAACTAACCATTTTCTCCACACCTCTCAAACTCAGCTATTACTTTTTCTCTTTTTTTAAATTTTATTAATTTTAATAGACATTTACAGAGGTTTTGGATTTCCATTCATTCATTGCCGCACTTTTCTCCCTGCCCACCCCTCCCTACCAGTTCACTCCCCCCTCCAAAAAGAAAGAGAAAAAAAAATTCCTTCATTAGTATACAATTCCCCCATCCCATACCCCTCACCCCCCACCCTGAGTACACTTCTCTATGCGACCTTAATTCTGGGTTCCTGTGCTAACTATAATAACCATATATGACCTGTAATCTCTTCTTTCCGTCATCTGTTTCAATAAAGTATACATAATTTATCCAGTTTTTTCTGTCATACCCCAACCCTGATGTCAGATCCATTCTACAACAGTGGCACCATGCAGTATTTGTCCCTTTGTGACTGAGATACTTCACTCAGCATAATATCCTCCAAGGTCACCCATTTTGAATAATAGTGCATGAGTCCCTTGTTTTTCAATGCAGTTTAGTATTCCATTGTGTGGATATACCAGAGCTTCTCTATCCATTCATTTGTTGATGGGCCCTTAGGTTGCTTCCAGCTCTTTGCTATTGTAAACTCATGGTTGTGCATGGCTATTACTTTTACTAATTCCTTGCAATGACCATACAAAAAGCACAGGTGATGTAGCATGCCATCGTCTTCAGAATTACTTGCTATGCATCAGAGAGCTGAGCAGTGACTAAGGATGATAGAAGGAAAATTGATGTCTTTGAGTTGTAGTGCTGGAGGAGAGTGTTAAACATACCATTACGGCCTGGATAACAAACTGATCTGTCCTGGAAAGGGTGAAACAGAGTTACTCCCTGGTGGCAAGGTTTTTGAATCTTTGTCTCACATACTTTGGGCATGTGGCCAGGAGGGACCAGTTCTTAGAGAAGGGCATCATGCATGGAAGGATGGAGGGACAGTGAAGGAGAGGAAGACCCAGGGTGAGATGGCTTGACTCAGGGACTGGAGAAATGGGATTAGGTCTGTCGGGGATGATGAGATTAGCTCAGGATAGGGCAGGATTCTGAGCTATTGTACATAGAATTGCTGTGAGTCACAGATGACCCAATGTCATTTAACAACAACACCACAACAAGGATGGGAACAGGTTACAACCCATGTCAGACTTAGGATACAGTTCTTTAATCAGGACAGCATCTTCTTCGCCATTCTCCTAGACAGGACTCTCACCATGGGCCTCGAGGCTTAGAGTCTTTCCCTATATCTGTGGGCAAGTATTACAAAGCTCTTTTATTTTTAGCATTTCTGTGCCACCCTACTCCTCTGCTCTTCCTGAAGCCTAGATCAGAATGTTCTAATCTAGTACAGCTATGCCTATTACTAATCTCTGGTTCTCTGCCACCTTTGGTGGTGTACTTTCATTGTTGCCATGTTTTGGTCTCATCTGAAAATCTCTGGCCAAAAGGTTAGACTGTGCTCTCTTCTTTTCTCATCTTAATAGTTAAATTTTTGTTTTCTGCTTCTGACCCTTCTCAATTTAATCTGGCAGGATGGCAAAATGGACTGATCCTCATGTAAGTGGGTTATAAACCTTACTTGCATGTTTCTACCAAATATAAAGTTGCTGTTTACCTTATTTATATTATTAGAGAACTATCCCATCATCTAATAGGCCACAAATGCCTCACATTTAAATAGTCCTACCCAGCCACGTATCAAATTCTATGGCTAAAACCCCCATAATGAATAACATACTATAATACAGATTATAGCCAAGAATAGGCTGTATAGTAATTTTTTGTCACATATATCAAAGTTGAGTTGAGGGTGCCCAGCTCCAACAATCATAACTATAATTAGAAGTTGTAATTAATATTTTTAGATGAAATTTTCAACATGGATATTTGATCTATCCTGGTATGACTACCTAGTCATTTTGGCTGAGATTTAAAAGATGAAAAATAGTGAAGTGTTAAGTGTGGCATAGGGTGGGCTGTAGGAAAACCAAAGTATTCAAACAGCATGAACACACAGAGACTGACAAGAATCAGGTCTGGCTTTTTGATAGTAGAAGTTTCTTGGTTCTTTTCTAAGTTTTTAATTTATAAGTGCCTTGTACCAGGATCACCTAATTTACTTATGATGTCTGGTTGTCTGTCTTTGGATGGTAAATCCTTGATGCTTTATCTCCGTGTCTGAACACAGAATTAAAAGCTGTGTTTTTTTAGACCCTCCCTCCTCTGACTCCAGAACAGGGATAAAAGAAGAGTTTCCATATTCAACCTGAAATCACAAGTACTGTGATGCTGAATCTTAGAATGTTCAAGTTGAGCTCAAGTACAGTCCTCTTGTACAGGATTAGAATATATGTTTATCAATGGCGGTGTCATTCAGGAGGTCTCGGTGGAGGAATGAATGGCTGCTGAGGCAAGGAACAAGACTGAACTTCAAATCTTGCATACTTAGATATAATAGTATCTTTTATGTTAATGACAGTTCCTGGAAACCATGAATGATGGACAGAGACCAAGAGCTCTACAGGAGCCCTACTGGCAGGTTTGGTTGTGGCTATTCCATAACATTCTTAAAAGACATTCTCAGACCTTTCTAGTATTAGTAAGTAGTTCTCAAGATGGCATTTCTCCTTGGCAGCAAATGAAATGACAAATGGCTTTTAGAATAATTTAATCCCATTTTCTTCTGTTTTTTTCAGATATATCTCATCTGTAAAAGCTGTGATTCTGACATATTATACTGTATTCATTTGAATAATCTGCAGATATCTATTGAGTCTAATATGTTCCAGGTCTGTTTGTGCCACTGGAGACCTAACAGTAAACAAATGCTCTAAATCCTGACTCATACGCAGCTCAATTACACTTGAGGAGACAGACCTGAAATGAATGAAATGAAGCACTAAATACTTTACTTTGAGGTGGTATTAAATTTATGTAAAGTGACTGAAAAGTAGGCTTTATTATGGAGTATGATTTGAAATGACCTCTTGATGATGTCAAGGAAAGCAAAACTAAGATCCCCAAAACAAAAATGTTTCAGATACAGAACAAAAAAAAAAAAAAAAGAGAGAGAGAAAATGA
>NW_006399857.1:8125272-8128928 GCF_000299155.1 Elephantulus edwardii
TTCTCCATCAAGTGGATTAAGAGTTAGAGTTAGAAGGATAGGTAGAGTTTAACTTTTGTTGGGTCCTAAATTAAAATTAGAGATCTCTGGTGGCTAGTGGCAAGGAGTTGTGCTGTCAACCCTAACTCATAGTGACCCTATGTACAACAGCCCTAAGCCGAGAGCTCTATCCTCTGCCAATCTCATTACCTCTGACACACCCACCCCGAGTACCCCAGTCACTGAATCAATCCACCTCATAGAGGGTCTTTCCCTCCTGCGCCGTCCCTCTACTCTACCCAGCATGATGTACCCTAAGGTACATGGTTTAAATCTACCAGTTACTACTGAGAGAAAAAGATGGGCAATTTCCTCCATGTGAAGATTAATTAACTGCCTCTGAAAACCAGCTGGAGGGAAAGCTGGGAGTTTTTTTCTGACTAGAAGGTACATAACAACAGCAGTAACAACAATGGCAACAACAAATTTAAATCAGATAAGGACTCAGGTGGTCTAGTCCGGAATTGTGTTGCTAACCAAAGGCTGTGATTCTCAGGTGGTTCAAATCTACCGTAGGTTCTAAAGAGGGAAAGATAGACAATGCCCTGTGAGCCAGATTCCAACTTGGCATCACTGAGTTTGGTTTGAAATGTAAATAGATTGATTTCCATTTGCTTGTAAATCCATTTGGAGAGTTATGAGAGAAGGGTGAGGTTTCTGATCTTCGTTGTAAAAGATCATTCTGGTTGTAGAATGAATGTTGAACTGGGAGTGGATTAAAGTGAGAACAGAAGCATGGAGATGAAGATGAATTTGCAGTTATCTTGCTGAGAGGGAATGGGAAATTTCTAAGATTGTAGTAGTGATTTATAATAATAAGACACACTTTGCTACAGAAAATGGTGTGGAGATGCTCTGTTCAGTTTTTTGTTATTGTCATGTTTTGAGCACTGTGGTTTACTTAGCCTTGGGGTCATTTTTGAATATTTGAGAACATTCTTGCAAAACTATTGTCATAGAATAATATCCTGGATACTTACTTAAGTGAAAACAAGTTTTTTAGTGATAGAGACAATCTAGACCAGAGAGACACATCTATTGGTACAGGAAAACTAAACCTTCCACCTCATCACAGAGCAGGGTGATGATTTTACAAGGAATTAAAGGTAACAAAATTTATACTTTGTTGAAAGGCCCTCAGAAGAGTTAAAGAACACCCTTGGTACCAGCAGCCAGGAAATTAAAAGATGAATTACATTGGGAAAGTCTGTTGTCAGAGACCTCTCCAAGGTACTGAGGAGCAGCGATGTCAGTCTGGAGATGAAGATGCGCCTGATACTTACAGGCCGTGGTCTTTGCAGTTACTTGCTATGCTTCAGAGAGCTGGATAATGACTAGGGATGATAGAAGGAGAGTTGATGCCTTTGAGCTTTGGTGCTGGAGAACAGTATTAAATATATCATGGACTGCTAGAACAAAGAAGTTGTCCTGGAGAGGGTGAAGCCAGGCTGGTCCTTGGAGGTAAGGATTCTGAAGCTTCCTCTGACATAATTTGGACATGTTGCAAGGATTGATCAGTCCTTGGAGAGGGATGTGATTGATGCTTGTAGGTTGGAGGGACAGCGCAGGAGAGGGAGACCCTCGATGAGACGGATTGATTTCGTCAGTAGGGTAATGGGGATAGGTGTGTCAGAGACAATAATATTAGCATAGCATAGAGCAGGGTTTAGGGCTGTTGTACATAGGGTCGCTATGAGTAGCAAGCTACTCGATGACACATAACAACAACATCTGGAAGTAAGAATGTGGCAGCAATAGGCTCTTGTTTTTGTATTAGCAACTCTACTCGCTATAGGTTATCTTACTGAGCTCACCTAAATGACTTTTACCTACTTAAACCAGGACGCTGGTGTGTAAGGCTTCTGACTGAAGCCCTCTAGTCACTCCACAGGAGACTGGGGTAGTTCTGCTCTATTCTGTAGGGTTACTTTAAAATGAAATAGACTTGATTGCAGTAAGTATATCCTTATACAGGTTATATGACTTCGTTCTTACCTCTTCCTCTTTTCTTTGTTGATATTTCTTGACCTGTATATAAGGTTACTGAGAATTTTAGTCCTTCTTTCCCCGTTGTGTTTGAGTTTCAAGGTGCATTTTTAAAGATAGTAGTAAAAGAATATATTTCTGCTAATAAGAGAAATTGAACTCTGTAGAATGATTTCTGAAAAATCCTGAAAAGGATTTTTCTTTAGGCTTTGAAAGTTAAATGTCTACCAAGGCACCCTTTAAGAATATTTATTTCATTACCTAGACAATAGAAAAGAGAAGTAAAATCCGAAACGAGTTAAATTGGAAGTGCTGTTGATATCCAACTTCTCTTCCATTTTTGAAATCTTGCTCTTTCTCTGATTGATTTTATGATTGTTTTGTGTTAACCGCCAGGCTGGATTGCATGTTCTCTAAGTACATTAGTACGCTTCTAAAAGCTAAATCTCGGTAGTGAAGATCTAGTAGACTGAAATCCTAGATATTTGTTCTGCTAAGAAGGTAGAACTTGTTAATAAATGTTAAAAAATAAGGCACAGGTTTTTTTTGGAAGCCTAGGCAAGTAACCTGATAATATAAGGTTCTTTTGACTCAATGATTAATGAAATTTTTATGAAAGCTTTTAACTGTGTTAGATTTCAAGTACTACGTAGAGTATTTTCCTAATGTACTGTGAGAATCCTTGTAGACTTAACAAGAAAGCTGGATATGGATGTCACTATAGTATAAGCTACTAATCTTTTTTGCCTTTTGAATGAATAGTATATTAATAAACTTCTCTTTGTGTATTAATTAGATTTGAGATTTTAAAATTTTATTAGGGTATAATGTATACATGTTACAGATTTGCCATTTTGACTGTTATAGACAATAATTGTATTCACAGTGTACATTCATCACTATTATCTATTTCACTGTCAAACTTTTCGTCACTTCAGACAAACTCAATACATATTGAGCATTAATTCTTATTCTCCTCTTTCCTCAGCAACTAATAACCTCTAATCTACTTTTTATATCTATTAAATTTCCTCTTCTGTTATTTCGCGTTAGTGGAATTCATTTGCTCTTTGAATTTTGGCTTATTTAGCTATATTTTCCCTTTTGTCTTTGGGCTTTTTAATTTAGCATAATATTTTCAAGGACAATTCATGTTAGATCATGCATTGTTGTTCTTATATGCTGTTTACTTGTCTACAACTCATAGTGACTCTATGAACAGTGTCTCTGAACCTTCCTTGGAACTACATTTATTTTTATGACTGTCAGTCACGATGGTAAGATACGTTGTATTCAGGCCATGGTCTTTGCAGTTACTTGCCTTGCATCAGAGAACTGGTCAGTGTCCAAAGATGACAGAAGAAGAATTGATGCTTTTGCAATGCATGGTTGTTCTATATCCAGCATTTTAAGAAACTGTGAAATTGTTACCCATAGTTTCTGTACCATTTACCATTTCTGCCTGCAAGGTAGGGAGACAGGATGCATCCCTGGCGTACACCCTTCCCTATTTTGAACCATGCAGTGTTAGCCTGCTCTGTTCTGACTACTGCCTCTTGGTCCAAGTATAGGTTTCGTATTAGCACAATTAAATGTTCTGGGATTCCCATTCTTCTCAGTAGTCAGCCACA
>NW_006399857.1:8130933-8156096 GCF_000299155.1 Elephantulus edwardii
TTATTCTTTTATAATGACACACCCTAGTTGATTTGAAGTGATATTTTTGTCTAATTTAATTTGTAATTTACTACTGAGTAATGATTTTGTATATTTGTCTTCATGTGCTTACTGGTAATTTGTTTATTTTCTTTAGAGGCCTATCAATTCCTTTGCGTAGTTTTTAAAAATATGCGGTGTACTGTGAACCTAAAATGAGATGGTTCAAGTCCCTCAACTATTATGAGGGGAAAAGATGGACCTTCTCTTTCTGAGGAATTTGTAGGCTTTGTTAGTTATGTGGCCGGAAGATGATCTCTATAAGGAGTCAGAGACATAGAGAGGGAGGGAGGGAAAGAGAGAGATGTCAGTGTGTAAGAATTCCAGTCTCCTCACAGCCTATCAATTAAGTGTTTTGGGCAGGTAGATCTCAGATTTTTAAAAAAAATTATAAATTACAACTCAATAATTTTATTAATGTCATCATTTGAAGGCATCAATTTTAATTGTCTTCCTATTCATTGTTTAGCTTTTTTCTTCTTTTTTAAAATTTCGCCTAGTATTAGCAGACTTAAATTTTGCCCATCTAATGGGACTGAAACTTATTCATCATTCTGATTTTCATTTGTGTCTTTCGTATGTTTATTGGTCCCTTACATTACTTCTGTAAATTTTGTAACTATATCTTCCTTCTTCTAAAAAAGTTAGGTATTTGTCTTTTTTTCTTGCACATTGCATAAGGCTATGCAATTTTTAAAACAATCTTTTGTTAGTTTTATGCATCACAAATACTTTCTAATCTCTTACTGTATTTTTCAGATGTTTGTCATTCCTTTACTGGGTTTTGTGCCTTGTTTAGAAATGTTTCCCAGTATTAAAAATATAAAGATATTTCCTTATAAAACTTATAAAATATAATTATGAACTTCCATAATTGTAAAATATTTTTTTCTATATGACATTTACTTACAACTTTTATCCCTTAGGAAGCTCTGGGGGCCTAGTCTGTAGGAAGTTGAACCACGATACAAAGGAACAGTTCAAATTCCTCAGGTACTTTGTGAATAAAAAGAGAATAATTTTCCCTCATGCTATCCTCAGCCTCTGAAAACTGCAAGAGGGTCAGCTGTGGGTCAGTTCTGACTTGATGACAGTCAGTTTGGTTTTTGGTTTTGTATTTTATTACAGAACCCTTAATTTGTAACAGAAGTTTATTTTGTTCATATAAATACCTACATATTAAGTCTACAGTAAGCATTGTTACAGTAGTAACTCTTGGAGAAATGCTGATTTAAGTGGATGAATCAGCTAATAACTTTCTTAAATAAGATAAATATTTGAGCTATTTTTCCTTGTCTTAATTGTATAGTAAAACCCATTAGTAGATTCATTCTGGGTCATTTTCTATACTTTATTATAATTTTAATAAATAGTCATATTCATAGTAGCTGTTCATTCATTTTGTTCTTTAAAAGCATCATAGCTTTCCTGTTAAACTTTGCCAGTGCTGCTGGTATTAGATGGTATCATATTGTGGTTATGATTTGCATCTTTCTTATTACCACTGATTTTGAGCATGTAATAAATATTGGAGAGGATGTGGCAAGATGGAACCCTTGTATGTTGTTGATAGGAATGTAAGATGGTACAACCACTCTTGATGGCCGTTTGGCGTTTCCTCAAAAAGGTGAACACAGAAATTCCATATGACCCTGCTATTCCACTACTTGAAATATACCCCAAGAAAATGAGAACTGAGGCAGAAACAGAACCTTGTACACTAATGTTCATAGCACGCTTATTCACCAATATGGAAAACAACCCAAATGCCCAACCACAGTGGAATGGATTGAGAAATTATGGTACATGCAACATGATAAAATACTATACAGCCTGCAAGAGCAATGATTTTGTAAATTACTACCTAACTTGGGAGAGACTGGAGTACATTATGCCAAGTGAACTAATTCAGTCCCGTAAGGACAAATATTGTATGAGACTGTTTTTTTGTAGAATGAGATTGAGAATCCTAAGAGGGGGTTGGGAAAGAGGACTGAAGATGGGTATGGGGTGTGGGGGGTTTCACATAATCATAGAGTCTCATAATTTGATGGGTGGAGAAGTGGTGTGAAAGAAATGCAAAAGATCCAGTGTGAAAAACTATTTATTGAAACTTTATAAATAAACCAGTATAAAAGAAAAATAAAAACAATTAAAAACCCAAACATTATATTAGAATCTTGCTTACATAACTCATATCATCAAGTTAATATTCGACTCAGAGTTACCCTCTGTTGGATTTCCAAAACTGTAAATCTTAATGAGAGAAGATTAATTTTTTTCCATGGAGTTCAGGTGAATTCGAATTGCTGGAGACATGCAGTCCTTTGGTTAGCCATGAAATCCACTGCACTCTATGCTAAATCTACACTGTCGTTGTTTTGCTATTTTGTACCAGGTAGTTGAAATTGACTCATAACTGACACTACAGTGAGTTTTCAGATGCAGTAAATCATATGGGAGGAGACTGCTCTTCTTTCTCCTGCAGAGCAACTGATGGATTCCATCTGCATAGCTTTCGGTTGCCAAAGCCACTAGAGCTCCTTCTAGGCTCGATATGAAGAAAAATTTAACTTGCAGATCAGTGATATGAACTGCAATAGGAGCTGTTTTTGTTGGATTAATGTATCACAATCAGTTTTTGTTGTTATGTTCTTTAGAGTCAGAACTGACTCATAGCTGACCCTTGAGGGGGATTTCAGAGGCAGTAAATCACATGGAAGGACATTGCCCATTTTTTCTTGCAGAGTAGCTGGTAGATTTGAATTGTGTGATTTCTGATTATGGATTGTTTTAATGATATTATAGATGAACACTATAAGTAAGCATGTATGCCAGAAAAAGAGTATAATAAGGAATGTAAAGAAAAACTCAAATTGTAAAAATACGTTTAGCCAGGAATTAGTTTTATATTGTTATTATTTAAGAAATGTTATTAATTATCAAAATACTTTCTTATTTTATGCAGTAAATTATAAAATTCAAACTTATATTCAAGTTTTTATATGCTAAATCTTTATACAAACCTATCAAAACAAAAAAATATGAAGCACAAAAAACTCAATACTTTTAATAATGAAGCTTATTAAAAAAATATATATTGGAAAAACTATTATGCTGGAAAGGTGAAGAGTCACTGAAAGTGAAGTCATTCAACAAGAGGAAGAAAACTATGTGTAGTATTTGATTTAATATGGAATATTGAATCATTGTTTTGGCATGTATAAAGTTATTATGTCATTCAAAACAATCGTTTCGATGATATCTCTGGTAAATACATTTAAAAGAATTTGTATATGAGATTAATATTAATAGACTGGAAATTAGTTGTTTTTGCTTTAAAGCTGAAAAAAGTAAAAAAAAAAGACATTTAAGGAAGGTGGGTGGGTAGTTGATCCCAGGAAAGGTAGACTTGTGGAAGAAATAGTTTTATTCTTGGTCTAAATTTCCCCTTTCTTTTGGGGAGCTCTTGCTCACATGCTTTGGGGCAAATTTTCAATGCTGTGTGTTAGGACTGAACCATGCCACTCTCAATGACATTAATGGTAATTTCTTGGCTAAATCTGCTCATGCTGTGTGCTGAAAATATACCCCCTAATGTTTGAGTAGTTTATCAGCTATTATAGATAGAGTTAGTAACTTATAAACTAGAATTATTCTGGGTTATGGTATAAATATCTATTTAGACAGTTTCAAAAATATTTAGTTGATAGAGGGTTATGTGACTGTTATATAGAGCTCCAACCTAATACTCAACTCCTTCATGTAAAAGTGCTGGTGCTCAATGAACTAAAGTATATATCTTAGTCCAAACAAAACTGAATTGCTGTGCTTTACTTTGAGTTCATTTTATTCCTTGATAGGATACTAAAAAGAAATCACTAAAGTACAGAGTGAGTGCACCCACTGGATTTGCTAATGCAGTGACATATGTTAGAAGCATTCTTAGAGGTTTTGTCTTTTTCTCCACTGTACTTTTTAAAAACCTGAGTGCATCTTCAAAAGTTATGTGTCCAGTAAAGGCTCTACAGTTTGTTCAGTTCCATTCTTACCCTCACCCTTGATATTTTCCTAACCAAGGCACAGTATTTAAATAGATCCTGCAAAGTGTGATCTTTGCTTGCTTACGTTTTTCCACTTTAGTACAAGTAGATGTTATATCATTAAACTACTTTTTCATAGTCATTTAATATTATACTGTTTAGGGAAAATTTAAGGAACTCTAATGTTCTAATGGGGAAGGAGTTGCACTACCAATCCAAAGGTAGGCTATTTGAAACCAATAGCTACTCTGTATCTGTGGGGGAACAGAGGGCAGTATCCTTCTGTGCAGTTTCAAGTCTCTGAGAGCTCTCTGGAGGTTCTGACTTAATGATATTACAACAGCAATGGAAATTTTAATCTCTTGCTAATATATCTTATCAGATACTTACTATATTATGCTTTAGATAATGCTATTTTTACTTTTTTAGTGTTCAGCAAAAATAGATTTTTGATCATTTAAGAATGCCCACAAAAATTACCTTATCTAGTCTTTGCTGAATAGTCTATAAATTTCACATTTTAAAAAAACATGTTTTACTTTGAATTTTAGTGAGTTTTGTTTGCTGTAAAAAATATATTTGTATAGAACATTCAAGAAGAAAAAAGAAGGATAATGAAATTATTCAGTAGAATATTACTGACATGCTCCAGAACCCACTGCTGTTGAATCAGTTGTAACTCGTGGCAAACCTCCATTGAAGTTCCAGGTGGTTTGTCTCTATGGAAAGAAACTGTTCGTCTTTATATTGCAGAGCAACTGGTGGATTCAAACTATCAGACTTTTTTATTAGCAGCCTAACCATAATCTGCTGTGTCATCCAGGCTCCTTCATTGACAGCCAAAAACATCCACAAACACGACAAAAACTCACTGCAGTGAAGTCTTTTCCTTTGCCTAGCAGCTCTACATCAAGTTCCTGAAGTTGTAAATCTTTATTGGTAGAAACCATGCATTCATTCTTCTTTAGTGAGAACCGTTCAGTTATCAGACATCTATCTACCTTACCCACCACACCAATGTATGAATTTAGGAAAGAGATCTAAGCCATGACGATACTAAGATTTTTTTTAATGCTGGTAGAAGAGTAATAGAATAATTTCACAACTTGTTTAATTTATAAAGATATGTCTCCCCCTTGTCAAGAAAACATACACTTGATTTTCACTTATCTTGTTAATGATATTGGACCTTACTACATGAGGCACAAACACTGTTGGATATTCTGTGAGAGATTATGGAAAATAACCTGGATTGAGGGATAAACCTTATGCTTAAGATTGCCGAGGGTGAATTTTATACTATTTGAACTCAACATTCCTCTCTATGTCATGAAGAAACATTTTCCAATTTGATTAAACTTCAAATCTGAAGCTTGAGGGCAAAGTAAATTCAAAGGATATATTTGGATTCATGAACGTGTAGTGAGTTTCTCAAACTCTGTTTATGAATTATGTCGTAAAGGAAAAGCAAGTAGAATAAGATACTAAAAGTCTGAAGAAAGAATATAAAGACAAAAGAAAGAGAATTTGAAGAGTTCAGCATAGATTGTGGAAATAATAGAAAAGGAAGAAGGAAGAAATGATCAAATATCTAATATTCATAATGTTATAGGGCTATTGACTGAGAAATGGCAGTTTCATTTCTAAATCTGTACATTCAGTAGTTTTAAGGAGAGAGGAATTGTGCTGAGACATTGAGGCATGAATTCAAAATGAGGACATGAAAGTTGCAATTAAGATTGTCAAAAATTATTTTTTAAAAGAAAGTCAGTGAAAAGAGTCAAGTCCAAGGGTAGTGTGACATGAGCATGGGTTAAAAGCAAGAATATTTTGTTGTTTTGCTTCTTTTGTGTGGGTAAGATTTACATAAATATACCATTAACAAGAAATATTAATTTATATTTCAAACTGGGTCACATCTGAGAATATGAAAGAACCATTAGTATTTAAATGGAGTACAACAGGCATACGCTTGGACTGTATGAGGCAAACCAGGACATAGACACCCAATTTAGCAGTTAAGGGAATTACACCAAATAGTATAATTATAATTTTTTTGGGATAGAGTAGCATCGAAAACTTCCACATCTGGATGATAATGAGATGCTGAAATATTGCAGCAGGTTTCTGAGATAACTTGATCTAGTGCTGCTTTTCAAAGGACTGGACCTAAAGCACTGGCAAAATTTGTGAATTCTGTACTAGTTGTTACATTAAATAGAGAGGGTATCTTCTTTGCAGTGAATGGAGGAGAAAGAAATATGTCATATTTCATGCCATTTTTACATAGGGATTTGCCCAGAGTACATAAAAAGAAAATTGTGAAAGCTTTTTTGCCACTTTAGTGCTCAGTTTACTTTTTTACGTTTTCCTTTTTGTTAGGTCTCTGAAACAAGAGACTGTTTAAGATCTGGAGGAAACTTTATTTGCATATTTTAGAGGATTTTCCCCCCTAAAATAATATTTTCTTAAGTAATATGCTAGGAATGTTACAGGGATAGAACTGACTGCTTTTTATACTGTGAGGGTCTCATTTGGTTTGCTTTGTTACACTATTGAATTCTCTTGTTCCTGCACCCGCCACATTGTGTACTGTTCTCCACAGTCCCTCAAGCTGAAAATTGATCTCCAGTCAATAGTGTGCAGTGATTCGACCTGCTCTGTAATCAGTTCCACTCTGTGAATGAAATCTATCATGGGAGACTTGATTACTATCTCTGTTAGGACTGACCTGGTTGAAAGGGCTGTCAAGCTGGCTGAAATTTGGAGGCTTTAGACCTTTGCTGTAAGGAATTCTTTGGTCTCCAAAAGAGCTAAATTGAGCTAAGAGGCAGGACTGGTGTTTATTGATCCCCCCTGCACCCCAACCAAACTAGAAGAAAGATAGAAATTTTAAAAGCTGTATACCCTAGGTTTTAAGTAACATACTTTATTCTTGCTGTTCTTTCTGGCAGGGCTTCAGATTACTTTATATAATGGAGAAATAAAACACATATTTAAGTGGTTAATAGAAAGCTGAAATCTTCTACACTGTTGCGTCAGTGTTCACATACACTTTTTCTTGAAAGCTGATAGTAATGTCAAAGAAGTGGTGGTTCCCCCTCCTTTTCTTTATTTTTTTTTCCCTGTGGGGATCAAACCATCTTTTGTTTGAAATGAAAAGCTGCGCTTTGATGTTTCACTGAGCCTTTTATTTTTTTTTTAAGTTTCCTTTAAACTCTGTTTTAAAATATAAAAGTGTACTTTTTTCTCTTTTTTACAGTAATGATAGATACTCAATTAAAAAATGAATAATATAAATAATAATAATGATAATGATGAGTAAGATTATCCTGCATCTATAAAAAATATAGTTTGTTAAATTTAGGTCACTGTCCTTCCACAAATCTACGCAAGATTTTTTTTTAAGTGAATGCAGTTGTATGCTTGACTGTGTTCTAAGACAACAGGTGTAACTATATGTTCTCTTTTTGTAACTGTGCAGTTTTCACATCTTTTATTTAATTACATATGGAAACTTTCCAACTTTCCAATATATGATGAAAATAGCTTTGCCTTATTCATAGAACTTTGATCTCAGAAGAAAGCAATTAAAGCAAGCTTTGCATATTAGCACATATGTAAACGTTAGCTGCGTACAGGTACCCATCCTGACACGTAAGATCATTCAGTGGATTTTGACCTCCTTGAGAAGCTGTACTTGAATAATTGAGGTGAAACAGATCATAAACAATAATGCTTTCTTTGCCTATTGTTTTATTTTTTTGGAAAAAAAAAATTCCTTCCCTAACCTCTCAGCTACCTTCATTCTCATCTGTCTATAATTTCTGACCACTTCACTATTAAGTCTATGTTCTTACTGCCACAGCCTTCACAACTCAAGATAAGTTAATATTTCAAATCTTAAGGACAGAGGCATTATTTGATCTGTCACAGTTGTATGGTTCCTGTCTTTCAAATCTGTTACATTAGAGAGGGATGATACAGATGGCCCACTGATGGGGACTAAATACATAGTATATGTGCAAGCTCTTTAGAAAGAAAGTTTGTTGGTGATACTAAAACACCTTTTGTATGTATTTTTTTTTTCATCCCTTTGGTTAATTCTAGGATAAATACCTATAAGAAAAAGTGTACATGTTATACATTTCAACATACCCAGCTGAATTGACTCTCATAAAGGTTGTTCCATAGACACTCTCACCAGTTTTTCCCTGAGTACATTTTCATGTATGTATACAAAGAATACCAGACCCTCCAGTCCTTGACCTGTAACTAAAAATTTTTGACTAATAAAGTTTTAAGAACATTTACTTAAAAATGAAATTTACAACTTATTTTTCACTATATGGTCCAAACATTTTCTGCTTTAAATTATTCTACCATAATTTTTGTAGGATTTAAAAATAATTTTTATTATTAATGCTTTGCTTATCACCAATTGCATGTGATCTTCCCCATTACACTTTGAATCTTGTTTATCCTGCCTATTCTTAAACAGGGATTTAACGAATGTATATTTTAAGACAAACGTTGTTGTTGTGATTAGGTTCCATCAAGTTGATTTCAGTCCGTAGCAACCTTGTTTATATTACAAAACACTGCCTACCCAGTACTGTCCTATTAGTTGTCCTGATGTCAGTCTATCTAATTAAATATCTTTGTTATTTTCACTTTTGATCTGTTTTACCAAATACATCATTCTCATCCTGAGAACATCTCCAAAATATGTGAGGTAAATCTTCACTTGCCTCCTCTCTTAAAGATAAGTGCTGAATAACCCTATGTGGGCATTTTGTTCACTTACTTTTATATTTACTTTGTAATGAAAACTGACTGGATGGTATGTCACCAACATCAACAGTAATTTTCTAGCATATCATGTGTTCATAATATTCAGGTTATACTTACCATGTGTCTTAAAACTAGCAGAGGGTATTTTTAACAAGTTCGTTGCCATTTAGACCAGTGATTCTCGGAAACATACAAGAGCATTTTCAGTTGTCATATAGATTAAGAGTTGCCATTGGCATTCAGTGTTAAATATTTTCCAGTAATGGTATCAGGTGCATGAATAAAGATTTTTACCTATTTACATTCTCCTTGAGAAACAGTGTTTTCTTTATGGACTCCATAAAGGCATGGACCTTATGTTATTTGTTATTTTCAAGGAGCTCCTGGTGTCAAAAAGATTAATTGCTCTACTTCTAGCCAAAATGCTGGTGGTTCATACTTACCTAAAGGTAACTCAGGACAGATCAGATAATTTGTTTCTGAAGTACTTCAGCTTTTAAAACTCTATGTGCAGCAACAACCTTGAGATTTGGTTTTTTTGGTTTGAAGACAGCATTATGATATCATAGTATATTCCAGTTAATGGACCTATAAATTATTTACTCTTTCTATCTTGCCTCCCAGTCATTGCATGAGCTGCAAGTGCCCATCTATGGCACAAGATGAGAGGATAGTCGCAAAGTACCCTCAATCTCTGGTTAGTGCTAAGACATATTTGCTTATTAAGAGAATATTCAGGGGCTTTCTCAAGCTACATATATCTGTCATCTGAGCTCATAATCTACCTTGTTTTCAGTCTGAACATGTTACTGATTACTTCCTCCTTCTTAATGGTTTTGATAATGACTCTATCACAGTCCGTGATCTTTGCAGTTACTTGTTATGCATCAGAAAGCTGGACAATGTCTGAGGATGACAGAAGAAGAATCAATACCTTTGAGTTGTGGTGCTGGAGAAGTGTCTTGAACATACCATGGTCCTCCAGAAAAACAAACATTTTGTCTTGGAGAAGGTGAAACCAAGTTTCTCCTTGGAAGCTAGGATTTTGAAGCTCCATCTCACATACTTTGGGCCCATGGGCAGAAGGAACCAGTCCTTGGTGAAGGACATCATGCTCAGAGGTGTGGAGGGATAGCACAGGAGAGGAAGAGCCCGAATGAGATGGATTGATACAGTAGCTGGGGCTATGGGGATAAGGGTGTCAGAATCAGTGAGACTGATTCAGGACAGAGCAGGTTTCAGAGTTGCTGTACATAGGTTGGTATGGGTTGCAGGTTACCCAATGGAGCATAATTAAAACGACAAAAGAATTTAGCTATTTTACTTTTTATGCTATTGTACCTTGGTGACACTCTGATCTACTAGAGATGACCTCCCCATTTTTCTTAATCTAAATTAACCTTGAGAAGAATAGAAGTCCCAGAACACTTGATTGTGCTCATGCAAATCCTGTAACTAGACCAGGAAGATATTTTTTAAACAGAGCAAGGGAATGCTTTATATTTCCTCAAGGATATATCATTTTTCTATCCTTTTTTAATCTATATGTAGAATAGATACATCATTTGGAAACTGGGATTTTATGAAGACATATGTGACAGTAAGATTTGAGGAAGAATCATCAAAAGCCAGCGTTATGCAAACGACACACTTCACCGTAACAGAGGATGACTTGAAGTGTTTGCTGCAAAAGGTCAAATATTGTACCCTTACATAAGCACAATTAAGTACTCTGAGATCCCTTTTAATGTTAGCCATAACTTGTTATGATCCATACAGTCAACTGCCTTCATACAGTGAATAAAGCATAAATGGACAGTCTTCTGGTATTCTTTACTTTCAACCAGGCTCCACCTGTCATCAGCAACGTTGTCCCTGATGCAATGAATTTTTCTAAATCTTCCTTGGAATTCTGGAAGTTCCTTGCCTGTGAACTGTCTTAACCTTTTTTCAGTGATCTTCAGCTGTATTTTGTTTTCACGGAATATTAATGATGTTCATCGATAGATTCCACATTCTTTTGGGTCACCTTTCTTGAGAATGGGAACAAATATGGACCTCTTCCAATACTTTGTCCAGAAAGCTGGAATTTGGATATGAATTTGGAATGTATCCTACTTATTTTTAGTTATTCCATTTAGACTTTTTATAGATGGCTTCTCTGAAGCTAGAAGGAGGAAAAGCAGTCTTCTGCAGTCATACTGCTTTCATATTTATAATAATGATTAGCATTTTATTTTTATTTTTGTTTATGTATTTTGCTTCTGTAGTATAAAATCCCTGAAGACAAAGTACCTTGTTTCTTTCAATAAGCAGAATACTACACAAACATTTCTCTGTAATTGGAATTTATTGAATGTGTGAACTAATCTGGGTGAATGTATACCATCAAACTTGGGAGGAATTGTGGAGAAAATTGTCTTTTTATCCAAACAATCCAAACATTGGAATGTTTCTTGGTATTCCTAGAAATCATATTGTAAAACCTTAGGATATACCCTATTTACAAAAGATAAATTTAGATGGCATTATTCATTATTGAAGGTCTGTGGCTTAGTGGAAAGGAATACCTCTGCTAATCCAATGGCTCATTGTTTGAGTCCAGTAGTTACTCCATGGGAGAAAAGTAATCTCTTCCCATGGAATTGACTGTCTCTGAAAACCTATTGAAAGGCCAGCTTTGACTGTCAAGTCATACCATTAATTACTGATTTAGCAATCTATTTTAAAGTTTGGTTTTAGACATAATTTACAATTTATTTTATCTTGTTGAGTACATTTTAACAGCTCATCCATCATTTCAGCAGTTTCTACATGTACTGGAGTGATAATGGTTAAATTCTTAAGTTGTGCAACCATTCTCACTTCCCTCCCAAGTTGTTCCTCACCCATTAACATCAATACACTGCTCCTTAAATTTCCTGTCTGTTCTTCTGAATTGTTGTTTTCAGTTTGCTCCAGTGTAGATAGTTCACAAAAGAACACAATGATTTAGACAGACATTCTTTATTAATTCAATTACTTGACTTTAGGAAGACCTCTTGAAAAATGGATTCATTTGCCATGGAACTAAAAGAACTGGATGGTGTCTGACTATCATTATTGAACATCTAAATCAAAGATTCTATAAAAGAATTTTGATCAAAAGGGTGAAAATTGAAGAGATCTTAAAATTCCTTTGGCATTCATGCTTCCTGGAGCTTTGGAGATTGAACGAATCACCTGAAACTATTGCCCTGCAGTAATCCTTAAACCTTAAAGAAAAATGTTCACTGGAAACTTCTTAGATAACATCAATTTTAATAAAAAGTTTGTTGTTAAAATTTACTCTGTGTGAATCCTTAATTCATAAAAAAGACATATACTTTATATAAGCAATGTAAACTGATTTAAAGATAATCACATGTATTAGCAACTAAATAGGAATAGCAGTTAATATTCATAAATAGGAAAGAATACTTGGAAATTTATTAGTGCTTTCTATTTTGCAGTGCTATAAATTTCCTTTAAAATATCAGTAGTTTGAGTATACAATAAGTCTAAATATGTAGTGCCTCTAGGTCATTATTCTGAATACAAATATTTGGAATTGAAATATATTGGGGGGGAAAGCACTGTTAATTGTATGCATAATCAGTTATCTGATTGAAAGTAAATTTACATTTACAGATCATGTACAATTACCTTAATTTTTCATTTATATGAAAAATTTCTAAAATCCTCACCATGTTAATATAATAGAAGGAAAATAATAAACCATTCTGTTTAGTATAGCATCAAATGCCACAGAAACATTTAATATACCTAGCTAGGACATTTGGGAAGGAAAAAAAAATTATGTTCCTGGAAATGTAATTTGCTCTGGTATATAATCTGTGAGAAACCTTATATGATGAGAAGATATGAATTATTTGTATTCTGATGAAAAGTGAAGATATATTTATCTTAAAAGAAAGACTAAATATTAGATTGGATGTTGTATGCAGCCAAAGAATGAACTAGAATGATCACTAGTAAGAGGACCACTTCTAGATGTTATGTGACTAACTTACTTTTCTGACATAAACTGACTTGTTTCCAAATTTCTAGATAGCATGTAGAAGCACAGCTTCTCTAAACATATTTTCTGACATTGGGATGATGTATACAGTATTTCTGTACTGAATTTTACTACGTGACTCTTCCTTTCTGTTTCACACTCATTGTCTTTGAGTCTGAACTGAGTCATTGTTGACTCAGGAGAAGTTTTTCGAGATTGTAAACTGCATGCCAGGAGATTGCCCATCTCTCTCCCATAGAAATACTGGTGTATTTGAATTGCCTGCCTTTTGGTTTTGGAAGCTAAAGTCTTACCTAAATGAATGAATTATTAGAAAATATTTATTTTAAAAACATTCTAAACATGGCTATAAAGTTTATCTTTTCAAATTCACTTGGGTTAATGCGTGAGGCACCTCTCATAGGATTTCTCTGCTCATCAAATTGGATTTAGAAACAGATTGATCATCCCTGTAAATTAAATGAGAACAACATATAGTGTTAAATTGGATGAGACCATACTAGTGAATGATGTTCTCGTAAATTCATATGCTAATTAGAATATTTACTTTCTGATAAAACATAAATGAGTGACTATAAGAATTCATATAGATGCAGTTCATACTCTCCCAGCAAAGAATATTTATAAATTATTTCTTTCTATGAAGAAAAGAGTAAAAAATGAAAAAAAAAAGTAAAATGCTTTTTGCCTTTGCTAGGAAGAGAATCTTTAATGTGATAGAATTTGCTTATTAAAAAGTAATAAAACTGTGAGTTAATAAGCCACCTATTTAGTTTTTGTTTGGAGAAAAGATACTTAAGCAAATGAACATGCCTATGTAGAGAACTTGGATTAGGAGCTATCAGACTAGGCTTTTCATGCTTCTACGAGAAACAGAGAAGCAGTGCTTAGAATATAGCAATCCCTTTCAATTCTTTTTTACTGTTAAAATTATTCCATGTTTTAGAAATATCATTACTGTTTAAGATTATCCTTGTAATGAGAAATCATAGCATGCATCTTGAAAAATGTTCCCACTTCGGTTTTGCTCATTCTTCTCCTAGTGCAATTATAAGTGCATGAGTGCAGTGTATGGCTATTCAGGTCAAAGTCTCTTTCAAGACTGATATTCCTGTTACTCAGTTTATCGATCTATTAACATACTAAAATGTCAAAAGCTTCATTTTTTTAAGAGTAGAATGTCAATTTCTTTTTACTTAAGGCAATTTAGCCAGTACAAAAAAACCCCAAGAAATTTGACAGTTGCAGCCATCAGGGAAAAGAGTGGCTGATGATGATTTGAGAAAATACAAGTAAAGCTACAAATACATTTTAAGATACCCAAAGTTTATGTTTCTAGGACAATGCATAAAGTAAGGGTACAGTAAAAAAAAGGGGAGAAAGATCACTATATGTATCTAATTCCTGAATTGCACATCCTGATAAAAATTTTCTTCATTCTTCTAAACTCTTTTTTTTAAAGAAACATAAAGAGCACATGACTTTTGTACTATATAGCCCAGTGTATCATTGTACTTAAATGAGCATAAAGAAGTTTTCAGTCAATTATTGTTTACACCTAAATATTTGAAGCTGTGATTCTATAATGAAATAAATGCTTTATGTTGAAAATTAGAATTTTATTTATCATAAGTGTATTGAGAGCACCAAGAATTGTCACATATATGATGTTGTATGGAGAGCTAACATTATATGTGTATTAATAATAAAAATGTGATAATATGTAATATATAAAATATATCACATATAGCATTAAAATTACTTATAAAAACAGTTTATATCGGTAAAAGATCAGTCAGGCCACAAATAATCCCACTATTCAAGTTGTCAGTGAAATTTGAACAATCAAATTCCCCCAAATCTCTCTTAGCATACTCCTTTTATGAGGGAATAGATTACTTTGATTTTTTATATATTTGATTTACAAAATTACTTAGGCCTGAAGAATGATTTGATTATTATCCACACTTGATATGGATTGAAACTATTGTCGTCTGTACTTGTGTTTTGGGATTTGGGCGAATCCATTCCTGTCAAGTCTATGGAAGTTTTTGTCTTTCCCTTTTTTTCCTTGGTAGAAATGTGCTGTCCTGGGAAGGTCTAGGAGGACTATATCTGTTTCGAGTTTTCACTTTGATAAAGCATGGAACATAGCAGGGCTTTGGGTGGCTTGTTTTGCTCAGTGTGTAAGTGTGAAGGGAGGTGTGGGGGTGGAAATTGGGCTCATTATGCCTTTCAGTTTATTCGTTTGTTGGTTCCCCTGTCAACCTGCCAGCTCTCTCTGTGGGATAACTGCCCTTTGTATAATAATCTGCCAACATTCATGGTGGTTGCATTCACTGTACCCATTCTACTGTGGAACTCCATTACAACTGGGTTTTGAATGCAAAGCTTCATGATATCTGGGTATAAACAGTGTACTGAGCTACAAAGGCACTCTTTGTATTTCTTAGTCTTCTTATAATCCCATTTTCTTTCTTTCTTTTTTTTTTAACTTTAAAAGGAGATTTTCTGGAAATAGGAAGGAAAATACATGAGACCACCATTCTGCTCCATACTTTCATAATGTAGTGTTTAAGTTAGGGGTGGGGATGAAAGAGCTTGCTTCTAATTTTAAAAACTGATTTATTCCTTAGTCTAGAATGTGCCAAATGTGAGGCTAATTTTCTACCTGTGGCTGTGTGGGTGAATTGGCCTTTGTTTTCTTCTTGTTACCTTGGCTGGCAGGTTGCCGCATGCCTATTATTGGCATGTGCTGTAGAAGTGCCTCCCTGATCTCTGTAAACTTGCTCTTTGTCCAGGGCGGTTCTGTAGAATGCTCAACCCTGTACTTCAGCTCTGTTCTTCTGAAATTAAAATGTGCCTTTGACCCCTTTATGCTTATATCCACTGAGTGTGTTTCATTTATTCTCTGTTCTGGAGGAGTTTTAGGTCATTTTGAGATTTAATGGTGAACTCTTCAATTTGTAGATAAGTGACAATTACACATTAAACAGACAGGCTTCTTTCTTTTTCTCGACACCCTCACACCTTACTTCAGAGCCAGAATTACAGTCTTGAGTGATGAAGAAAGCTATAATATTAGCATACACAGAAAATGAAAATAAAATCTAGGGCCTAAGGTGTTTTTAAAATTCCTTGTCCCTAACTAGGGCCTCAGCGATTATCTAGATTGCTACTTTTTTATCTCCTCCTGGCTTTGTTTTTGTTGAAATATTTAACTTAGGTAGAGATGATGTTCAGTCTTTTTATAAAAGGAAATGGATCATTTAAATTACCTTGCCGGGGTTTTTATTGAAAAAGCAAAGATTAATTGAACGTTTGCCAGGTGTCATTGTTTATATGTATTTTCCTATTTAACTGGTGATATAGCACAACTATGAAAATCAATGCTTTCTCTAAAGATGTTTGGAATTTTGAGACACAAGTCTGTTTATGTTAGGACATTTCAGTTGTTTGAACAGAGCTCAGACCTGCATACCTACTTATGTTTACTGTTTTTGAGTTGCATATTATTTTTTTTCAAGTAAAGAATTATAAAAAATCCAATGTCTTGTAATTTCTAAATTACCACACATTGGTACATAGCAGATCTTAGGTATTTTGACAGGACAAAACAAAACAAAAAACTCTTGTTATATAATACGTCCAACAGATTTAATATGTATCAAAGTAGCACTTTAAGGACTTCAGAGAATATACAGAATGAGGAGAAGTGGTCCTTCTATTTTTTTTCTTTTTATTACTAGATGTCTCTTGAATATTAGTGATTGCACACACACTTCTGTGTTGGATTGTGCATGTATTACCACTAAAAAAAAAAAAAAGGAAAGAATTTGTGATAGTTAACATTACAGATACATGTGTGAGACTTCGTTAACTGAACTGATTCAACACTTTTTCAAAATTTGAGGACCAGAACAGCTTACCACATATAAGCTCTCATTTTTTAGTAAATATTAAAGTATTGTAAATATAGCTGCTGTTGTTGTTAATGCCATTGAGTCAGGTATAACTCATAGAGACCCTGTGAACAACAGTTCTTAACCTGTCCTATCCTGTGCCATCCTCACAATATCTGACACACTCAATCCTAGAAGTAGTCACTGTGGCAGTCCACCTGGATGAAGGTCTTCTTCTCTGCACAATCTCCCCACCTTTCTAAGCACAGTGCCCTTCTCCAAGGAATAGCTTTTCCTGGCATCATGCCCAAATAATGTAAGATGAAACTTTGTCGTCTTTGCAAGTAAGGAAAACTCTGGCTGCACCTTCTCTAAGACCTGTTTGTTCCTTTGACAGTTCATATGATGCTCAGTTCTCTTCTCTCAGACCAGAGTTCAAAGGCTTACATTCTTCTTCTGTTTTCCTTATTCATTGTCCAGCCCTTGGAAGCAGAGCAAGTTTCTGAAAAGACCATGGCTTGAATCAGGTGCACATTGGCCTTCAAACTGACATCATTGGTCTTTAGTAATTTGGAGACATCCTTGACTTCAGACTTGCACAGGGCAATACATTTCCAAGTCTCCTTACTATATACCAAGTATATAGATTTTGGACCTAGTAAAATAACGTTGTTGACAGTTTCAAACATTTCTCCATCTAGCATGCTGTTGCCTGTTGGTCCAGTTGAGATACAATCCATATTGAAGGCTTTAATGTTTGACTTTCATCAGCATGTGCTTCAAGTCCTCCTAATTTTCAACAAGCAAGGCTTTGCTGAAAAGTTTCAAAGCTTAGAGCAAGCAAGTGTCAACAGTAGAAGAAAGCATATTGTACCTTACCTGCACAATCTTATCCAGGTACAGAGTTTGACCTTTTGGTGCAAAGCCCAATTTTTTGGTACAAACCTTGACCCTTTGACTTCTGCCAGGCTTTATTCAAAGCATGTGGTCTTAGAGAAAGCAAGTGATTCTAACAGAAGAAAGCCAATGTCATATAAATTTTTGTAATCATATTTATAATTATATAGCAGTAGTACATCAGTTCTTGTTGTTGTTGTTTTGTGCCATCGAGTCACCTGTGACCCATAGTGACCCTATGTACAGCAGCTCTGAATCCTGTCCTGGCTTGAGCCAATCTTGAGCCACCCCGGCTGCCACAATCACTGTGTCAATCCATTTCATCCAGTGTCTTCCTCTCCTGCACTGTCCCTCCACCCTTCAAGCATGATGTCCTTCTCTAAGGACTGGCCCCTCCTATCCAAAGTGTGTGAGACAGAGACTCAAAATCCTTGCCTGCAAGGTGCACCTTGGTTTCACCACCTCTAAGACAGACCTGCGTGTTTTCTTAGCAGTCCATGGTATCCATGGTATTAGTACTCTTCTCCAAGACCTCAACTCAAAGGCACTGATTCTTTGCCTCTCATCTTTAATCATTCTTCAGTTCTCTGAAGCATAGTCATTATTTATGAAGACCATGGCCTGGGTCACGCATACCTGATTCTCTTGACCGATATTGTTCTGCTCACTACTCTAGGCAATATAAATTCGATGTTTAGATTAGCTCATTATTTCCTAAAAGAAAACCCAACAAAAGGTAGCCATATATAATGTAAAGAAACATTATCATACTCAAATGAGTTCTGAAAATGCAGCATATTATTCTTTCTTAGATGTTTCCATAAGTAATAATATCTTAACAGCTCGGAGAATTTGACTATTGCTGTTATTGATAGTGAATCTTACCCAGCTCATTAAAAAAAAAAATCTATGGGAGAGGAGAACAATTTAATATTATTGTCCTTATTTTTAGCTCTCTGGTAGCCTAGTGGCACGAAGCTGAGCTGTAGAATGAGTTTATGCTGCAATTCCAAAGGCAGGTTGTTCATATCCACTGGCTATTCTTTAGGAGAAGAATGGGCAGTCTCTTCTTGTGTGATTAATTGTCCCTGAAAACCCACTGAAGGTCAACTATGGGTCAGTTACGACTCTACAGTACACAGCTACAACTTCTTTATAAAAGCTTAGTATTCTTAATTTATAGCTACAGAAAAACATACTTTGGTAAGTGCTGGATTAGATATCTTTTACAGTATTCTCTATCTTTAAATCCATGATTCTGGAACTGTATGCACTTGTTTATTCACTCAGAAACACTTTAGGTAAATAAAGGTTCTCATCTGTATAATTCACTGTAATGGACTTAATGCATTCAAATTAAAGCAACAACAACAATAGCATTGACAGTGGTTCTTTTTAAGAAGCATTCTTCTGAAATGAGTATTTTATATGCTCTGTAGGAGAGAAAGAACTAAAATAATTCCTATGATTTATTTTCTATACAGTGGCAAGTAATTCTATTTTTCATAGTCATCAGTCAGTGAAAATTAATTTTAAGACCTTTCTTCAGGATCACTTAAATAAAACAATATACATACATACACACATATGAGAAATTGCTAGTCATTGCAATGCAAAATTAAGTAATTGTAATGGCAAGTAGAAGCTGAGTGGATGCATGCAAGTACAAGATTGTAAAGTTCAAAAGAAATGCAAGCATGATTAACAAAAATCACTGGCAGAAACAAATTGTAATTCTGTAGCTTATGAATCCTTGAATAATATTCTTTAAAAGTATAATGTTCCCTAAAAGGTCAGCCAAAAGTCCTACTTTAGTCTATTGTTCCTTTGAAATGAGTTTTCTAATTTAGGTATTTCCTGACATCAAGAAAGTTAAGAAATCCAGAAGATTTGAAAAAAAAATTCCTTTTGCAAGTTAAGGTGATGGAGGTTGGTGAGAATAATAAGAGTTGAGCCTGTCCTGTTAAGAAAAGAAAGATACAGGTTTTAGAGTGCTAAGGATCAGGGCTCTGTAACTTCTACAGATCACTTTTTTGTTTGCACAGGCCATTATCTTAAATTTATATCTGGTGAAAACATTTCTAAATTGGACTTTTGTATACTGACTTAGCATATTAAAGACTTCATGCCAGTGTTATTAGTTATGCATTTTTAAATAATTATGTTGATTTTATAAATAGGAGATATAATATCCAAGAACATAGCAAAAATAATGAAGTAGTTCTCAGACATTTTTCTAGCTCTAGTGATTACATGATTGCTTCAATAGTGTAATTTTTCAACTCTACATAATTAATGACTCTGAGTAAGCAATTAAATGATGTTTAATTTTGATAACTGTTATGATTAAATAATTACATATTTTGTTATTTCTGAAAATTAATTGTTTTATTGGGTGTTATATGTGAATTCTCATTCACTTAATTTATTGAGTTTTGTTTTATAGAAAATGTTTTTTAAATCACATGAAAAGACACAATAGCAGAGATTCTATATGTCATATTCCATGACCAAGAATTTAAGAAAGGACATGAATATAAGAGTTGTTAAGTATATTATTTCTGACTTTAATGACCCCACCTCTATAATGGGAGCTCTGCTTGCCTACCGGTAAGAAGTTGTGCTGCTGTCCACACAGGCATATGATTCAAATCCTCCTGCTGCTTTGCAGGAGAAGGATGGACAGTCTTCTAGTGTGTGATTTTACTCTTTTGGAAAACCTGCTGGAAGGTCACCTATACTTAGTTCCAGTTCCACGACGTATTAAGAACAAGTACCGCCACCACCACCACCACCACCACGACTTCTATAGCACTCTTCTGTCAATATGCTGTTCTGATGTAACCTGGGATTGCTGGGATGCTGAACCTTGTGCCATTGGCATATCAAATGCCATAACAGTTACCCATGGTGGTCAGTGTTTGGTGGACTCCCCGTTTAAGAAAGGTTTGGAAGAAGGAGTGGCTTTCACTTCCTAAACAACATGCCTCTGGAAACTCTATAAACTTTGATAAATGACGGTAGATATGCGAAGGATCCAGGCCTTTTGGTTATAGGGTCACTATGAGTCGTGCTCGACTCAACAGCAATCAACAACAATAACAACATTTAGACTTTGTATGATGACGTTTTCTTTGCCAGTTTTCTGTTTCTTCTAAAATGTGCATAATATTATTAATGAACAGGAAAACAATTATCAAAGACAATTTCTCCTCACTTGGAGAAGACATTTATTTGATGACAAACATAGTATTTTACAAACAAGTTAAAAAAACATGTATAGGCTTTAAATCTGCATGAGACACAGAACCAAAAGTTTATCACATTTTAGAATCTTGGCTTCAAGAAAATACCCAAGGAATTTCTATGTTTGGGTAAAGTGGTTTAGGAGTAGCTGATGTGAAAAAGACTGCAGGATTTTAATTCATTTGCCACACCTGATCAAGGGCTTACTACATGCCATGCCTGCTGCTTTTGTGCTATTAAGGAATTTGTAGTAACAGCAGAAGTGGAAACAAATTAGTGCAGTTCAGTCATGGAGATACTTTGTGTAGAGGGTTTGTTTAGGTACAAAATTAAAATAGTTTCCACTTTGAGAATCACATTGGATGTCTGTGATTCATTCATTTTAATATGATTTAATAGTCGCTTAGGTATCATAGTTAAAGCTAATGTCACTGTAAAATATATCAATTATGATTGATTAATTCAGTTATACTTAGAATTAAGCATACACACACCCCCACGTGCACCTAAAACAAACAAATTGGGAATTAGGGACATTCTTAAATAGAAAAAAAAAGTGATTTAATAAGTTCAAAACTATGCTATATATGAATGTATTAAAAATGCCTTCATTTTGGCAGCCCAACTAATGACCCTTTATGATACACATTTGAAATATAATTTCCTTAAAATGTTTGTCTTCTTTATAATAGAACTGCTAATAGTTGAATTATATGTATATAAGTTTTTTCAGTAACTTTGTACCTATCATGTATGAAATCAGCGGCATTATATTGAAAAATAGCAGGTTATTAGAAAGTTTCTGTAGTAATACATCTTGAATTTTAAAACATGCTTTTATGTTAGTATGTTTCTTCACCTGTGTAGATGTGGACTAGGGGGGAGGGATTGTATAACCAACAAGTTTTATTTTTCAAAGAGAAGAATGAACCGGGGGAGGGGGAGGTTGGGCTAGGAGAACTAAGTGCAACAATGAATGAATGGAAAGCCAAAGTATCTGTAAACTTTCATTAAAATTAATTAAAAAATATTAAAAAAGAAAAAATGGATTAGTTTGAGGAAGGAGATACTGAGGGTGACGGTATCTTAGAATAGATGTTTGTAGATGCCAGAATACATGGTTTTATCATTCTACATCCTTCTAGAATTGTTTAAGTTGTTTTGTAGAGTAAATACAACTTCATAGGAACCCTATGAAAACAGTGAAGTAGTGAGTGTGTTATGAGCTTTTTACATTTCCATTGTTTGAAACCTTCCCTAGATTTGTAGTGAGAGTTGCTATAAACTTTTTATCTGCCTTTGATGATGTCAAAGTGAAAATTTTCAACTTAAGAAAGTCGGGTAAACTTATATTTCTTTCTTTTCCCTGCACCTTAATGAGGAGGCATGTTAAATTTTATTTCCCTCTAGTGACTAAGTTACTTCTTAATAACTGTGCAAAAAATTGCATTAACTACTTCAGATCAGCAGGTACCATTTAATACATTATTGAAATACTGTATAATGTAAATCATTGTATAATGTATTAACACACTATTCTGTTTTTTTTTAAATTTTATTTTTATTATTTGTGTGTGTGTGTGTTTGTGTTTACCATCAAATCGGATCACACTGGTAAAGGAAGAGATTGTCTCCCCTTCTTCATCATGGTATCTGTTGATTTGAACCATTCACCTCTGGGATTGCAGTGCAGCTTCTTGCCACTAGGCTACCAGAGCTTGCCCATTCTGGTTTTGTTTTTTTTTTTTTTTTTTTAATATTTATCTCACAGCTACCTAAAGTAGTATATGGAGGTGTCTGAATTTAAAAACGAGGGAAGTTGTGTGTTTGTATTATATCTCTGACTCATATAGATGCCTGAAAAAGAAAGATGCACTTAAAAGGAAACACTATACCTGCTTTGTTTCATTCACTCACTGCCATTGAGCTGGAACAGACTCCTTTGGGCTTCGTAGGCTGTAAATGGAATGGCGGGAGATTGTCCATCTGTTTGGTGGATTTGGACTACCACAGGGGCATTCTTTTGTATTAGCAGTGCAACTCCTTATGGACTACACTGAGTTAGGTACTAGAAAGTATAATGTATGTTGTGAAAAAAGGAATGTAAACATGCTGTACTGTGCCACCAATAAAATTAAAACAATCATTATTCTATCGTATCTTTCCTTATTATCTCATATTTATGTGGAGAATTTGCACTTATTTCATTATGTTAAAAACTCAGCATAAGATTTTTTATAAAATTTAGACTTTTTTCCTTATTTCTCAAAAGTAAAAGCCTTTTATATTGAATCTGATAATTATTTTTGTATCTTTATTATTCTTAGTTTACTCCAGGTGACAAGATGACGTGTGAATGTTTTAGCATCTACATCAGTAGCATGTCTTTCAGCATTTTGTGTACTTCCTTATAATTTGTAATAAAAGAAAAGATTGTTGATTATATAGGAAACATAGTTTCTTATAAGAGGAAGCCTATCAAATCATCCTGAAGACACAGATAACATTTTCATTCCTTTAGGTACACATGAATATTTTAATCAATATGATTTGCTGTGATTCTTTTCCTATGTAGTTGATTTTTCATTTTGCATATTTATATTTTAATTTGTGAATTTCATGTTATAACTTGAAATCACTAGGAGGACAATTTTGAATTTGTATTAAGATAGTATATAAAAAGCCACTAGGTGCTATTTTAGTAGTTTGAACACTTTAATAAGTTCATATAGCAAATGTCCTTTATTATTATAAAGAAATGTTATGGGAAAAGAAGTCATTCAAACAAGTATCTTGGTACATGCTTCCAGTGTAAATGTAAATGTACAGTCCTAAAATACATTAACAAAACTTACATTCTTTGGATAGTGTCTGCATAATTCTCAAATTAAACTTTTTACAAGACAGAGTTAAGATTATTTAATGAGTGAAAATAAATTTTTATAATACAGAAAGCTTGAATGTGAAAAAGCAAACTAGTCAAAAGTATAAGATATTGTAATGAGGTTAAATATTCAGTAAATCATGACTGTACTATTTTATTAGACATTGTTTCATAAGCTGGAAGATCTGGCTAAATGATAAATCTGCCTTTTAATATAAAGTGGTTAATTTTTAAAATAAATTATTTCTCTTTTACTGCAGTATTTAGCTAAATCTGTCTTAAATAATATGAAAAGCTATACTTATGTAAGAGTTATAACACAAGATACAAGTGAAAAATGCTACTAAGAAATTCAAGCTGTCCTTACTCATACCTTGTCATAGTTTTGCAAGTGTATTTGGTGCAGATTTGGGAGGTGGATGGTGTTTGTTGTTGTTATATACTGTTGAGTTGGAATCTACTCATAGCAGACCCTCCATCAAGTTTTTAGAAGTCGTAAATTGCCCAGTCCTGGAGGAGACTGTCCTTCTTTCTTCCATGGAGTAGCTGGTGCATTTCATCTACCTGCCTTCATGTTGGCAGCCCAATTCCTGACCCATTTATGATAAACATATGAAATATAATTTCCTTAAAACTTTTGTCTTCTTTATAATAGAACAGTTTATGGTTGAATTGTATGAAAATAATTTTTTTCAGCAACTTCGTATCTATCATATATGAAATTAGCAGCACTATATTTAAAAATAGCATGTTATTAGGATTTTTATGTAGTAGTACATCTTGAATATTTAAAAAAATGTTCTTGTGTTTGAGTGTTCCTTCACCTGTGTAGATGTGTTCCGTCAATCAGTGGATTCATTTCAGCCATATTTTTTGACATTTAAAAAATGTTCTTTGAATTATAGAAAACAATAGAAAAAGTATTTTATATCCTTCTAAGAATTTTTTATGATATATTTTTACATTTAGTCATTAGTTTTTAATGAGTGATTATAGAAAATAAAAAAACCCAACACCCCAACAAATGAACAGTCCTGACCATTTTTAATGAAATGCATGCACCATAATTCTTTAAATAATTAATTTTGGTAATAGAAAACACACTTCATCTTTATAAATTTTGGTCATTCTGTGTCATATACTATTTATCTTCTTTTCCATTTGGTAAAAGTCTTAATAGCAGTTGCTCTCCTTATTGGTTCATGTTGTTGTTGTTGTTATGTGCCGTCAAGTCGTTTGCGACTCATAGCGACCCTATGCACAACAGCCCTAAACCCTGCTCTATCCTGTGCCAACCG
>NW_006399857.1:8157258-8160745 GCF_000299155.1 Elephantulus edwardii
TCTTCAGCAGAATCTTGCTTGCATGTGAAATCAATGACACTGTTCTGTAGTTTCCACACTGAGTTGGATCACCTTTCTTTGGAATGGGAACAAATATAGATCTCTTCCAGTTAGTTGGCCAAGTGGTTGTTCTCCAGATTTCTTGGCACAACTACAACACCGTGAGTGACAGGATTATATCCATACGCTTACAAGGAAGCCCAGTGAATACTGCTATCATTCAGATATTGGTTCATAGTAAGAATGAAATCAAATAATTGTCAATAAATACCAATAAATGCCTTTAACATAAACACTCAACAGCCAACAGTGTAATTAATATTGCTGTTGTTGCACACCACGGAGTCAGAACCAACTCATAGCTGACCCTCCAACAGGTTTTCAGAGGCAGTTAATTGAATGGGAGGAGATTGCCCATCTTTCTCCCGCTGAGCAGCTGGTGAATTTGAATCATGTGCCTTTTGGGATTGCAATGCAGGTTTTTACCACTCTATTTAACTCTATGATCAGTAGGGCTTTGTATTTTGCAACTTTTGTCCTGAAAACCTAAGATTATCCTATACTTAAATATATATTTATTAAATCAAAGGGTGAGGTATTTTCACACAATACCTTGCTTCTTTTAGATTGTGAGTTACCCATTGAAAACAGGATGATACAGTAATTATTTTATATATTTATTTCACCAATAAATAGAATACAGACTTGGACTATGCTTTTCAGTTTGCTAGTGATAGATTTTTAGTAACTTCTATTAAAAAATACATTTTGTGTACTTGATATTTGCAAATTTTTTTATAGGATGTTTCAGAAGTGGTTCAGATTGCAAACAGGGAAAGAAGTTCAAATGGGATGTTGGTATCTTCTGTGGTTGTTGTTAGTTGCCATTGGGTTTATGCCACCTGCGTAGAACAAAAACCAAACAATGCCCCATCTTTTACCATACTCACAGTCTCTGCTGCAAATCAGTCAACATGTCAGTCAATCTCATTTAATCTCTTTCTACTTTTAGGTGACCCTGTTTATTTTCAAGCATTGTGTCCTTCTCCAGGGAGTGACCCCTCCTGATAACATGCTAAAAAATTGTGAGAAGTTTCATCAACTATAGTACTAAGGAGCACCCTAGCTGCACTTTTTCAAAACAGATTTGTTTATGATTTGATAGTCTGTGATATAAGCAGTACTCTGTCACCATCACATTGCAAAGACATCAGTTCTTCATTGATCTTTCTAATTCATAGTCAGACTTTCATATGCATAGAAAGCCATTAAAAATACGACTCAGATGATATGCATTGTTGTTATGTGCTGTGGGCTGCTCCAGTTGGGAGGGGCTTGTAAGCCTGAGGTCTAGGGTCTCGAAGAGGGAACACGAAGGTGGGTAGAAGTTCGGCGAAGGGACGATGAAAGAACAGAAGACAGTCAAGTGAGCCTGATGGTTTTAATTCTAAGTCATTCTAATTCTCCTTTCTTCCTTTCCTTCTTTCCTTTTCCTTTTCCTGCTTATTACATTTAGCATGATACATTTATATTCCATTTTTACAATTAAGGGCTTAATCAACAGCCAGAAAAACAACAAAAGTAAGAATAAAGTTTACATTATTTTCTTGCACACAGCTATTCTTTATGATCATGGTTCCTTGGAGAGCATGAAAGACTATTCTTTATGGTCTTGGTTCTTTGGTAATTGGAGAGCTTGGTAGACAATGGCTTTTGCTTAAACATTTTTTTTTAAAAAAACCTGTTTTTAAACCGGTTCTTCAACCTGCTTGGGTTACAAAGTTACAAAGTAAAAAAGTTACATTTTAAATTTAAGCCGATACATTTTACATTTTTAGCTGAATTTACAATATTACTTATTTCCATTCAAAAGACAACACTTTTACACTTTCCATTATTCCAGGGGTGATCACTATTTCAATAAGGAGGTTTTGGTTTATACAAAAGATGTTTTGGGTCATAATATCGCCTAACTTCATCATTCCAATCTCATGTTTCATGATTTATTTTACCACTTATACCTTTCATAACATCTTCCCTCTGGTCACTTTCAAACCTTTTGAAAAACATATCCCAAGCACCATTAGGGTGTTTTGCATTAAATTCATCATATTTTCCAGTATATGGAAGAGGTTTATCTGTAGGCTCTGGAATTCTGTAAGGGCCTCTCCCAATAGGGAGCTGCCACAAACAACCATTACCTAACAGATAAACAATTCTTCCACCTGGTGTTCTCATGGTGGGGGGCAAGGGTTTGAGTTTTTCCTTTGAAGGAGTTCTTGTAAGCCCTAGAAATCTAGGAATCTCTGGGGTTGTCATCTCTGGGATTTCCATTTTTTTTGTTATAATTCATCCATGAATTCCCTTAAAATCATATTATTCTTGAGAAGTTTTAGTAATGCTAAAAGAACTGGAGGTAATGTTTGTGTATCAAAGTCGTCACCTCCATTTAGTTCTTTCTGAGAACATCTAACGAACTTTTCTTCGTAGGAACACTTTGTGTAAAGAACACAGCCTTTTTTTCCCTGTCCCACATAGAAAACACAAAGAGACAATAGAAGAGAAATAACAGAAAGGCCAAGAGCAATCATGGAGAAAGCACACGTTCCGAGAGGCTGACTTCCTTGACGTTTTCGCCTCAATCGGGTGATTTTATCATGCAAACTCCCTTGGAGTTGATGTGGCAGTTATGTATTGTAGAATTGGATAAAACTCAAAGCTGACCCTCTAGTGAATATCCAGGCAATTAATTGCACAGGAAGGTACCACTGGGCCACCAGATCTTCCTGTATCCATTTGAAAACATAACTTCAGGCTCTGAAAGCTGTGGGCATGAACCTGTGTTTATGTAATACTTCCAGCTAACTAAACAGAGACGTCATTGGACTTTTAAAACTTTTGGCTCTAAATGGAATAATCATCATGAGTACAGAATATAATTTTTATGACAAATAGGACTCCAATATATATTCTGAAATATTTTTTGAGTATTTCTTCCTAGTAAAATCTGACTAATATTCACCCTATAAGACAGAGTAGAACTAGCTGCCTCATATTCCACTCTGTGATCTTCATGAGAACAGATTGAAGGGTCTTATTAGCCTTTTGATCCACTGTGGGTTCCTATTGCCAACCCTTTGGTTAGCAGCTGAGTGTTCAACACATTTTGTCACTAGGATTCTTCAGGCAAATCTGTTGTTTTTGTTGTTAGGGGCTGTTGAGTTGGTTATTAATAACAGCGACCCTGTATACAACAGAATGAAACAATGACCCTGAGTCATCTGTACAGTCAGCCTCACTCAGAGTCTTCACTGAAGAAAGACTTGCTCAAGACCCTCTGCAGAATCAACTCTGAGTCAGTTCCAACTTCATGGCAACTTTACCAGCCATGACATCCTTTTCTTCGACTGGATCCTTCTTATAAAATATCCCAAGTATAAGTTGAGAGAGAGAGAGAGAGAGAGAGAGAGAGAGAGAGAGAGAGAGA
>NW_006399857.1:8160845-8167503 GCF_000299155.1 Elephantulus edwardii
CATCTTGAAGTGAAGTTTAATGTTAAGAGGAGAGGAGATAGAGAAAATAGATCTTCATAATAATCATCTTGAAGTGAAGTTTAATGTTAAGAGGAAAGATATAGATCTGTACTTGTTTTTCCTATTAAGTACTTTCAAATTAATTCACTTTAAAGGGTGAAAGATAAATTATGAATTGAAAATGGTCAGTGCTTTATATTTCTCAAACTTGAAAATTGTTAGAGAGGAACTAAGTCCCCTTCTCCAAGTTGGCCTTAGTTTTAAAAATCCTAAGATAGAAATCTTGGCATAGCTACTGTCATTTAGTGAAACAGATCCTAGGCAAGACTGCAGCACCTGTTGAGCCACCTGGTCAATAGTGGAGCTTCCCAGAAAGAAGAGTTTACTGCTCCTCTTTGCAAAGTTATTCTAGTGGTTCAAGTTACCATTTATGTGTGTGTGTGTTTTGAATAAGTAACTATGTAAACAAACAAATATGTAGATGTGTGTTTTTATGTGTGCATATGGGGCTATAGTAGTTCCAAAATAGAATTCTTAATTTCCATGCCAGAGATTCCTGTTTGATTTCCAGCTAGTAAGCCTCATGCACAAATTCTGCATATTTATCAGTGGAGGTTTGCTTGTTGCTATGAGGCCCAAAAGGATTCAGTAGAACTTCCATACTGAGAAAGATTAAGAAGAAAGATCTGGGAATCTATTCTAAAAATCAGTTCAAAGACTAAGGAGTGGCTGATCCAAGCGTTGGTTTTGTCAGTTTTTGGGAAAAGGGCATTTGAAAGTTGGCGATTCAATAAGGAAAACAAGAATTGATTTGATGTTTTTGAATTGTGATGTTAGTGAAGAGTACTAGATGTTCCACGGACTGTCAAGAGAGCAATTATATTTATCTTAGAGGAAGTGCAGCCAGGGTTCTCCTTAGAAGCAAAGATGACAAGACTGTCTCACTTATTTTTATTATCAGAATGTACAGTTATTGGGGGAAGAAACCATCATCTTGGGAATGATACAGAGTCAGTAAAAGAGGAAGGTGAAGTGATGTATTGACACAATCACTTTAACAGTAGGCTTGAGCATGGTGGATGATTGCATGAGAGAGGGCAAAATTTCTATCTGTTGTTTATAGGATCATGTTTAGTTGTAATTTGTAATTGACTGGAAGACATCTAGTTAGCTAGCTATCATCTATAGAGAGAGATATATGTAGATACCAATATATAAACTGTGATAATGTGATTCATAATAGGTGTGGAGATGGCATAGAGCATGCCATCCTTTTATCCTGTTGTTTCCTATTGTTTTTGGCATTGTCATGAGTCAGAGGCAAATTTGAGAGCAATTTGCAGTTTATCTATCCATATATGTTAGCTGTCTTCACGTTGATTCTAATGCTTGATCCTGTGTACACTGACAGAAACATTGCTTGGTATTATGCCATTCACAATTACTGTTGTTCTTGACTCTATTTTTGTAGTTACTGTGTCTGGCCTTCTTATTTAGGGTCTGTCACGTTTTTGATAACTCTCTACCTGTGACATCAGGATTGGAGGAAGACTCACCAACGACTTGTGATATGCAGATGACTTCACCCTGCTTCCTGAAATTGAGGAGGACTTGCAGTGTTTGGTGCAGAAGTGTCTTCAATACAGAGAGACCAGTCCTTAGAGAAGGCATCATCCTTGAAAGGGTGGAGGGACCGTGCAGGATAGTAAGACCCCAGATAAGATGGTTTGACATAGTAACATGGGGAAATAGGGATAGGTGTACTGGAGTCAGTGAGACTGGCTCAGGATAGGTTAGGGTTCACAGCTCTTGTACATAGGGTAGCTATGAGTCTCAGATGACTCAATGATACCTAACAACCACCACCACCACCTTTCTGTAAGTGATTGTGACATAAGAATAAAGTTAGAATTAACACAAGAAAGGTGTAATTTAAAGAGTACTACTATTGTATGATTTGGACTGGTCTAAATTTTAAAAGTATTAAAAACTATTTTAAAATATAGACTGTAAATTTTTCTAAGATCCTTGTTTGAACAACTTAGCTGTGAAATGCACTTTTAGGAATTTTAGTTAATATAAAACCATTAAAAATTAATGTTAAATGAAGTTTAAAGTTAACATAGCCTAAACTTAAAAGTCCTTGTTATTAAGTCAGTTCTATCCGAAATGGCCCCCCTATTTAGGTTCCTTGAATATGAATCTTTACAGGAGGAGATGACCTGTCTTCTGTATAAACCTGTTGAATTAGAACTATTAGCCCTTTTTTGCAAGCAGCCTGATAAGTTTTGTACTCTACCACCAGTGGTATTTAAAAGAATCTATTGATTTAATATCATAGTGACAAATTGTATTGCATGTATATTACATTTGTGAATGTGTGCTTTTGTACTTTTTCTCTACTTTTTAAATTTATTTTAAAGTTTACCAGTAGTGCTTCTCATTTCTAACACAGCAGATAGTTTAATTATCTTTTTCTACTTTTCTCTTACTAGACCTCATACTTAGTCAAAATTTATACTCATGTCTGACTTCAGTCAAAAACATACAATATATAAATAGGAATTGTAGTAGGATGTGTTTTCCAGAAAATTCCTTTGTGCTAGACATGAACAAAGTGACTTTTAAAAATTCTTTTATTCCTCACAAACCCCTAATAATATACATATTTATATACAGTTTTATATATTTGTGTGTGTGTGTGTGTGTATTTGTGTATATTTATATTGTTGTTGATTGCCATTGGGTCGAGCAGGACTCATAGCTACCCTTTGAAAAAAAGACACCTGAAGCCTTTTGATGCTTACTGTTTCTCAAAGTTCATAGCCATGTTGTTTAGGAAGTGGATGATGCCACTCCTGCTTCCAAATAGATAGATAGGTAGATAGATAGATAGAAGTATAGAGATAGAGATATAGATATTATTGTTTTTTATTGCCTTCAAGTCGAACACGACTCATAGTGACTCTACGAACAAAAGACTGAAGTCTTTCTGTAACTATCAACATTTATCAAAGTTCATAGATTTTTTTTGGAGGCATGTTGTTTAGGAAATGGATGCCACTCCTGAGAGTGGCATCAATTATATATATATATAAATTATATATATTTATATATATATATCAATTGTATATATAATTGAGATTATCTCATTTCAGAGAAAAACAAAGTGAGTCCGCAAAAGTTAATTGACTTGATTTAGATCTATCAACTCTTAATCTGAAGTTCTGAGATGGGATATTCTAACACCTTATGATGCGTATGTTAGTAATCATTATACTATGCAGCTCCTATAAAACAGCTTATTTCAAATATCTGAAAATTTCAAGTTTACTACATCACATTAAAAAATGGACTTTCACGTCTATACTATTTAGCAAATAGCTATATTAATGCTAAATAATTAAAGGTATGACAGAAAGAGTTATTAGGAGGCTATTTGATGGCTCCGACTGTTGATTTTTGAAATGGAGAACAATAGCAAAAGTGGCATATTTAATCTATATCACATAAAGTCCTTTGTTGTAGATAGATAGGATTTTGGTTTGGTGGGGTTTTTTTTGTGTGTGTGTGTGTGTGTTGTGTTTTTTTTTGTATGTACTTCAGTGACCTAGATAGAGTATAAACTTTGAACTCTGACTCAGTAAGCTATGATAAGATATATAAAGCTTTCAAAATTATTAATCAGTAATGTGAATGATCTGCCCATTACCTCTGAGTTCAAAGAGGTCAGGACACTGGGTTCTGAAGAAATTAGCATGATTTATTAGTAGTTCCAACTCATATTCATTTCAATTTATCAGCATGACCTTGCTAAGACTCTCTTAAAAAATCTTCTAGTGTTCAGCTTGAGTTTTTGTTCTGCCTGGCTTTGAACAGTGGTATATTTTCATGGCTTCCTTTCTTTTTTCAGTTCGTACTTACTAAATAAGGTCAGTCTGTAGTTTGAACTTTTGTTTTCAGTCACTGTTTTAATTGATCAGAATATATAAAGGCCAGAATAATTTTTCTTTGATGCTTGAAGTTTTATAAAAGAAAAATAGCTAATTCATTTTGTGAAAATAGGAATAGAGAAAGCTCTCTGGTCCAATACAACTTATGTAGCAGCCTGGTGTTGGATCAGGGTACCTAGTATTTGACCAAGGTTTAGATGGAAAACTTAACTATAACTTCATCCTCCAACTTAATAAAATTAACTGTAATCTCTCTTTAAAAACACTTAAGAATCAACCAAAAGAAAGTATTTTATCAATTATTAACATAGACTACAATTATTATATACACTATATTATTATTGTCCTGATTTTTTTTAAGGAGTAGGGAGCTCTGGGTGCTTAGTTATAAGGAATGCACTTTCAATCTGAAGGTATGCAGTTCAAATCCACCAGCCCATCCATGGTTGTGGTGTGGTGGGAATATAGACATTATCCTCCTGTGCTATTTACTGCCTCCGAAAACTTGTTGAAAGGCTAGCTCTGAGTGCATTCCAACCTGATGGTACATGACAACATTCTCTATTAAGTTTGCCATAAAGTAAAAATAAAGTCTTTCTCTCAGAGGCATACATATTTTTCTCCCAGCAATTGTAATTCCAAGTTTGTGTATGTATGTGTGTATAAAATATCCTGTTGCTATGCACCATCAAGTTAGAACTGACCCATAGCTGACCTTCTAGCAGGTTTAAAGAGGCAATTAATTGCATGAAAGGAGATTGCCCATCCTTCTCCTGTGGAATAGCTTACATATTCAAACCTCATGCCTTTTGGATTGGAGTACACATTCTTGCCAATAGGACATCATTGCTCCCTGTATATAGCCTACACGTTTTTATAATTGTATGCTCTTTAAGTAGCCCATTATTCTTTCCATAGAGGAGAATGAAAGCTTCCTGCTAGAATACAATAAGGAACTATCACTTCATTAAAAGATATTTGCTAAGTTCTCAGAGGATTATGAGATCTCTCTCTCTCTCTGTTCCCCCTCTCACCCCCCCACCTACCTATTATCTATCATTTATCTATCAATCATCTATCTATGTATCTCAGATATATAAGATGGACCATGAGTGGTATGTACTTCCTAAACAACATTTCTCTGGAGATTCTATGAACTTTGAGAAACGGCAATAGTTTCAGAAAGGCTTCAGATCTTTTGTTCATAGGGTTGCTATGAGTTGTGCTAGACTTGACGACAGTCAACAACAACTATATATATAAAATTTCGTTCATATATGTATATATATAAAATGTTTACCTATCCTTCTGGAAGTGAGTATTTAAACATGAGATAACATGGCTTTAATCTGTAGAGGACATGCACCTGAACAGCTCTCTTTGGTAATGTGTCTGGGCCATTGGCATACATGGATTCATTGTTCCCTTAGATAGATCAATATGTTTTATTTAGCTTCTGAACATTTTACCTCCCAGCAGAGAAATGCTAACCTTCCTGAGGGTAATTACTTATATAACATAAGAGAAATGATTAATTGTTTTATTTTCAAATTTCTTTATATATAATTTATATAATTAATTTTAATAAGTTTACAGAGACTTTGTATTTTCATAAATATATTGTTTCACTTTTCTCCCTGCCCAACCTCTACCCATCCAATTCACTCTTCTCTTTGAAAAGTAAAAGAAAAATTATTTCATTGTTATTCAGTCGCTCCCTCAAGTCAACTTGACTATGCGGCCTTCCTTTTGAAAAAGAAATGAAAAGTTATTTCGTTGTTATACAGTTCCTCCCCCCAAGTCCACTTCACTATTTTTAAATAAATGGTTAAATGAGTGAATGATAAGCTTGATTTCAAGGAGTCTTTTGACTTCATGGAAAATATTCATGTTATTATATGAATTTTTATTTATAGTATTGGCACTGTTAATACACTATAACCTTGGTTCTTTTTATTCATTCTTATACTTTATATTTTCCGAGTAACTAGATGTGGGTGCTATTTCCATAACGAAACTTTGATTCTTGTCAAATACTAGATTAAAAACATACTTGTTACTTACATACAACCTGTAGTTCATAGAACTTGAACTAAGTTATGTGAGGTTTCTTATATTAAAAATTTAGAGTTTGTTACATTTATATACACATGTACAACATGTGTATATATATGCAACATTAAGATACAATTGTAAGCAGCACTGTAGAGTTTTCATTGGCATACCAAACGACCAGTTTCTTATTGTAAATCACTACATGTAACTCTAAATTTTTAATAGAACAAACTTCACATAACTTGGTTCAAGTTCTATGAACTACAGGTTGTATGTAAGTAACAAGTATGTTTTTAATCTAGTATTTGACAAAAATCAAAGTTTCGTTATTGAAATAGCACCAGCGCAGGAGGGAAAGACCGTCTATGAGGTGGATTGATTCAGTGACTGGGATACTTGGGATGGCTTTGTCAGAGGCAATGAGATTGGCACAGGATAGAGCACGGTTTAGCGCTGTTGTACATACGGTCGCTATGAGTTGCAAATGACTCGACGGCACATAACAACAACAACAACAACAACATATATATATACACGTAATCAAGTGTTCTGGGATTCCCATTTTTCTCAGAGTCAGTTTGTTATGATTCACACAGTGAAACACCTTTGCATAGTCAATGAAACACAGATAGACATTCCTCTGGTATTCC
>NW_006399857.1:8169203-8177628 GCF_000299155.1 Elephantulus edwardii
GGGTGTATCGGAGGCAGTGTGATTGGCACAGGACAGAGCAGAGTTTAGGGCTGTTGTACCTAGGGTCACTAAGTGACTGGACAGAGCATAACGACAACAACAACAACAACATATATACACAATAGTGTATGAAGGTGTATTTTTAAAATGTTCTTATACAAATAAATATACTTCATTAAATAAAACAAATATTTGACTAGTCCTAGAGATACAAACAATATCCACCTGTTCTGATTTTTGTTGAAATTAGACATAAAGTCAGAGAAAGGAACATAATTCCTTGTTAATATAGGTATTATTGTATATAGATAATATATTTAGTGTATTATTTATGGCAGTTGGATTTTTGTTGTTGTCAGGTGCCAATGAATCGAGTTCAACTCACAGTGACCCTATGAACAAATTATCTGAAACCAGTCCTGTCCTGCGCCATCCCTACACTTTGTGACACACAAGAGCCCATTGTAGCAGTCACCCTGCCAGTCCACCTGGTGAAGGGTCTTCCTTTCCTTTGCCTATCCTATGCCTTTTCCAACATCATGTCCCTCTCCAAGGAATAGCACCCCTGGCAATATGTTCAAAGTACGTGAGCCTAAGCCTCATTAATCTACCCTCCAGAGAACACTCTGGCTGCACGGTCTCCCATACATATTTATTTGTTTTCTTGGCTATCCATGGACTTTTCAGTGTTCTTCTTCAAAACCACAACTCAAAGCCATCAGTTCTTTTTCTGTCATTCATTGTCAAGGTTTCAGATGCATAGCTAGTAATCCAAAAGACCATGGCCTGTGTCAGACACACCTTAGTCCTCACTGACATCATTACTCCTCAATAATTTGGAAAGTTTACCAACTCCAGATTTTCCCATTGCAGTGTGTCTCTTTATTTCCTGACTGCTCATACCAGGGGTGTTATTTGTGGATCCAAGCCAGGTGAAGCTGTTGACAGTTTCAATCACCTCTCCATACGTCATGACATTGTAAGAATCTTTGTTTTCTTGATCTTGAGACAGAGATATGATTTAATTTGACGGAATCTTTGGTAAGTTTCAATTTTATCACTCGTATCTCTTCCTTTTGCATACCTCTAGTGTTCATTGCATTTTCAAAGGCATCTTATTTAAAAAGTGGATAGCAAATCCTGCTTCCTACTCTGTCTTAATCTTGGAGCTCTACAAAAATCTTTCTACCACGGATAATCATGGCATTTGATTAATCAATAACATAGCTTTCAGTATCACAGCAACCCACAGATTATCTCATTAATAGATACCGCCTTGGATGCACTCAGCAGTTTATACCAGGAAATTTGGAGGACGGGTGTCTGGAGAAACAGATTGCAAGAAGTCCATATTTGTTCCCTTTTTCAAGCACGGTAATCCAACAGAATGTGGAAATTTTTGAAAAATGTAGTTAATATCGCATACAAGGAAAATACAGCTGAAGATCATTAAGAAATTATGTCAGTTTGAGCACTAAGGTGCATCTGATTCAAGCTGTAGTCTTTCCAATAAGTTCCTGTGCATTTGAGAGCTTGGACAGTGAATAAGGATGACAGAAGAAGAATTGGTGACTTTGAGCTGTGGTGTCGGCAACAATTACTGAACATCCCATGGACGGCCAAAAAAACAAACAAGTATGTCATGGAGAGGGTGCAGCCCGAGTGCTCTTTGGAGGCAAGGATGATGAGGCTTTACCTCACATATTTTGACCATGTTGCTATGAGGGGCTATTCTATGGAAAGGACAGGATGCTAGGAAGGGTGGAGGGTCAGCAAAGGAGAGGAAGACCCTTGTCTGGGTGGAGTAACACAGCAACTGCCACAGAGTTCTCTTGTGTGTCAGGAAGTGTGAGAATGCCATAGGATATAATAAGATTCAGATCTTTTGTTCTTGGGGTCGTTACGAGTCATACTCAAATTAATAGCACCTAACAGCAACAACAACATCAAAGGCAAGCAAAATACTGCTGAAAATTATTAAAAAATGGCTAGAACACTACATGGATCGGGAACTGCCAGAAGTTTAAGCATGATTTAGAAGACACTGTGGTACCAGAGATATCATTGTTCTCAGATGGATCCTGGCTGAAAATAAAGAATACCAGAAGAGTGTCAATTTGTGATTTATTGACTTTGCAAAGACATTAGACTGTGTGGATCATTACAAGTTGTGGCTGACATTGAGAAGAAGGTGAGTCCAGAGCACTTAATTGTGTTCATGTGAAACCTGGACCAGAATGCTGTTGTGTGAACAGAGCAGAGGAATACTGCATGGTTTAAAATTAAGAAAGGCATATGGTGAGGTCATATTCTCCTTCGATACCTGTTCATTCTGTATGCAGAACAAATTATTGGAGAAGCTAGACTTTATGAAGGGAAATGTGGCTGGAGACTCATTGGAAGGAGACTCATCAATAACCTATATTATGCAGATGACAGAACTTTCCTTGCTGAAAGTGAGGAGGAATGGAAGCAGTTGTTGCAGAAGAGCAATGAATGCAGCCTTAAAAATGAATTGTCTCTCAATGTCAAGAACACAAAGATTCTTAACACTGGAACGATAGGTAACATCATGATGAATGGAGGGAAGATTGAAACTGTCAACAACTTCATCTTACTTGGATCCACTCTTAATACCCTTGGTACCAGCAGTCAGGAAATAAGGGGACTTATTGCACTGGGAAAGTCTGTAGTTAGGGACCTCTTAAAATTATTGAGGAGTAATGAAGTCAGTTTGAGGACTGAGACATCTGATTCAGACCATGGTCTTTTAAATCATTTGCTGTGCATCTGAGAGCTGGACATGAATAAGGATGACAGAAGAAGAATTGATGCTTTTGAACTGTAATGTTTGAGGAGATCACCAAAAATCCCACACACTGCCCAAGAACAAACAAATATGTCTTGGAGAGGGTGAAACCACTGTGCTCTTTGGAGGCAAGGATGATGAGGCTTCACCTCACGTACTTTGAGAACGTTTCAAGGAAGAGCTATTCCTTGGAGAGGGACATGATGGTTAGGAGGATGGAGAATCTGCAAAAGAGAGGAAGACCCTAAACCAAGTGGATTTACTGGATGACTGTTGCAGTGAGGTCTAATGTGTCAAATATGTGAGGGTAGATGAGGTTCAGATATCTTTTTCATAGGTTGGCTACAAGTCATACTTGATTCAACAACACTTAACGACAATAATATGTCTTTTTTAACCATCAAAGAACTTTTTGTCACATATATTCAGATTACTTGTATATTAGCATTTTCTTTGGTGTCTAAGTATGTACATTGACATGCATCTACATTCAATTACAAATACTGGGAAAAGTGTATTTAAGCCTCAAGAAATATATTACATATAATTTTATATATTCTTTTTACAAGCACTTACTTCTGCATGGAAAGCCCTGTGTCAAGACATCATTAGTGAAATGGAACATTGCACATTGTTTCTATTAATGCTCTAAAAATAATTCTACACATTAAGAATAATTCAAGACTAATATTACCCAATAAGGAAAAGTATCAGTTATGTAGCTAATGACCAGGTATAATATCTGTCTCCATTTGTAAAATACTAATGGCAGTATTTGTTTTGGTTTGTTTTTACTTTTTGGTAAGCCTTTTGTAATTTTGGAGTACAGCAAACAAAGGTCATTGGATTAAGTTGCTGCTTCTCTGTTTACACTTTGATTTTCTTGAAAACATTTTAAAAGTTTAAATTTTCTTTGCTTTTTCTTAAAATAACTGAAATGGCTTACAAATGAATTTCTTCTACTAGAGAAAAAATGAACAGTAAAAAATAGCCAATTAAAATCGCCCTGACTGCAAAATCCTTCTATGAAAAAGTTCTGTTTTCAGTTGGACTCCTGTATTCAAGACAGCAACATTTTTTCTTCTCTGAATGATTTCAGGCTGTAGCTCATTTTACTCATTGATATTTTGAAATTTAAAATACAGTTTAGTGACATATGTGCTGCTTTATTTTTAATAAAAAATTGGCCTTGTCCTCTGTGCAAAAGTGACTGAATTAGCAAATTAAGTCACATTAATTTTAAATCCTCCAATCACATATTCAGTTCATTATCAAATCACATTAGAGAATGAGAGTGTCACGTTGATCAGAAGACCTCTGGTCTTTTATTAAACATTGTTACATATTCTTATTTTATAAATGGATTGATTGATTCTCAATTGTTATGGTGTGCCATTGAGTCAGAACCAACTCATAGTTGACTCTCTAGCAGGTTTTCAGAGGCATTGAATTTCACCGAAGGGATTGCCCATCTTTCTCTCATGGAGCAGATGGTAGATTTGAACCATGTGCTTCAGGGAGTGGAGTGCTACTTCTTTCCACTAGGCCATCAGTGCTCTCTCATTAGTGTTAAATATGTCACTTCTAAATTGGTTATATTTATTTCATTTGGTATATGATTTAATTTAAAATAATAATGAGTAATAAAACTTTCTGTACTTAAATTTAATGTAAATACTCTAACATATTTTACTGTAACAATGCAAAATTTTTAGTTGAATGATAATTGTAGAGTATATTGCTATGAGTCGCAAGCGACTCGATGGCATATAACAACAACAATGCCTTTTTCTCTTATACGTTAATGCAAATCCTTTTAAGATAAAATTGTAGAAAAAAGAATTTTTAAATAGCAAGTTAATAAAAATACAATTTCTTTTGAGTATTTGTTACTATTTAATCAATTTTGACTCACTCTAAAACATGTCGTTGAAAGACTGACTATTGGTTTGTTTTGTGTTATTTACATTGTAGTTTTCTTATTCACCTCTCCAATCTCATACGTTGTAAAGAGCTTGATTTTTTAATTCTATTTTATTTTCTGTAAGAACTAACTTCTTTAGGGATCTCTTTAAGTGTAACATTAACTATCATCTAAATGACCAGAAAATTGTAAATGATGGTCTAGTTCTGTCCTATAGGGTCACTATTGGGATTGGCATGACACATATTAATACATACTTACAGTCTTAGCTATCTAGAGTAGCGATACTAGAAATTTTACCACAAGTGGAAATTTCATTCAGTTAATTGTTATGTACCATCAAATCAGAACTGATTCAGAGCTGACCCTGCAGCAGGTTTTCAGAGGCAGTATATTTACATAGGAGATTGCCCATATTTCTCCTGAAGGAGCAGCTGGTGAATTAAACCCTGTGCATTCAGGTAGGCAGCAGCACAGTTTCTTTCCAGTAGGCCACCGAACCTCCCAGTTGAGAGTCTGAATCCTAGACTCCAGGGGACAGCCTTCTTTTCTGCCTCTTTTGGAAGGTCCTTTCTCTTCAGAATCTGTTTCCCGGTTACATTGAGATATCTATGTTGTTTGTGTTCTATCTCCCTTCCGTTCACCATCTGCTTTTTGAGATCTTCTAAGAGCTTGATTTAAAACACACGCCAAATCAATTCTGACTTATTAACATCGCAAGAAAATCTACTCCCAATTGGGATTATAACCAAAAGTGTATTTATTGGGATTTACAACACACAGTTTGTGAATAATGTGCATTTTTAAATCAATAACACTTACTGCTTCCAAGCTTCTATCTCTAGCATATATATTTAAACCAATGTAGGGCTCAGATGTCTGTGTGTCTGTATGTATAAAAATGTAGTTATCAAATGGATAATTTCAATAAACATATTAAATTTAGGAAATATATCTAAAATGAAATTTCTGCTCTTGATTCCTATCACCTTATTCTACAGCCATTACACTCTTTCAAAAATGGTGACATTATGGAACCAAAAAACTTTCCCTTTTCTGTTTCCTTCCTCTTAACTAACTCATGACCAAATTTTGTGATTTCCATTGACTAAATAGATTATGAATCTAACTAGCCTTTACCAACTACAGTGCTACCAAGTCAGCATCCTCAGACTTGTCTGAATTATTGTAATGCCCTCGAAATTAATTTTAACATCTTTTCCCATCTACCTTGTCTTCCTGTTATTTGTTCCAAAATTCTCAATTTAAAATAAATAATGCTTTCTCTTCAGTTAGAAACTTTCATTGGTTTATTTATATTACAGAAAAAGCACAAGTAATGGTTTAGATTTATTTCTTTGTTAGTCCTCTGATCCCTCCTACCTTTCTTCTGCCTTGTTTACTGCAACCTATTAGCCTTCTTGCTGCTATTTAAATAGCCTTTTAAGCAATTGCCTGGGGCCCTTTGTGCTTATTCCATCTGCCTCAGATGTTCCTCCTTTAGATACCACATAGCTTCAGGTTTGTACTCAAATGTCACCTTCTCAGTAACGGATTCTATTTCCAGTTATCTAATATTTTCAAATTCCTGCAAATTCTTAAAATCTCTATACATTCTTTCGTATGCTGTGAAATACATGTTTAACTATTACTCTTGTTTTGTCATCTGTGTGATGTTCAGGCGCTTGGGAGTATTTGTTTTGTTAATTGATATATTGAAAACTCAGCACATAGACTTGAATAAATTTATTGAGTTACTTGAATATTGATTGAATGAATTAATTACTATGAATCACTTATGGATTTAATATACATTAGTGCAGATATCACCTCAACAATAAGGAAAAAGTCCTTCTAATGTGCACTATTATGATGACCAGAGTAGTGAAGTTGACAGTATTTCATTTTACGTCAATATACGGTCAATGCCCATGGAAACAAACAACAGATCAAATGATGTATTACATTTAACAAATCCACTGTGAAGTACTTCTCTCTAAAGAGCATAATTGTTACTTTGAGTCCTAAGATGCTATATTTCCTTCTAATTTTGTGTAGGGAGACCCGAGTTCTGATTCTTACTTGATGACTTTGAGTGCAGCCCCCACCTGTTATTGGAGAATTATGTATTACTGTGAGGCTTAGCAGGTGTCAACACGGCTTCCAGACTACAATAGAATAGTGAGAAAGACCTGGTAATCAACTTAAAAACACTAACCAGTGTAAAATTTAGGAATCTTAATGTTCAGATAGTTTTGTCCATGGTTTCATCATAAATTAAAGATCATTTTGATGCTAGCTGAACATTATTTATCAATTACATTCATTTTCCAACAAACATCAAATCAGTGTTATGTATTTGTGTTTATATATATTATAGTCTGCTATCAGAGACCTCTCCAATGTAATGAAGAGCAATGATCTTAGTCTGGAGACTAAGGTGCACCTGATATAGGCTGTGGTCTTTGCAATTACTTGGTATGCGTCAGAGAGATGGATAATGACTAGCAATGATAGGAGGAGAATTGATGCCTTTGAGCTGTGGTGCTGGAGAAGAGCATTGAGAATACCGTGGACTGCTAGGAAAACAAACAGATTCATCCTGGAAAGGGTTAAACTGGGTGGCTTCATGGAGGCAAGGATTCTGAGGCTCCGTCTAACATACTTTGGACATGTTGTGAGGAGAGACAGGTCCTTGGAGAAGGACATCATGCTTGGGAGGGTGGAGGGATAGTGTAGGAAGAGAAGGCTCTCTATGAGGTGGATTGATTCAGTGACTGGGATAATCAGGATGGGAGTGTCAGAGACAGTGCGATTGGCACAGGACAGAGCAGAGTTTAGGGATGTTGTACATAGGGTCGCTATGAGTCGCAAGTGACTCGGCAGCACATAACAACAACATCAACAACAACTAAAAGAGCGAACAAGTTTCTCCTGGTTAAACCAAGCTGGTCCTTGGAGGCAAGGAGTCTGAAGCTTTGTCTGACATACTTTGGACATTTTTTCAAGGTGGAATAAGTCCTTGGAGAGGGATTTCTTGCTTGGGAGGATGGGTGGACAGTGCAGGAGAGAAAGACCCTCGATGAAATGGATTGATTCAGTGACTGGGGTCAAAGGGGTAGATGTTTTGGAGACAATAAGATTGGTCCAGGACAGAGGAGGGAGGTTTTAGGGCTGTTGTACATAGGGTCGCTATGAGTCGCAAGTGACTCGGCAGCACATAACAACAACAACAACATCAACAACAACTAAAAGAGCGAACAAGTTTGTCCTGGTTAAACCAAGCTGGTCCTTGGAGGCAAGGAGTCTGAAGCTTTGTCTGACATACTTTGGACATTTTTTCAAGGTGGAATAAGTCCTTGGAGAGGGATGTCTTGCTTGGGAGGATGGGTGGACAGTGCAGGAGAGAAAGACCCTCGATGAAATGGATTGATTCAGTGACTGGGGTCAAAGGGGTAGATGTTTTGGAGACAATAAGATTGGTCCAGGACAGAGGAGGGAGGTTTTAGGGCTGTTGAACATAGGGTTGCTATGAGTAAAAGGCAACTCAACAGCACATAACAACAACAATAGCAACATGTTATTCTGTTAGGAACCCTGATAAACAGTAGTTCAGCTTTTTGCCAAAAACAAAATAGTCAATGGTTAGAACTCACAACCACTCCAAAGAAGAAAGTCTGCTTCTATGAAGA
>NW_006399857.1:8178218-8191263 GCF_000299155.1 Elephantulus edwardii
CAAAGGTGTTAGGAAATTGTGTCACAAAACACTGTGACCTACAGTGTGAAAGCTCTCTGTAGGATACATTATTATGATAGAAAAAAATATATATATACTGAATGAAATAGGTTGAGTCTCTCTTTCTGACTTTGCTATGGTAGATCTCCATTCCTGTTCTTAATATATATTTATCAAAGGTTAATGGAGCTATTTTTCAATAATGTTCTTGTTTTTGTTAGGTGCTGTTGAGTCAAGCACAACTCATAGTGAACCTATGAACAAAAAATATGAACCCTGTTCTACCCTGAGCCATTTTTACCCTTCTGACACCCAAGAGTCCATTGATGCAGTAACCGTGTCCATCTACCTGGTCGAGGGTCTTCCTCTCTTGCACTGACCATCATCCTTCTCAGCATCATCCCTTCTCCAGGGCTTAGTACCTTCTAGCATTATGTCCAAAGTATATGAGTCAAAGCCTCATCATTCTTGCCTCCAAAGAGCACTCCAGCTGCACTCTTTCCAAGATAAAACTATTTGTTCTCTTGGGCATTTATGGGATATTCATTGTTCTTCTATAAACCACAGCTCAAAGGCATCACTTCTACTTCTGTTATCCTTATTTATTGTCCAGCTCTCAGATGCATAGCAAGTAATTAGGAGACCATGGCTTGAGTCAGATACATCTTAAACTTCAAACTGACATCACTACTCCTTAATGATTTGGAGAGATTTGTAACTGCAGATTTTTGCCAGTGCAATGCGTCTCCTTATTTCTTGACTACTGGTTACAAGGATGTTAATTGTGAATCCAAGCAAGATCAAGCTGTTGACAGTTTCAGTCTTCTTTCCATTCTTCACAATGCTGCCGATTGTTCCAGTGGTAAAAATCTTTGTTTTCCTGACATTGAAATGCTATCCATTCCAAAAGCTGCATTCCTTGATCTTCTGCAACAAGTTCTTCAAGCCGTCCTCACTTTCTTCAAATAAGGCTGTGTCATCTGCTTAACACAGATTATTGATGAGTCTCCCTGCAATATTGATGCCACACTCCTCCTCATAAAGTCCACCTTCTCAGATAATTTTCTTAACATAAGGATTGAATAATACCATCTTCCAAAACTTTGATTTAGAGCATAATATATTGACACAAGTTTTTTATGACTAGCCCTTAGTCATCATTTCCCATAGGTCTAAATTCTGTATCATTTATACATTTGTCTAGCCTGAGAAATTTGAAATAGGCCTTTTAGGAGTCTATATTGAACAACTTGTGAAACCTAGCTTGAGTGTGTCTCAATTCAGTCAACTTACAGACTCAGTGTCTATGGCAATAGGGTCAAGTATGTTGGCAGTGGTGAGGAGGGCACAGCATAGGGTAAAGTCCAGATCTGTTATTTGTAGAGTCACTATGAGTCTTAGATGCATCGACGATACCTAACAAGTATAACATTGGGATTGGAACATTTATCCTAATATCAGTTTTAGAGATGTTATTGTGATCTCATCACATAAATCTGTTAGTGCTCTTACATCTTACGTCTTAGCATCCTACTCCTGTGAGTGGAATTTTCTTTTCCTGTGAGTTGTAATTATTGGATTTGTTTCAGTGTTTCGCATAAAATGAAGAAACAATATATGTATTAGAAGCAAGATCATCTCTTCTTTTTTTAAATGCCAGAGATGTAATTACATGCAATTATTTATATAAGCTAAAGAATGAACAATAAGGATTTAATTTCAGCTCGTATAGCAGGGATTGTTATAGCTACAGTTGAAATTACTGATGTTTTATTTTAGGGCTTGAAGTTATAAATTTTATTTAAAAAATTGATAGATTATGTGAGAGAAAATGGAAAATTCATCAGAAATTATAACATTATTTTTTAAAGGGTGAGCTTGTATTTGTAATACCTCATTTCATCAGGGTTTCTGTGACAAGCCTTTAAAACACACACACACACACACACACACACACACACACCCCTAAAACCTCAAACTCACTTCTATCAAGTGACCTCCACTGAGACTGTATATCTCCCAGGGGGAGACTCTGCGTCTTCTCCTGCAGAGCTGCTTGTGGATTTGAACCTTGGGAGACCTTGGCCTTTTGGCTTTCAGTGTAACATACTGTGATAAGCAGAGCTCCTTACAAATAAACAGTGACCTTGAATTAAAAACAAGTAACATTTGGTTGGTTGTTTGTAATGCTATTTAAGTTTTTGCGTTTTATTATTCTACGACTTATTTTATCGTGTTGTAAAAATAATTTGTCAAATGACTGAGGTTTTAAGCATCTCGATCACAGTGCCGAGTGTAATAGAAATTATCTGTTTATTTTTGCCCTTTAAAATGCTTATTATTAATGTATTCATTTAACAGTCACTTCAACATAAGAACAGATAGTTGAACTTAAGAAAATCCGTGTAATTGAAATGGGTTGAATCACACAGAATTGGTCTTTTTTTTTTTATAATTTTAATGAGCATTTACAGAGATTTTGGATTTCCATTCATTCGCTGCTGTGCTTCTCTCCCTGTCCATCCCTCCCCCCGCCCCCCCCCCCCCCCCCCCCCCCCCCCAGTACCTCCCTCTCTTTCAAAAGTAAAAGAAATACTCCTTCCCTGGTGCACAATCCCCCTGCACCCTTCCCACCGCCCCAAGTACATTCCACTATACAACCTTAATTGTGGACTCCTGTGATGACCATAAGACCCTATCATACATCGCTTTGGTCTTTAAACTGACTTTGTTGCTCTTTATCACTTTGGAAAGATAGTTGAGGGCAGATTTTCCCAACCTAACACATTTTTTTTTCATTTCTTTACTCCATCTAACAAGGGTATTGATTGTTGATTCATGTAAGATGAAATCTGCAATAATTTCTATCATTTCCATCTCTCACTATGTTGCTGAGTGGCTCATTGGTGAGGAGTTTTGTTTTTGTAATGGTGAGGAGTTTTGTTTTTGTGGTGCTGAGATATGATTCATTTTGAAGGCTGTGGGAAGAATAGGACCATTCCTCCATAGAGCTTTAGCCATTTTATAAAGTGAGACTCCTAAATTATTTATTTTCCTATCACTCAAAATAGTGCAATATCTAGAACATACTAAGTTTAGAATAAATACTTTAGGATAAGTGATAGTGATGAGTGAAAGATTTCATTAACCTAAATAGAGGATTAGGCAAATACATTACAAATACAAGACACCATATGTATGAAAACAGGGTTCAAAGATGAGAGCAGGACATTTGAGAGATAATGACAATCACTAAAATTCAGTAATAGTAGTAATGATTATTATAAGTTTGAGGGATTTATTTTCTTATGTTCAGTCGTACTGGTAATTTAATGGCATCATCAAATTTTGAATGGATCTGTTGTGCATATTTTAATAGGTGTAATAAGAAATAACTCTGTGTTCATGTTCTTGAAACAATTCTAACAATTATGACATCTCTTATATAGACTTAAATTGAATTTCTAAAGGGAACATTAAACAGTAGGATATTCTCCAAATGACAAAATAATATGCTTATCTTGTAAAGGGAATGGAAGATGAGATGGATAGTTTAGGCTAGTAGAATTTTTCCCAAGCCACAGAACAGTGGTTATAATATTATTACCATCCGGCAGCTGCATACTGCCCAGGCATTTTCTAATTGAAATTGGGTGCTTTAAATGTAAAAAAAAAAAGTGGAGAAATTAAAGAATGTTTTCTCATTGAATTTACTTACCTTTGGAGTATAATGTAAAAGCCAATTTTATACAATATACCACTAAGAAGCTTAAAGGCTGATTGTTCTAAAACATAAAATCTATTTTTGATTTCCTCTACTGAGACTGTTAAATGAACCAGTGCTTTGGGAAATGAAAAAGGCATAGAGGAGATTCTCAGTAAATGCAGGCTTGTGTTCTTGATGTTTACGGATAGTTTGGCTAATATATCTGAGAGAGAAGAGAATTATGTCACACAGCCACGAACTGTCTCCTCCTCTGTATTGGCGTGCTCCCTCTACACTGTTAACGGGCCCATCCATGCATAGTGTGTGCCAGAGTCCGGAATCCCCTTCTTGGTCATCACGTATCTTGAGGGTAGGCATGCACATGGTGTTAACTCTAACATAACTCTTGAATCAAAAGTGAATAGAATTCCTAAAACATATAAACCTGTTGTTGTTGTTGTTGTTATGTGCTGTCGAGTCGTTTGTGACTCATAGCGACCCTATGTACAACAGCCCTAAACTGTGCTCTATCCTGTGCCATTCGCATTGCCTCTGACACACCCATCACGATTACCCCAGTCACTGAATCAATCCACCTCATAGAGGGTCTTCCCCTCCTGTGCTGTCCCTCCACTCTACCCAGCATGATGTCCTTCTCTAAAGACCTGTCTCTCCTTACAACATGTCCAAAGTATGTCAGACGAAGCCCCAGAATCCTTGCCTCCAAGGAGCAGCCTGGTTTAACTCTCTCTAGGGTCTGCATGATATTAAACTAAGTATATTAACAAAAAAATAATTTTCTTTGTATTTATGTTTTATATAGTTTTTTCTATTCTGTAATGCCTGCAACATGTATGGGTTTGTGTATATAGTAAAATATTTTTTTTTGCTGAAAACTACTGTTTTAGTGAAAAACAAAGCAACTTATGTGTCAGTCCATAATTTCACACACACAGATCAGTTACATCATTTAGGCTGTGTAATAGTTGTCAGAATCCTTTCCCTGATTATTATTTGATGGTCATTAAAGTAAACCCAGATGCTCTTTTTTTTTTTCTTTCTTCTTTTCCTTCTTTTTTTTTTAATTTAGGTTGTTTATTTTTCATTTCAATGAACAGATTTTGGGATTCCATTCATTCATTGTTGCACCCTTCTCCCCGCACAAACCCCTCTCCCCCCATTTGCTCCTCTCCTTGAAAAGCAAAGGAAAAACTCCCTCATTGGTACACAATCCCCCCCCCCCCGCACCTCTTAAGTTTCTTGCATTTCATTTTTAAGCTGTCATTGTTGCTTTGGCCCCAAAAAGACAAAAAAGAAAGGAACTTTAAAAAAAAAGTTTTTAAAAAGAGCATAATGTTCATATCTGCCATTCTTGTTAATGTAGCTATTTAGCTAAACTACTGTTTGGTTATATAACACTGAGAAAGTTAAAATCTCTCCAAATTATTGAGGAGTAATGGTGCCCATTTGAGGACTAAGGTGCATATGATTCAGGCCATGGTTTTTCTGATAACTTGCTATTCATCCGAGAGCTTGAAAATAGGGATGGTAGAAGAAGAATTGATGCTTTTGAGCTGTGGTGTTCAAGAAGAGAGAGCACTGATCATCCTAAAGCCTACAGAACAACAAATGTCCTCTGAGGAGGCAAGTATGATGAGGCTTCACCTTACGTATTTCTGACATATTGTTAGGAGGGGTTCTTTCTTGGGGAGAGAGATGATGTTTGAAAGTGTGGATGTCAGCGAAGGAGAGGAAATCTACATCCAGATAGATTGACATGATGACTGCTGCAATGGGCTCTAGTGTGTTAAGAAGGGTGAAGATGGCACAGGATAGGACAGGGTTCAGATCGGTTGTTCATACGATTACTATGAGTCATACTTGACTCGATGGCACCTTACAACAACAACAGCTGATACAAAGGTGAGTACAGATGAGATTTCTGGCTTAGTTGTTATTTTGTGCTATGTAGTCGACTACGACTCAAGCAACATTATAAACAATCATCTGAAAACCTCACCTGTTTTGCTGTCTTCACTGTCTCTAACACACTTGAGGTTTTTTTCTGAAGTAACTGTTAGAGTGTGTGGACTGTTTCAGGGCAGTCATTTCTGGGGATCATTCTGTCTCAGTGATTTCAAATAGTTTGTCTCCCATGAGAATTTGAAATTCTGTTTCACTTTTCTGACCAGGATTTTTCTACAGAAACTGATTAGAATGTTCTGTTAGAGGAGCTGAGAATAGCCCAGTTCTGGTTTCCTAACAAAGAAGGCAGTTCTTTATGAACAAAGCTGATACATTTTATGTCTTTCTCTTTTATCATATTCTTCTTCTTCCTCTCTTCATTCAGGAAAATAAATACCAATTTATTAATCTTTGGGTGTTTGTTGTTGTGAACTGTCATGTTGGAACCAACTCATAGCTGAACCTCAGGAGGGTTTTCAGGGGCAGTTAATCGCATGGGAGAAGATGGCCCATCCTTTTCCTGTAGAGAAGTTGGTTGCCTTGGAATGTGTGGCTTTGGGATTGCAGTGGAACTTCTTGCCACTAGGCCACCAGAGAAAGTTGTGGTGGTGGTTGTTGTTAATTTTTGTTTGTTGTTGTTGTTGTTGCTTTTGAGTCTAGTAGGACTCTATAGACAAAAGATCTGAACTCTGTTCTATCAGTTCTGTGTTGTGACATCTTTACACTTCCTGACACAGAAGAACCCACTGTCGTAGTCACTGTGTCAATCCACCAGGTTGAGGGTCTTCCTCTCCTTCTTTCCCAGCATTATGACCTTCTCCAAGGAATGGCCCCTCCTAGCATCAGACCGAGAGTATGTGAAGTGAAGCCTCATTATCTTTGTTTCCAAAGAGCACTCTGGCTGCATGTGCTCCAAGGCACATCTGTCCATTCCCTTGGTCATCATGGAATGTTCAGTGCTCTTCTCCAACATGACAGCTCAAAGGCTTTAATTCTTTTCTTGTCATTCTTATTCATTGTCCAACTCTCAGATGCATAGCAAGTTAATTGGGAAGACTATGGTTTTAATCAGAGGCACCTTAGTCCTCAAACTGACATCATTATTCCTCAATAATCTGGAGAAGTCTTTAACTGCAGATTTTCCCAGTGCAGTGTATCTCCTTATTTCTTGACTGACAGTACCAATGGTGTTAATTGTGGATCCAAGTAAAGGTAAATTAAAGAAGTTTATTTTTTTGTTTAAATTAAATTTATGACAGACTACTCTGCTTTCTGAAACTGAGGAGGACCTGAAGTACTTGCTGCAGAAGGTCAAGGACTGCAGTCTTCAATATGAATTGATGTTCAACATGACGAAAACAAAGCTTCTCACAATTAGGCCAATTGGCAGCATCATTATGGATGGTAAAGAGATTGATGTTGTTGACAGTTTTAGTTTGTTTGGTTCCACAATCAACACTCTTGGTACCAGCAGCCAGGAAACAAGAGAGAAATTGCATTGTGAAAGTCAGCAGTCAGGGACCTCTCCAGAGTACTGAAGAACAAAGATGTCAGGCTGAAGACTAAGGTGCATCTGATCCAGGCTGCTCCTTGGCATCAAGGGCTCTGAAGCTTCATCTGACATACTTTGGGCATGTTGCAAGAAAGGACCAGTCTTTGGAGAGGGATAGTGCAAGAGAGTAAGACCTTTGTTGAGATGGACCGATTTTAGTGATTTGGGTAGTGGGAGTAGGTGTGTGGGAGACAGTGAAGATAGAGCAGGATTTAGGGCTCTTGTACATAAGGTCACTATGAGTTGCAAGAACTTGATGACACATAACAACAACAACTTTGGATAGACTCTCATACACTTTTAAGACTTTGATCACTACTCAGAGCACCAGGAAGTAGGATATAAAGATTTAAAACTATATCTAGTCAATTGAGTGAGATAGACCATGAAACCACACCCCTAAAACTCTAAGGGGCTCTCAGCATTAGGTTAGTGGTAAGGAATTATGCTATCAACCCAAAGACATTGGAGTTAAATCCACCTGTTGCTTTGCAGCAGAGAGATGGGCAGTCAATTTCCTTGTAGTTTAAAGCCTCTGAAAGCTTGATGGTGGGTCTACTATTGGTCTGATTCAAGGTTACCTATCATAACAAATGTTCAAATGAGAAAAACAAATTCCATTATTTTGCTGTGTAGCTTTTTATAGCATTTATTTTTGTGATTGTGGCCATACATGTAACAATTTAAATGTCAACTGCTGTCAGTTGATATAACAGAGATGTACAGTACGATATTAGATTAATCATATTTCACACCCATTACTTTTTAAAAAAATTACTGATTTATTAACAAGGTTTGTATGCATTATTTTTCACCAAAGAACTTTCCCATTTCCTCTCCCCCCCTATCAAAATGTGCAACCCTATGATTAACACCCCATTCCTCCTGCCTGTCCTTACCTTTCTGCTTCTCCCCTACCCCCTCCCTTGAATCCTCATACTCATTCTACAATAATAGTTTTGTACAATATTTATCCTTGTGGGACTGAGTTAGTTCATTCTGCATAATGCTCTCCAGTCCTTCCCAAATTAGGTAATAATTTACAAAATAATTGCTCCTGTGTGCTGTGTAATATTCCAGTGTATAATGTGATTTTATACAGCATTTATCCTTGTGGGACTGAGTTAGTTCATTCTGCCTACTGCTCTCCAATCCTTCAGTAGTACATCATATGAATGTACCACAACTTCTCAATCCATTCGTTTATGGTTGGACATCTGAGCTGTCTCTATGTTCTTGAAATGGTGAATAATGATGTTATGAATATTGGTGCACAAGTTTCCATTTAACCTCCGTTCTCATTTTCTTGGGGTATATTTCATGCAGTGTAATACTAGGTCATATGGAATTTCTATGTTCAGCTTTTTGAGAAAGCGCCAAACTGTCTTCCAGAGTGGGAAAACCATTATTTTTATTTGATGCCAGATTTCTCATCGTGATAAAATGAATCTCCTCAAATGTTGACTTTTCTCATTCTTTTCTAACTATCCCTGGAAACTGTTAATAAACTTTGGTCTCTATACATTTTACTACTTTTGTCAGTTTTTGAAGGAGATCATGAAATATGTTCCCTTTTGTGGTTTCCTTATTTGATTTGGCTAAATATGTGAATGGTAGTTATCTGTTCATTTATTGATGGGTATTTAAGTTGTTTTGCCTTTTGTGCATAGTACTGCAATGAACAAACTTAAGTCTATTGTAGTCACTGCTTTTAAGTCTCTTGAGTGTATGCCTAGGAATGGACTGCTAGGTCGTATGTTAATTCTATATTTAGTTCTTTGCTTGTAACATTTTTAACGCACGGTAAATATAAATTTATGAGAATAGTGATATGGAAGAAATATGCTTAGCAAGTTTATATGAGTTAATATTCTTAATTCTGTTTTAAAAATTCATGTTCTTTCTTGAGAAATTATTTATTACTTTTGATTTGAACTAAGACTTACAATTTGCCTTTTTGATCATACATTAGCTAGATTTGGTAAAAACTGAAAATAATGTAAGAGACAACGTAAGTTTTTTAATGATTATTTTAAAGGACATGATACAATTACTTGCTTTGTTTTTAAAGTGTCTTATTTATTAGCTAGATACCCTGATAAGGTTCTAGATTTTTTTTATAAAGTCACACATTTTATGAAACACTTAAGTGGCATTAATGTGGCTACTTTTACCATCAACTAGCATAAACATAAGTCTATTGACACATTATAAAGGCACAAGTGGTATGCAACTTGGCATTCGATGCTGGTGTCGAGGTTTAATTAGGGAATCTGTATCATTTTTCCCAGTAGGAAATAACAGGATCTTGCCTTATAATTTTTTATTACTGTATAATAAAATATAGCTATAATAAATAGTATCTAAGCAAATAAAATGTGTTTGGACTAAATCCATTTTGCTTTCATCACTTAGTACAGTTCAGCCTTTTAAGTAGCTGTGTTTCTTAAATTGGCTTAATTGGATCAAATTGCATTTGGCTTCTTTTAATAGTGTAGAGAAAGATAGTTTTTTGGTTTTGTTTTGGCTTCTCCCCCCATTCATTCATTGTTGCACTTTTCTTTCTGTACACCCCCTGCCCCCTGCCCCGTTCGCTCTTCTCTTTGAAAAGGAAAAGAAAAATTCTTTCATTGTTTGCAATCCTTTCTCCCTGTTATTCTGGCTTTTTAAAAATAGATATCTAATTTTTTTTATCAATGAATTTTCCTTATGGATTTCATTGTGGCACACTGTGTCCTGGGCTGCCAATTGAAATGTCAACAGTTCAAATCCACCATCCTACCATCAAAGAAAGATCAACAATCTCTTCCATAAAAATTATCAGCCTCAGAAAGCCCAGTGGCGGGTCACTGTTAATCTGAACTAAACAACAGTGGGCTCTTTGTTTGCTTGGTTTTTTTGAATCAATGGCCTTACTAAATAGGTTGTACAGAATAAATTCTAAATTGTGTTTTAATTAATTTAGTTGTCATCTTAGTACTATTATTGCTTTGTTTCATTATTGTTTTAAGATGTTTGCAGAAGGTGTTTTTTGTTTAAGATTTCTTGTCATCGTCTGCAGCAGCCAGATTCTACAGAGGCTTGTTTGCTGGTTCTGGGGAGGATTAGGGTGGGATGTTAACTCATTAATGAGTGTGAGATGATGTGATTCAGCCTCATATTTAAAAATACATTTTGTCAGCAGTATGGGGATGGAATCAAGTTTGGAAGTTGTCTGCAGCAGCAGTGATAGAGCATTAGTCTGTCTATTTGCTGTACAGAGGTAACTTGTGGTTGCTGTGATGCTAAACACTGACACACTGATGTGTCAAATGTGATAATGGTTACCTATGGTAGGCAGTGTTTGGTGGATTTCCCCGATTAAAACAGGCTTGGAAGCAGGAGTGGCAACCACTTCTGAAATAGCTTGCCTCTAGAAAACCTATCAACTTGGAGAAACAAATGTTATACAGGTGTTCAGTCTTTCGTTCATAGGGTCACTATGAGTCATCTACAACTCGACAGCACTTCACAACAACAATTCTGACACTGAAATAATTCCAAAACAACATTGAATTGCACTGTTAGAGATTTGTACAATTGGTGTGAGTGCCCTGGGAATAGGAACAATATTAATTGCATGTTGAAACTCAGTTAACCAGCCCAAGCTCAGTCCTGCAGTACTTTCCTCTTTGTTTATGCGTTGCTTGTTGAATTAAAATGACTGTATATATAATTCTTACTTTAATTCTAAATAGGTAGTTTTCCATGTGCTTTACATTTCTATCTCTTTAAATAGAATGAAAGTTAAAGTGACAAGTAGAAATACTAGAGAATTTAAAAGCTGTGGATTAAGAATGAGAATTTTGCCAAGAATTAGAGGGGAAAAATCAGTTTGGGAGTGAAAAATTATTTCAGCCACGTTTTTCAAACCACTACTGTTCCATCCTCAAAAATGTCTAATTTATCTTTGATCTTAGATTTTGACTATAATAACCATAACTTGCTATTCTCACTGTAATAATAAGCATAAGATAATCATGTAAGAGAAAATTTATACATGGCTATGTTTTCCACAGACTGTGGTCAATTTATATTAACCACATTGTTGAGGAATTGTGTACAACTTAATTTTCACTTCTGGTTATAGGTATAAATCTTAGGTTTGACTCTCTTATCTAAATGAATTTAAGATTTTTTTTTTGAAACTGTGAATAAAATCACATGGAAATATATTTTAAATTTAAATATTCTTTATTTTTCCTTAGTTCATACCTCAAAAGAACTGTTTATATTCAGTAAAAAATGAAACTAAATTCAGTTACACATGAAAAAAAAACCCAAAAAACCCCCACACATATAGCACAATTAAAATTGATCATATCCTTTTTTTCTTAGCATTTCATTTTTTTATAAATTTCCTTCCATTTAATACATGTATTTTTAATTTGTAGGTGGTTCTTAGGTAGCTTATAAATAAACTTAATTAATTTTAAAATGTCATTGAATATGTGTCCCCAAGTGTTGTGCCCCTCCACCCAGTTTCTGAGATTCTCTATCTTTCTGTTTTGAAGTGGCTTCTGGATTTAAATCTTTGACCTTTTGTATAGCACTCCAGGTTTATGCTCTTCTTTATCAGAGCACTTTGTGAATACGTGTTAAAAAATCAAAACTCACCAGATGCTCTGCTGGAGAAGGAGGGGAAATGTTCTGCTGTACCAATCAGATCCAATATGACAGTACACACACAAAAAATAATAAAATAAATAAATTTAAAAAAAACCCTCAAACCGTTGCCGTTGAGTAGGAACCAATTCATAGCTTACACTTCATAGGGAATCTGAGCCTGTAAATTGCATGAAAGAAGATGCTCATCTTTCTTCTATGGAGCAACTGGTGGATTCAAACTGCCAGGAAAGTGTGGCTTTTGAAGTGAACAGTAAATTCCTTCTGGAGTAGGCCGCCAGAGCTCCATTACGAGTGATCTCATATTGTTGCTGTTTTTTGGTGCTGTCGCATCAAGTACAACTTAGAGCAACCTCATGAATAAAAGGTTTGACCCCTGTTCTATACTGTGCCATCCTCACACTTCCTGACACACAAGAGGCCATTGCAGCAGTCACTGCATCTATCCACCTGGTTGAGGATTTTCCTCTCCATTGGTGACCCTCCACCCTTCCCAGTTTTGTGTCCTCCTCCAAGTAATAGCCCCTCCTAGCAATATGCCCAAAGTATGTGAGGCAAAGCCTCATTATTCTTGCCTCCAAACAGCAATCTGACTGCACCCTCTCTAATACACGTATTTGTTTGATATTTTGGCTGTCCATGGGATGTTCTCTTCTCTAATACGAGAGCTCAAAGGCATCACTTCTACTTTTGTCATCCTTGTTCATAATCCAGGTCTCAGATGTATAGCAAGTAATTGGAAAGACTATGGCCTGAATCAGATGCACCTGAGTCCTCAAACTGACGTTATTATTCCTCAATAATTTGGAGAGGTCTCGTCTCTCATGGCAGATTTTCCCAGTGTAGTGTGTCTCCTTATTTACTGACTGCTGGTTCCAGGGGTGTTAATTGTTGATCCAAGCAGGATGAATCTGTTGACAGTTTTAAGCTCCTCTCCATCCATCATGACGCTGCCCATTAGTCCAGTGGTAAGACTCTTTATTTTCATTGAGATGTAATCCATACTGAAGGCTGCATTCCCTAATCTGCAACAAGTGATTCAAGTCCTTCTTACTTTTTTTTTTTTTAAATTTAGGTTGTTTATTTTTCATTTCAATGAACATCTACAGAGATTTTGGGATTCCATTCATTCATTGTTGCACCCTTCTCCCCGCACA
>NW_006399857.1:8191613-8216324 GCF_000299155.1 Elephantulus edwardii
TGAGTTCCTTGTTTTTCAATGCAGCATAGTATTCCATTGTGCGAATATACCACAGCTTCTCTACCCATTCGTTTGTTGATGGGCATTTAGGTTGTTTATCGCGGCTTTGTTTGCAATAGCAAGTCCTTCTTACTTTTAGCAAGTAATTACATATTAAACAAAACAAAATGAAAGACAAATAACAAGTAAAAGTAAAAAATACACAAACAAAAAAACCCCAACAACCCCAAAGCTTGGAAAAAAATCAAATCCGTTTTTCCAGGATGTATATTTTCTGTGTAAATTATTTACAATGATGTAGATTTAATGTTGCTTTATATATGTGTTTTTCTGTGTACCATTGAGTCAAAAATCAACCCATAGTTGACCCTATGGTGAGATTTCAGAGGCAGTTAATGGCTTAAGAGAAGATTACCCACCCTTCTTCCCCAGAGGAGCTGGTGGACTTGAACCTTTTGCCTTTAGGATTATGCAGATTCTTGTGAGTAGACCACCAGAGTGCATGCAGCTCCGCTCACTTGCGCTCTCTTACTTGCTCGCACGTGCTGTTTGGTGCAAGCTCTTGCGCGCTCGCTCTCACGTATAAACGTAAACCTTATCAAGACCATCTTTTTATCAGCATAATTTAACGTGTGTTTTATGAGTAGTTTAGATGCTACAACAATACAGCTTCACCTGTGTAGAATCTTATTAGGGGAGGAACCTATAAGGTCTTCTAAGTATCAAAAATTTTCTGAAAGAAACATCCTCCCTATTAAAAAATCCAAACATCAATTTGAACAAAACCAACTACTTATATATTTCTTTCTGATGTATATGTTTTCTTTTATATTTGTTGAATTCTGTATTACTTGTATTACTAAGTCTTAATTGAGGATCTATCCAGAGTTCTGGTGGCCCAGGGGCAAGAGGCTGCACTGCAATTCAGAAGGCATGCAGTCTTAATCCACCAGCTGTTCTGTGTGAGAAGGACCCATAGGCTCCTCCCATGCGATTACCTGCCTCTGAAAACTAGCTGGAGGGTCAGTTATGGGTCAGGTCCAACTTGACGGTACAGAACAACCACCACCACCATGTTCATTCAGTTTTCATGAATTGTGGCTTGCTCTCCCCTGCCTATTTTTAAAAACTTCTTTTCATTTAACAACTGTATTAGAATGACTTTATTTCTGCATATTGGAGTATCAGATAAGGAGCTCTTTACTGTGTCAAATAAAGCATACCATTTTCAAGACTTCAGTACTGAAGGTTTTTGCTTGAAATCTTACAGAAAGTGAGAAATAAAGCTGTATGGATGAACTACTGACAATGTAGGGCTCATACAGGAAAAAAAGAGCAGAAAGCAGAGTAGCAATGAATTGGAAAGCTGATACTTGATATGTAAGCTAATCCCTCTTAAACTTCAGCCAGATTTTTCTTTCACTTGTGCAGAAACAGTTCTTTATTTTCTTCTTTCTGCTTTTTGATCTCAGAACCTGCCCCCTGCATAGTTGGATTGTCCCCAAAAGACTTTGGCAGAGGTCACTTCTCAGAAGCTTTTTAAACTTTCGTTAGAATACGTGTATTGATTTTTTTTTTTTTAATGACCAGAGGAATGAGGATTTTTGGAAAAAGCTCATCTGAGATTCAGTGTCTGACTTGGCAGTCAAAACTATTTTAAACCTCTGAGAACCCTTCACTAGATGCCAGGTTCTCTCATCTTTAGTAAAACTTAGTGAACATATTGGATTTTCCTTGGAATTGATATCACTGGCAGTATAATCTCAACCACAGGAGATAAAAGCAGGGTTGTTTTTTCCCCCAACAACTGAAAGTGCATAAGTATATAAAACCCCAATATACTCTTAAAATAATACTCATAAAAATATTTTGTGGCATATGTTGGCATGGTGTTTTCCTTAGGCTCTTTTTTTCTAAACATTTTTTATTAAAAGTTAAGATAAACTTGATATGCATTTTAAATTTCACATGAAAGGGAAAAATATTGTGCCATGAAATCCTGATAATTAAGGACTCAATTAAAAGCTAAACAACTTGTCATCCTGTCTGAACCAACTCTTATCTGACATTCCAGTAAGTTTTCAGAAACTGTAAATGATAGGGGAAGAGTTTGCTCATCTTTCTCCTGTAGAGCCGGTGCAGAGGGGAGGAGAGCCATAGTGGATTTAAACCAGCAGAGAGACTCTGCCTCTGGGTTAGGAGTGGAGCTTCCTACTGACTGCACCACCATAGCTCCAAGGACAGGATAATACATTTTAAAAAAAATTCTACTTATACTGAACAAGATAATGCATTAAAAATAGATCAAAAAGTCATCTTTTCTGCTTGGATGCCTTTTTAATGCTTCTTATTTTCAAACTTTGACTATAAAATAAAATAGGATACAATTTACAACATCTATAATCCTGAGATGATTCTCATATGAATCAGCAAGTATATATTCCCTTAGTAATATGGCAGTGGGAGACTTGAACAGAAATCAAGCAATGTTACAAGTTTCACTCTGTTATATTTGTTCATCTGTGTCAAATAAAAGGAGATAACAATTGTAGAATGTGAAAGTAACGTACATAGAAAGCTGATTATTTTACATTGCATTTCAAAATAATTCAAGATTGAGAATTTAAATAATGAACATCTCCAAAACACTAAAAATGAATTCATTTGTGGACAGCCCTGCACAGTGCATTCATTACAAAGAACAAATGACTGTGCATTTTTTTCTTTGATTAATTCATTTTATAGAAGAGAACAAATTTGAAGATTAAACTTAATATTGAAACAGGCATTAGAAATCAGTACCTCAAATTATATTCAATTTAGAAACCTTAATTTCCTCTTTTAATGGAAATTCTGAAAAGCACTCTTTGCTTTTTGACTCGTCATTGAAAAAATTTTTTTCTTGAGTTATTGTATTCTTATTGAAGCTGAAACAAACGAAGTTCGGTTTTTAGAAATACACTTCTCACTAAGATTTCCTTAATGATAAATGTTATTTTTTATTTATTAAACAGTCTGTTACTACTGCCTTGAACTCTTTACATTTAGTATGTATATATATGAACTTTTTATAGTTGTTATTTGATGGTATACTAGTGTAGATTATTTCAGCATGTACTAACAAAGTCATCATTCAATGTGTAGAGAATAGAGACATTTCATTATTAAAATAAAGCCTGGTAACGCCCATTATTACAGAAGAGGGGAAACCATCATTTGTATGCAAATAAGTTATAATTATAAACATAATAACCATTTGGGGTATGCAAACATGGGGTAAATTGTATGATTGCTTTGATATTGATAATTTGAAAGCTATTTCTCTAGCAGAGAAAGAAAAAGAAATATTTGCCAAGAATGATGCTATTGTTCCTATGATGTTGTTATTGTTATGTGCCTTTGAGGTGCTTGCGATTCATTGGGACCCTATATGGAGTAGTCCTGAAACCTGCTCTATCCTGTGCCAATCTTATTGTCTCTGACACACTTACCCTCAAAACCTCCAGTAACAGAATCAATCTCATTGAGGGTCTTGTCTCTTGTGCTGTTCCTCCAGCCTTCCATGCATTATGTCCTTTCCCAAGGACTGATCCTGCCTTTCAGCGTGCCCAAAGTATATGTCAGAGGAAGCCGCAGAATCCTTTCCTACAAGGAGCAGTCTTGTTTCACCCTATGCTGTTGTTGTTGTTGTTGTTATGTGCTCTGGAGTTGCTTGCTCATAGCGACCCTATGTACAACAGCCCTAAACCCTGCTCTATCCTGTGCCAATCACAATGTCACTGACACTCCCATCCCAATTATCCCAGTCACTGAATCAATCCACCTCATAGAGGGCCTTCCGCTCCTGCGCTGTCCCTCCACCTTCCCAAGCATGATGTCCTTCTCCAAGGACCAGTCTCTCCTCACAACATGTCCAAAGTATGTTAGACGGAGCCTCAGAATCCTTGCCACAAAGGAGCCACCCGGTTTAACCCTTTACAGGACAAATCTGTTTGTTTTCCTAGCAGTCCATGGTATTCTCAATACTTTTCTCCAGCACCACAGCTAAAAGGCGTCAATTCTCCTTCTATCCTCCTTGGTCATTGTCCAACTCTCTGATGCATAACAAGTGATTGTGAAGACCATGGCCTGTATCAAACACACCTTAGTCTCCAGAGAGACACCATTGCTCTTCATTATTTTGGAGCAGCCCCTAACAGCAGACTTTCCCATGGCAATGCGCCTTTTAATTTCCTGGCTACTGGTGCCAAGAGTGCTGACTGTGGAGCCAAGCAAACTAAAGCTGTGAACAATCTCAATCTCTTCACCATCCATCCTGATGCTGCCAATTAGTCCAGTGGTGAGAATCTTTGTCTTCTTGACATCGAGCCTCAGTCCATATTGGAGGCTGCACCCTATACGTTTATAAAATCTTAGTTTGAAAAATGGTCTGCTTGTGATGCCCAAGTATTAAAAAGAGAGGAGAAACAATTTTATCATTAGTTATTGATCCATCTGGTCCACACAGAATCTGCATTTATGAATAGCATAAATTTGTTGATTTCTGTTCAAACCTTCCACTATTGTATTTGACATATATTTTACCCCATCTCCTTCCCCCATCTTAGGTAGCTTTTAATTTTCCTTTATGGTTACTTGAACTTTTTCCAATGATGAACTATCGACAATACTTTTATCATATCTCTTATTGTGCCACATTATAGTAACTGTATAGATTGAACATATGGTATATTTTCTCATTTATTTTATCATTCTGTGTTAATGCTACGCCTCGTAAGCATTGCCCGTATTTGTTGTTCTGAGAATTTTGTGGTTTTAGTTTGCATATTTTGATTTTTCTTTTTGAAGATTTTCAACAGTATTGGTGTCTGTTCTCTAAATGATAAATAGCTTTAGTGAAGCAATTTGCTCCAGTGCTTTTTGTTGCTGTTATTGGAAATTATGATCACTAATTCAATTTATCAACTTTCTTAATATGTTGCATGGCTATTTTACTTTTTGTAAGTCTGCTTTTCCCAGCACCATTTATTGTCTTAGTAAATAGAAATAGTATCTTTGTAAAAATCAGTTTACAATAAATATTTGTGTTTATTTCTGTTGCATTGGTCTATGCATTTTTTACAATGGATGTCTACTTTTCCTTCTTTTCAAATTGCTTCAGCTATTTGAAATTTCATGAGAGCTTATATCAATCAGGCGATTAGTTTCACACTTTTTAAAAAAAAGGCTTTTGCAATTTTAGTTACGATTACATTATATGGGTGTTATTGTCATCTGTGGTGTTAACCTTCCAGCGGGCTTTTTTTAGCCATTACAGTTATCCTTCTCTGGTCTCAAGTTACCTAACTGTAGACAGATGGTCTTTCAAATCTCTAACAACTATGGGACTAGGTTAAGAGAAAGAGTTCTTCCTACACTGGACAGCAAGACTTGAGAAAGGCAAGACTTGTGGCAAGACTTGAGGGAGACTGGAGTAGACCCTGTTGAGGAGGCCCTGGTGATGGTGGTGGAGAGATGGTGGCATAGCTGTGGAGAAAGTGTGGCAAGGTGTAAGCATAGGAGCTCTGAGATAAAGGTCGCAGTTAAAGGTGTTTGCTGTTCTTGCTGTTTGCTTGAAGAAGAAGTTGACTTATAACTTACTGGATGCTTGTTTGCTCTGAGGCAAACCTTGCTGGTTGATTTGGATTTGACTGTGGAATTGAAACCGGAACCTGGACAAGTTGAACAATTGTGCCTTGGGACTACTTGGCTAAAACTTGGATTTGCATTGGATGATACTCTTTGCCTCCCCCATTTTCCCACTTATTTCTCTAATAAACCCAATTTTGGGTACCACAACTTTGATACTGTGAGTCAGCAATGAATAAATAAACATGTCGCTGCTTCTGTGGCTCTAGAGGCACCGTGAGCTTGGGCTATGGGCTCTTCTTGTGCTTTCTTCTTCTTTGGTGCTTTGAGTATCTGTGCTATTATTACTCTCTCTGGCCCTTTCAGAAAGACACTCATGACCTTGTACTCTTATGGCCCATTCTCTGCTCCTTGACATTTGGTGTCAGAAAGAGGGATTTTTTAGACTCACAGACCCATTAGTTTTGTGAATATGGGCTTGGGAAGATGTGCAATTAAAATGGTTAATATTTGTTTCAGCAAAGTGAGGGGGAAAAAACCCCTTAAAGTTACTTTTTTTTTAAAGGTGGAGGCATAGTGAAAGAGAGGAAAACCCTCAATCAGATGGATTGAGACAGTGATAGCAGCAATGGGCTCAGTGTGAGAATGACAGAAGATAGGCCAGGGTTTAGATCTGTTGTTCATAGAGTCTCTGTGTGTCATGCTTGACTTGATGGCACCTAACAACAATAGAAAAGAAATTCTACATTAGTTATCTTACTTGATAGGATATATTGCCTTTTATAGATTATCTTTTCTTACCTCATTTCCCCACTACCTCTTTTCTTTCATGTATTGCTAATTGGCCATATGTAAGTTTATATTTTGTCTGAGATTTCTGCTGACTCCTAAATTCTTTAAAGGGATATACTTTTTTCATTTTTTCCTTGTTCAAGTATATAAATTTTTTTTTAATTACACTAGTTTCTTTACAAAATTTGAATACATTACTTTGGAGAACAAATCTTTCAATTTGTCTCAGTTCCCCTGCTCATCTAATTGTACAACCCCATGATTAAATCCCCCACTCTCCCGGCACATCCTCATCCCTCTGCTTCCACCCTCTCCAACCCCTCTTGGATCCTTATACTTATTCTACAATAATGGTTTTATACAATATTTGTCCTTGGGGGACTGAGTCAGTTCACTCAGCATAATGCTCTCCAGTCCCTCCCAAGTTAGGTAATAATTTACAAAATCATTGCTCCTGCATACTGTGTAGTATTCCGTTGTATGAATATACCATAATTTCTCAATCCATTCATCTGTAGTTGACATTTGGGATGTTTCCATGTGCCTACCATGGTGAAAAATGCTGCTATGATCATTGGTATACAAATTTCCATTTGTGCCTCAGTTCTCATTTTCTCAGAGTACATATTCCAAGTAGTGGAATATGGAATTTCTGTGTTCAGCATTTTCTTTTATACTGGCTTACTTACAAAGTGTGTATACATTGTTTTTAACATCAGGTATTTCCTATTTCTCTTCTTTCCCATTACTCTTCTCCCTCTTCAAATTGTGCAACCCTGCAACTACCTTCTTGCCTATTCTCTCTCCTTTGCTCCTCTCCTCCTCCTTGGGTCCTCATACATCTTTTACTAATTATTTTTCATATTGATTTTATATAGTGTATATCCTTATGGGACAGACTTAGTTAACTTAGCATAATGCTGTCCAGACCCTCCCAAGTTATGTAGTAATTTTCAAAATCATTGTTCCTCCATGCTACATAATATTCCATACTATTAATGTACCAAAATTTCTCAATCCATTCGATTGTGGTTCGACATTTGGGCTGTTTCCATGTTTGTTTGTTTGTGTGTGTGATGATGATGAATAACACTGCTAAGAACATTGGTATAAAATTGTTGTTTGTGGAATAGCTGAGTCACATGGAATTTCTGTGTTCTGCTTTCTGAGGAAACAGCAAAACTACTTTCCAGAGTGGTTGTACCATTTTACAATCCCTCCAACAATATATGAGTTTCTATCTTTCCACATCCTCTCCAGTATTTATTACTAGCTGTACTGTTAAACTTTGCCACTGTTACCAGAGTAAGATGATATCTCATTGTGATTTTGATTTGCATCTCTCTTATTGCCAGTGTCCATTGGCCATTCAAATATCATCCTTTGTGAAGGTATTTCAATGTCTTTTGCCTATTTTGTAATTGAGATATTAGGGTTGTTGTTTTGTTTTTGTTTTGTTTTTCATGTGGGGGCACTGTAGGATTCCATAAAGGTTTGTTATGAAACTTTTGCCTGAGATGATATTACCAAATGTTTTTCCCAGTCAGGATCTTTTTTTTCCACTCTGTTGGAGAATGTACTTGATGGTTCACAGGGGGTTAATGTTGAGAAGGTCCTATTAATCAATTTTATCCTCTCTTTGTCATTTTTCTCAGCTTTTTTATGCCAAGAACTAGGCCTTCTAAGCTTGGTCCTACTGTATCTCTTATAATGGTTTTGGGCTATATTCTGATGTTTCTGATTCACCTTGAGTTGATATTTTTGTATGGTGAAAAGTGTGGGTCCTGTTTCAGTTTTCTGCAGGGAGTAGTCCAGTTTTGCCACCACCATTTGTTGAAGACATAGTTGTTTCCCCATTTGATAGGCTCTGTTTTCATGTTGAGCATCAGGTAACTTTAAGTAAAGGGGTTATCTTCTGGGTTCTTAATTCTGTTCCTTTGCTTTATGTGACTATCACTATGCTAGAACTATGCTATTTTGGTTTTTATAGCTTCATAGTAGGTTTTGAGATAAGGGAGTGCTATCCCTCCTACCTCATTCTTGTTTTTCAAAAGTACTTTGCTTAATTGAGGTCTCTCTCTTCTCCCAATAAGCTTGCTTTATTGTCTTTTCCATCTCTTTAAAAAATGAATGTGGTATCTGTGTTGGAATTCCGTTAAAATATGTATTTTGCTTTTGGTAAGATTGTAATTTCTACTATATTGAGTCTTCCTATCCATGAAAAAGAAACTTTTTTTCTGCCTTTTTAGGTCTTTTATTGTGTCTAGCAAAGATGATTCATAGATTTTTTTTTAAAGGTCTTTTGTGTCTCTAGTTACTTTTATTTTTGAGTATCTCAATTTGTGGTTTGCTGCTGTAGAATGATACTGCTTTCTTGGTTTCCTTATCAAAGTTCTCTTCTATTATAGAATAATCCCACTGACGTTTGTGTATTGATCTTGTATTACAGGGATTTAATTGAGTGAAACATTGAGACATTGAGTAACTGTAGTATAGATTGAAGAATCTTTTTTCTGTGCACAAAAAGGGGAAATATATAAAGATAATCAGAAACAAACTCAAAAACATATATATAAAAAGATGCATTGTTTAGAGTTTTAGTTCATGTGAGGAAAATACAGACTGCTTTGATCAGACACATTTACACACACACACACACACACACACACACACACACACACACACGACTTAAAATAATATATATAACACTATTTTGTCCAATCTTCACCAGCTGTCCTGATGCTGCCAATTGGTCCAGTGGTGAGAATCTTTGTCTTCTTGACATTGAGCCTCAGTCCATACTGAAGGCTGCAGTCCTTGACCCTCTTCAGCAAGCGTTTCAGGTCCTCCTCAATTTCAGCAAGCAGGGTTGTGTCATCTACATAATGCAGATTGTTAATAGATCTTCCACCAATCCTGATGCCACACTTCACCCTCTTGGATAATCTGTTCTGCATACAGGTTGAAAAGGTATGGAGATAGGACACATCCCTATAATACACCTTTTCCAATTTTGAACCATGCAGAGTTTCCCTGCTCTGTTCTGATGACTGACTCTTAGTTCAAGTATAGGTTTTGCATTACAATGATTAAGTGTTCTGGGATTCCCATTCTTCTCAGAATCAGCCACAGTTTGTTATGATCTAGTCAAATGCCTTTGCATAATCAATGAAACACAGATAGACATTTTTCTGGTATTTCCTGCTTTCAGCTAAGATCCATCTAACATCAGCTACAGTATCCCTAGTACCACAACCCCTTCTAAACCCAGCCTGGACTTCTGGCATTTCTCTTCTGGTGTGCTGTTCCAGTCGTTTTTGGATAGAATCTTGCTTGCATGTGAAATCAATGATCTTGTTCTATAGTTTCCACACTCTGTTGGGTCACCCTTCTTTGGAGTGGGAACAAATGTAGATCTCTTTGTCAGTTGACCAAGTGGTTGTTCTGCAGTTTCTTGGCAAAACTTGGTGAGCGCATCCACGGCAGCATCTTTTAGCTGAAATATGTCAATTGCTATACCATCTATTCCTGGGGCCTTATTTTTTGCTGTTTCCTTCAAAGCAGCTTGAACTTATTCTGTTATTTCCATAGGCTTTTGATCATATGCTGTCTCATGAAATTCTTCTGTGTCTGCCAATTCCTTTTGATACAGTGACTCAGTATATTCTTTCCATCTTCTTTTAATACTTCCTGGACCATTTAATATTCTGACTAAAGCATCCTTGATTATAGTAACTCAAGGTTTGAGTTTTTTTCTTCAGTTCCTTGATCTTAAGAAATGCTGAATGAGTTCGGCCTTTTTGTTTTTCTGACTCTAGCTCCTTGCACATTTCATTGCAATATTTTGCTTTGTCATCCTGTGCTGCCTTTTGGAATCTTCTGTTCAGCTCTTTAGTGTCTTGAATTCTTCCTTGTGCTTTGGCACAGGTGACGAGATTGAGATTGTTAACAACTTTAGTCTGCTTCACTCCATGGTCAACACTCTTGGCACCAGAAGCCTGGAAATCAGAAAATGTATTGCCATGGGATTGTCTGCTGTTAAGGACCTCTCCAAGGTACTGGAGAGCAATGATGACACTCTAGAGACTAAGGCATGTCTGATACAGGCTGTGATCTTTGCAATCACTTGTTATGCATCAGAGAGTTGGACAGTGACTAGGAAGGATAGAAGGAGAATTGATGCCTTTGAGCTGTGGTGCTGGAGAAGAGTATTGAAAATACCATGGACTGCCAAGAAAACAGACAGATTCATCCTGGAGAGGGTTAAACCAGGCAACCCCTTGGAGGCAAGGATTCTGGGGCTTCGTCTGACATACTTTTGACATATTGTTAGAAGGGACAGATCCTTGGAGAGGGACATCATGCTTGAGAGAGTGGATGGATGATGCAAGAGGGGAATTTAATTTAGTGACTGGGGTAATCGGGATGGGTGTGTCAGAGGCAGTGCGACTGGCACAGGATAGAGCAGGGTTTAGGGCTGTTGTACATAGATAGGGTCGCTATGAGTCGCAAGCGACTCGACAGCACATACCAACAACATGTCCACTCATTCTTCTTAGGATCTTAAAGCTTTTTATTTAAGAGTGATACAAAGATTAAGAAAAATCGTACTCATTACCAAGTAATTCACATTATTCTTTGTACAGGTGATAAATAGAAGAATTTATGAGAGAGTATGTAAACATTAATTAAAATAGGGATGGTTCTTTCTAGTAGATCTGGTGATCTGAGTGATAGTTTTGTGTAATTAGTGGCACTCAAATAACAGAATGTATATTCCAATCGTAAAAACGTAAAGATTGAATACCTATTTAACCTATCTTGTGCTATTATTAACAATGTTTATTTACATCTGTATTACATTTGGAATATGTTCCTCTTCTTAAGTAACTATGGAGACAAGTCAATAAATGCTGATATTATATGCAACATTTTTGCAAAAAATTGTTGCACTAGGAAATTTCAAGCAGTTGATTACAAAATAACTTTATTTGGCTCTCCATGTAGTCAAGTTTACCTTCTGTGTGTAGATTTGAATTGATTTGATGTTACAAAACCTCACTAATGGACCAAATATGAGTGGACATTCCATATAAAAATTGCATGCTCCATTGATTAAATATTTTAAACCTCCTGGCAAAATACAATGCTTTGTACTTAATATCAGGAGCCATGATGGCGTGCTCTTGAAATAGTTGCTAGCTGGAAGTTCCATGGCTTGAAAAGGTTTGAGGTTTGACGGTCTGTCTCCATCAATACTTACAGCCTGGATCCCCTATTCAGTTACTTTGCAGTCATCTTGATGTCGTTGAATTTGATTTCTTTGTTTTGGTTTCCTACTTAATAGTTCCTATTTTTAATTTTTATATGAAAATTTTTTCAAATAAGTTTTAATGTAACTTACTGTAGTCATAATGATTATTTAAACTCAGTTCTATGCTGTTTCATTTCTACCTCTTATCTGTTATCATGTTTAATTTTCTAAAACTTCTAGGATGTGTATGTAATTCATTTTGTCACTATTATTTATATTGTTAAGCTTAGTCACCCTTCTAGTTGCACAACATGCAATAGCATTGCAAGTATCAAATATGGTAATGCATTTATGAAGGCATCCAATGCTTGTATGGAGCTGGTGGCCTAGTGGCAAGAAGCTTCAATGCAATCCCAGAGGAATTGGGATTCACGTGGCTCGAGGCCACCATCTGCACCATGGGAGAACAATGTACAATCTCCTCTCTTGTTATTAACTATCTCTGGAAACCTTCTGGAGGGTTAGCTGTGGGACAGTTCTGACTCGATGGCACACAACACAAACAACAAACAATGCTTATATAAAGCTTTTAAATGGAATTTCTTAAAAAACCTCAAACATTGTTAGGGCCTGTTACACAATCATTTGGCAACTTATAACCAAAGGAAACCCTTTTAAAGAAAGTGATTTTTTTTTAATACATTTAGCAGAACGCTCGTTATTAGATGAACAGTAGGAAAAAAACAAAAGAAAAAAGTTGACAGCTTTAAAGAAAGGAATTAAAAAATGTAAAGCTACTGTTTAAGTAGCTTAATTTTTATTTTTTCCTGTTTTGAGTATTAATTAGGTCATTATTTAATGTAAGTACATAGATAATGTGTTTATTTGTGTGCCTGTGAGTATGTGTGTGTTTACTAATGTTCGTGCCATTTACTTTTTCATAGTCGTTCTTTAATTGTACAAGTGATCAGACATATGTTGGATGTTTAGGTAAAAAATTACCTATTGAAAGAAACCAGAAAATTACTTGAAAATCTTGGGATTTATATTTCTTTATTGTAATTTTATTTAATAGACAAATTAATATTGTATTCATTTAAAATTTTTTGTTGTTTTTAATTTGGAATGTGACATTTCCAAACAAGTTTTAAATTAGCCCTAAAGGCAAATTAGATTATACCGGAAGATCTGTCATATATTCTGAACTTCTTACGTATTCTGTGGTTTTTCTCAGATACTCCATGGATTGCTCAGATAATATATAGGCAAATAAATAGACATGCAATTATCTCTCTTAATACTTCTCCAACTTCATAAATAAATAGAAATAAATTTGTTTGTCATCCTCTAATCAAAGAATTTCCTTTGTGTTTGCAGAAATGTTTAATTCAGTGAATTGGAAAAGTAAAACCATGGATTTTTAGCAGCTGAAGAAGAAGTTAAGGTAATTAGTTTGTGTTGTTCATTGTTCAATTTTACTTGTGAGTAGTTTAAAACTTTATGTTAAATTCATGTTTGGTTTATTATATACTTTCAAGAGTGTGTACCTTATTGAAAATCAGTTTCATGAGTTATATATGAAATGTTATATATATTGTAAAAAGGCATTTCTTATAAGCAGATAGAGGAAGAGAATAGTTAAAAATATCAGCTGTAGTCAACAAAAATTTTCTGACAATAGAGCTGGTCTGTTAACCAACTGGACCTTGTTTGAAACCACCAACCAATTTAAGGAGAAATAACCCTATGTTCACCTCCTTTTAAGATTATGTCTTAGGAAATGTTATCAGACAATTCTGCCTTGTCTTGTAGGATCTCTATAAGTCAGATAGTGTACACCAGTACTATGAGAGTTGTTCTTTGCTTCTACAGAAAATTAATTTTATATAGAATAATCTTTCTTAATTTTTCCCCTCAGTGGATGCACATATTACCAATATGACATATTAAACTCATCCTGGGTAAATTATGTTTTTTTCATTTATGTATTTGGTATAATCCTAATAAATATGTGGAAAGAAAATACATTCATTTTATGGCATCAAGATGTTTAACATAATGCAAATTATCTTCTTCAAGAAATATCTTTCTTAACTACAAATTTACTTATGGAGTAATGCAGAGTTTATGTGTAAAATATAAACTAAAATTTAAGATATAAACTTAAAGTGTAAGTTAAAATATAAATTCATATTTACTCTTATGGAGTGAAACAGTCAACAGTAAAGTTTGAATTTTCTTTCTTTTTGAAGGTTATTAATTGCCATCTAGTTGATTTTGACTCATGTTAACCTCAATTTAGTGAAGTTAATTTTTTAAAGTCACTTTGCGATATCTATAATATAATCATTAAAAAATACACACAGCTACAGATATCAGTCTTCTTAGTAGTTTTGATATTATTTAACTTTCAATTATTGATCGATGTGTTTATAGTATAAATTATGCATCTGTTCTCCAAGATTATATATAGTTTTTTATTTAATGATAACTGATTGATTTACTTAATATCACAGTTTCCTAAGCAAACAATGAATTCTTCAATTGCAGTTACATATTTTAAATATTTTCTTACTGATTTACTTTCCTCATTCATTTCCTTATACAGATCAATGAATATCACTTCAATTTTTCAGAATGATGCTGTTGTTATGTGCCATTGAGTTGTTTGTGACTAATAGCGACCATATGTACAACAACCCCAAACTCTGCTCTATCCCTTTTCGTTCTTATTTTATCCAATACCCCTATCCACATTACCCCAGTGATTTAATCAATCCATCTCATTGAGGGTCTTCCTCTCCTGTGCTGTCCGTTCACCCTTCCAAGCATGATGTCCCTCTACAAGGACTGGTTCCTCCTTGCAACATGTCCAAAGTATGTCACATGAAGCTTCAGAATCCTTGCCTCCAAGGATCATCCTGGCTTCACCCTCTCCAGGACAAACTTGTTTGTTTTCTTAGAAGTCCATATTATATTCAGTACTCTTCTCCAGCACCACTGCTCAAAGGTATCAACTCTCCTTCTATCATCCCTAGTCATTGTGATATGATTTAATCTCTTATTTGGGTTTATTTTATTGTTACATTTTAATAGATCAGTTTTACAGGCAATCTCGTACTGACTTAGATAAGAAAATGTTCACTTGATATTCAATTTTAATTTAATATATAAAAATTGACTCATTAAATATTTTACTTAAATTTATTCAAATTAAATTTAGAAAGAGATGTGTTATCTGGGTACAGTTCACTTTGTCTGGAGGCTGCGGTAACCTTCATAAGAGCTTTAAAAATCACTGAGGAATTGTTGAAGTAGGAAGGATGAAGTCATGCATTCCAAGCAAACAGAATAGCTTATGAAAAGGGACATATAAGATGAATGAATAATCATAAAATAATTGGTATTTTCAGTGAAGTTGTAAGAGTACATACATGAAAAGACAATATTATTTCAGGACATGATGCTGGAAAAGTTATGTTTGATACAATAGGTAATTAGGTATTATTGTCATGACAAGAGTTCAGAAGGAAGGCTGTATAGTGGAGTGAACTTGGACATTGTATAACAATAAAAGAATTTTTTTTTACTTTTCAAAGAGAAGAGTGAACTGTGGGACTGGGTGGGCAGAGAGAAAAGTGAAACAGTGAGTAAATGGAAATCCAAAGTCTCTGTAAATTTTCATTAAAATTAATAATAAAAAAGAAAAGACAGAAAAATGGTCCTTGCTATGTTAGTGGTTTAATATTATAGCCACATATCTCCCAAAGCACTCAGCAGCATCTGTGAGATATTAGAATACAATTTTAGGACTCTGTTGCTCTTTACTTTCACTAAGAAATAAAAGACTAAAGTTTGATACTGTTCATTATTATAATTTTTACAGTGTTTAAAATGTTAATTATTAGATAATTGTAAGGTATAACTAAGATTTTTTTAAAAAATGGAAGTATGTTACATATCACATAAAACTTGCTCTTCTCACCCATGTGGTTTTATAGTTTTTAGTGTATTTCTATAGTCTAAAAAAACTTGTAGCTGCTGGCAGTTACCCTATTTCCCCCTATTACCACTCTCTAGAACCACTAAATATGTCCTGATATCATGATTGCCTTAAACAGATTTGTGTATTATATACTATTATATATTCTGCTTCTTTCCCTTAACAATGCGTTAAAGATTAATGCATTTTGGCATATGAGCTTATGCATCTTGGTGTCTAAATAATACTTATTATATCCATGTACCACATTATGTTTGTCAGTCAGTCAGTTGAGGACCTTTGAGTTGTTTACGTTTTGTTTATTACAGATACTATGTTGAACGTAATGTTGTATGTCCATATTTGAGTATGCAGGTATTAATTTCTTTTTGATCCATACCTAAGAGGAGAGTTGCTGGGTTATACAATGATTTATATTTTGCCTTTCAAATCACCACTAATCTATTGGGGAAAGTAGTTTTACATTTCTATCAGATATGCATATGTGTTCCAGTTTATTCACTACATGGATATGTTATTGTCCATCATTTTTATTATAGTCTATCAGTTAATTAAAAAAACGGTATCTCATTGGAGATTTGATGGGTTTGTTTTAAGTGGTGTTTTACTCTAACTCTTGGTGTGAAGTCCATAGGGGAGTTGTGGTGCTCATCAAAAGACTGTGCCTCTTTGGCAATTCTGATCCACCAGAACACCAGGAAAGAATTGCTCCATGAGCTGGACAATATTCTTCTGTGAATTTAGTCTCTGAAAACCTGCTAGAGAGTCAGCTGTGAGTCTCTTTTGACATTACAGCAATGAAAGAGTGAATGAGAGAATATTGTTATTATGCATATCTTGTTGAGTACATTTATAGAATTATTGTCAAATTTAAACTAGGTTTAACTTCACAGTTTGTCGATTGCATTTATGTGCGCCCACATGAGGATGTTTTCTACCATGTGATTTACAACCTCTGATAACTTTCCAGAGTTGTAGGTTAGTTCTGATTTGATGGTACCCAGGTACAACCACAGTGTACAAACTACAAAATGAATATTATGTCAATACATACCCAAATAAAAAAATAAAATAACAACAGAAAAAAATGACAGAGGTTATCTTTTCCCTTATCCTTGTCATGGCTAGGTGGTCATGTGATACTTATGCATAGACTTAGAAGCTGCTGTGTGAACAGAGCAAGGGAACACGGCATGATATAAAATTAGAAAGTGTCTGTGTCATAGTTGTATCATCTCTCTTTACCAGTTTAATTTGTATTCTGAGAAAATTATTTGAGAAACCTCTGTGAAGAAAAATGTGGCATGAGGATAGGAAGAATACTCATCAGTAACCTTCCTTACATTTTGGAGGACACAGCCTTGCTTGCTGAAAGTGAGGACTGGAAGCACTTGCTGCAGAAGGTTAAACACTGCAGCATTCAGTAGAGACTGCCTCTCAATGTCAAGAAAACAGAAATCTCACCAAGGACCAGTAGACAACATCATAATGGATGGAGAAAGGATTGCGATATCAATGACTTCAAGTGGCTCCACAGTCAACACTCTCGGCACGAGTAGCCAGGAAATTAAAAGGCTCATTGCCATGGGAAAGTCCGCTGTTAGGGACCTTTCCATAGTACTGAAGAGCAATTGTGTCTCTGGAGACTAAGGTGCATCTGATACAGGCCATGGCCTTTGTTATACTTGTTATGCATCAGAGAGTTGGACAGTGACTAAGGAGGATAGAAGGAGAATTGATGCCTTTGAGCTGTGGTGCTGGAGAATAGTATTGAGGGTACCATGGACTGCTAGGAAAACAAACAGATTTGTCCTGGAAAAGGTTAAACCGGGTGGCTCCGTAGAGGCAAGGATTCTGAGGCTCTGTCTAACATACTTTGGACATGTTGCAAGGAGGGACAGGTCCTTGGAGAGGGACATCATGCTTGGGAGGGTGGAGGGACAGCGCAGGAGAGGAAGGCCCTCTATGAGGTGGATTGATTCAGTGACTCAGGTAATTGGAATGGGTGTATCGGAGATAGTGTGATTGGCACAGGACAGAGCAGAGTTTAGGGATGTTGTACATAGTGTCACTATGAGTCGCAAGTGACTCGACAGCACTTAACAACAACAATCAGCAGTCAGGAGTTCAGGAGACATATTTACTGGCAAAGTCTGTAGTCAGGGACCTCTCCATATTATTGAGAAGTAACGATGACAGTTTAAGAAGTGTACCTGATTAAAACCGTGTTCTTTTCAGGCATTTGCTATTCATTTGAGAGTAGGACAATAACTAAGGATTACAGAACAAAAATTGATACCTTTGAACTATGATGATGGAGAAGACTGCTGGAAAAAATCATAGAATGCTGAAAGAATCAATAGATGTGTCTCGGAGAGAATGAAGCCAGAGTGCTTCTTGGAGAAAAAGATGATAAAACTTTGTCTTACATACATTGGACATGTTGGTGGGAAAGATTTTTCCTTAGAAAAAGACATTATACATACCTGGGAAGGTGGAGGGGTAGCAAAGGAGAAGACGACCCTCAAGTGTATGAATTGACAAGGTGACTGCAGCAAAGGACTTGAATATGTCAGAGATTGTGAGGATGGTGTGGGATAGTACTGTGTTCAAATCACTTGTTCATAAAGTCACTATGAGCCATTTTGACATCACCTAAAATAACAGCATTATAACTGTTCTTAGCTTGAGTATGCATTGGGAAGTCTGCTGCAAAGAGTCTTTTTAAAAGGATTATAAACGCATTAAGCTGAAACAGGACCCGTATCTTACACTATACAAAAAAATCAGCTCAAAGTAGAGATTTGGGATTAAAGCCCCAAATCATAAAGTTCCTAAGAGACAAACTGGGAGTACGCTTACAAGGCCTAGTCTTTGGTATAAAGAACCTGCCAAGTACTAGGAATGCACAATCTGAAGAGGATAAAATTGATGAATGGGACCTTCTACAGTTCAAATGCCTGTGTGCATCAAAACCATCTTCTAACAGAGTGAAATGAAAACCAACTAACTGGGAAAAGATATTTGACAATACCATTTCAGACAGGGGTGTTATAGCAACAGTTTATAGAATCCTACAGGGCCTGTGCAAGGAAAAGACTGACAATCCACTTACAAAATGGGCAAATGAGATGAAAAGGCCTTTCACAGAGGAAGATATTTGGATGACCAAAAGACATGAAGAAATACTCAAAATCAATGTCAGTAACGGAGATGCAAATCAAAACCACACTGAGTCAATATTTCACCCATTTAGCAGTGGCAGAGTTAAATAGAACAGAAAGTAATAAATGTTGGAGAGGATGTAGAGAGATAGGAACTCTTATACACAGATGGTTGCATTGTAAACTGGTACGACCACTCTGGAAGGCAGTTTGACATTTCCTCATAAAACTGAGTATTGAAAAGCCATATGACTCAGATATTCCAGTGCTTAGAATATACCCTGAGAAAAAGGCAACTGAGGCAAAAGTGGAGATTTGTACACCAGTGTTCATAACAGCATTATTCACCATGGCAAGAACATAGAAACAGAACAAATGTCCAACCACAATCAAAGGGATTGAGAAATTGTGGTACATTCACACGATGGAACAATACGCAGAATGCACGAGCAATGATTTTGAAAATTACTACTTAACTTGGGAGAGTCTGAAGAGCATTATGCTTAGTTAACTAACTGTATAAGACTATAATGGCAGGAATAGAAAGAAAACTAGTAAAATGTGTATGAGGAGAAGAGGAAAGAGGATTGGTAGGGTTGTAACCTTTTTGCTGTTGTTATGTGCTGTCAAATCGCTTGCGACTCATAGCGATCCTATGTACAACGGCCCTAAACTATGCTCTGTCCCGTGCCAATCGCACTGTCCCTGACACTCCCATCCCGGTTATCCCAGTCACTGAATCAATGCACCTCATAGAGGGCCTTCCCCTCCTGCGCTATCCCTCCACCCTCCCAAGCATCATGTCCTACTCCAAGGACCGGTCTCTCCTCATAACATGGCCAAAGTATGTTAGACAGAGCCTCAGAATCCTTGCCTCCAAGGAGCCACCCAGTTTAACCCTTTCTAGGACAAATCTGTTTGTTTTCCTAGCAGTCCATGGTATTGTCAATACTCTTCTCTAGCACCACAGGTCAAAGGCATCAATTCTCCTTGTCTCCTCCTTTGTCATTGTCCAACTCTCTGATGCGTAACAAGTGATTGTGAAGACCATGGCCTGTATCAGACGCACCTTAGTCTCCAGAGAGACACCATTGCTCTTCAGTACTTTGGAGAGGTCCCTAACAGCAGACTTTCCCAAGGCAATGCGCCTTTTAATTTCCTGACTGCTGGTGCCAAGACTGTTGACTGTGGAGCCAAGGAAACTAAAGCTGTGTACAATCTCAATCTCTTCACCATCCATCCTGACGCTCCCAATTGGTCGAGTGGTAACCTTAGGGCTGCATAATTTGATGGATAGTGGGAGGAATGGGTAAAGGAAATGGAAAATATCTGGTGTGAAAAACAATGTATGCAAACTTTGTAAGCAAACCAGTATAAGATAAATATTTTATTAGAAAGAAACATTATAAATCCAAGGGTCCAAGGATGTGATTTTGAGGTCTTAGTTTTGCCTGATCCAAACCATAATATTTTCAGTCATCTCACGTACATGAGAAAGCTGGACAGTGATAACATAGACCAAAAGAGAATGACTTCCTTTGATTTATGGTGCAACAAAAAAGAAATCTTTCTTGGATAAAATGCATCCAAATATGGTTTTAGAAGCAGACTAAAACAATTTGTTTAATAGACTGGAAATGCTGCTCTAACAAACCTTATATGCACAAAACTCTTTGGAGGTGTGCAGTAAAAGAGACTGGAGGAACTTTGATGCCTTTAAATTTTGATAATAGGAGCTTGTATATTGTCTTAAAGGGTGCTTGGTAGAATTATGGGCCTTAACATGTTTCTTATGGAAGCTCAAAGATAATTAAGAGTGGTGGTGAAAAAGAAAGAAGAAAACGTGGTGGTGAAAACTTAGGCTATTGAGCATGATCCTACATGCATTTTGGCATTCAGTGGGACACTTGCAAGTAGTATTGAAACCACAGTTTTAGCTTCTTTGATTTCAAAAGTAAGGAATACCCTTTTTCTAGATTTCACAGAGTGTAGTCAAAGTCCAGTAGAGTGAGATTACAGCTACTTCTGATTTATGTGTTGCGGCTGCCTTTCTGGTGTGTCAAGGGACTGGGACCTACATCCAAAGTTAAAGAGCCTTACCCTAAAGGGGTACTTGTATTTATTTTGTAATAACATTAATACTTGAGACAACCTCCTTCATCTTTTGGAAAACTTTGTATTCTACTTTAGTAGTATAAGAAAAGATTTAGAATTAGATATGATTCTGGTTGTACAAACTGTATGCCCTGAAGTGTGGCAGTTATTCTTTCTATACCTCGATTTTGTAATTTGTGAAGTGGATTTAACATTATCAGAAGAGTCTGGTTACTTAATCCTTAGAGAGTTATGTTGCTAACCCAAAGACTCTGCCTTGCTTGCAAGTAGACTCTAAAACAGTTTTGTAAAAGAAAGATGAGTAATCTCTCATACAATTTACAGCCTTATGGTCAGCTATGAGGTAGTTCAAAGTCAATGATTGTGAGAGACAGATAACCTTTAGAATAGAATTGTTGTTGTTTACCCTTAAGTTGGGACCAGACGCATCAGAGGCTGTAAATCTCACACGAGATCACTCATCTTTTTACATCGAAGAGGTGGTAAATTCAAACTACCTGCCCTTTTGTTGGCAGCATATCTTTTTATCACTAGGCCACTAGTGATTGTTTTTGTTGTGAACCATACTATAGAGTCATAACCAACTCATAGCTGACCCTCCAGTAGGTTTTCAAAAGCAGTAAATCACAAAGGAGGAGTTTTCTCTTTTTTTCTCCTCTGGATCAGCTTGTGAATTTGAAACTTTCCTTTTGACTTACAGTTTAGCTAGATTGTTGTAGAACTGTTGTGTGCTGTTGGGTCGGAACTAACCCATACCTGACCCTCCAGTGGGTTTACAGAGGCTTTGCAGGGGATGAGATTGCCCGTCTTTGCTCTGTGTAGCAGCTGATGGATTCAAATCACACAACACAATTCCTCTTCTCCAAGCCACCAGAGCTCCCTCGCTAGTTCCCTCCCTCCTTGGTTAATCTTATATTTAATAGTATAGGAACTGTTATGTCCTGCTGAGTTGTCTCCTTGTTGACATCAGAGTGAAACACTTCCTGATCTTTCACCAACCTACAAAGGAAACTTTAAATTTTAAGCCCTAAAAGGAAAGATGTATTGGAGTTGTTATATTTTTTTTTTGCATCAAATGACTTTTTTTTAGAAATGTTGAAGCCCAAGGCATCATATAAACTTTTAAAAATACCGAAACCATGTAGTCACAGTCATTTTCATAAGCTACTACTCCAGCAGTCTTTTGAGTTTTGTATTCTGACTGAATTTTAATATTTCCATAACCACCCACTACACTCAAATATGTGCAGTAGTCTTTGAAATCCCGTCCTCACAAATCATACAACCATCAGCATATTCTTTCTTTATATCCTCTTCTGCTGTCTAGATCTAAACTATAAGCAGCTGGTGCCTGGATTATTCCAACAGTTTTCTAGTCATTTCCCTTGCTTTTATTCTTGCTTCTTCTCTGTTTTCACTATAGGTCAGCCAGCGTCGTGTTTCATCTTTGACCTCCTCTTTACCTCTGTGCTAGATTTTTTGCCAGCACTGAACATGGAAGCTATGTCCACCTAAGAACCTTAACCTCTTGTTTCCTCTACCAGCTCTCCAGATATCCACTGGCTTGTCTCTCAAACTCATTTTGAAATTTGGTGTTGTTACATAGGTTCTGCTGTACTATGTACCACCATTTTTTCCAAGGCTCCAAATCTTAATTGGAGGAGACTTCTCATCTTTCTCTATGGAGCTGCTAGCTATTTCAAGCCATCAGAGATTCTTTAATATCACCTTCCCTCAACATCCTATCAAACTGTCCTGCATCAATTTCAGACCCTCCCTCTTGCTAGAATTTTCACAAGAACACACATAACCACATTACATATAATTTTGCTTATTGTCTATTCCTATTGGTTAATATACTTTCAATGTTTCTTCTTTTTACCATATTCTAAATTTTATTTGTGTGTGTTTTACACTGCTTTGCCTGTCTGCCTCCTCTACTTGTCTATTAGAAAACGGACAAAAAAAAAAGAAAACTGACATAGTGGTAAGAAGCTGTGCAGCAATCTCAAAAGCGTGTGGCTCGAGTCCGTTGGAGAAGGATGGGCAATCTCCTCTCATGCAATTAATGCCTCTGAAAACCCACTGGAGGGTCATCTCTGGGTCTATTCTGACTCTACGGTACACAACTACAATAAAACCATTATTGGAAAAATAAATGGATAACTAGTAAAACAAGTATGAGGACCCAAGGGGGAAAAGGTAGAGTAGAGGGGTGAGAAAGAGTAGGAGAGAAACCACTTGGTTTCATAATTTGGTGGGTGAAGGGAGGGAGTAGAGGAAATAGGAAGGATCTTGTAGGGGACCTGAAGACTGGATAATGATAAACATGGTCCACTGGTTATTTAATTTTGTAAAAGGTAGTGCACATGAATGCTTGTATGAAACTCTATGTAAATGAAGTATAATGTGAAACAAAATAAATCTAAACTTTGTAAGCAAGCTAATATAAAAGAAAAAGAATTTTTAAAAATTTTAAAAAAATACCCAAAAGAAATAGGATGATAAACTGTAGGAAACAGAGACAAGTGGATTATCTTAGAAATGATAGTTTTTTTACAAAAATTTACTGAAGGTACAGTTTAAGGGAACACAAGTTGGAGATTGAATAGTAATAATACATTTGAGAATCTTTAAAAAGAAAAACCTAGAAGTCTTAATGGCTGGTATAGCAGCTGAATAGGAAGACCAAAGGTTGTAATCAGGGCTGAGTCCACAATAAACTGGCTGGTGGTGGCATCTGCTGAGCTATTTAGGAGCTGAATTAGGTCGTTTACTGTTTTTGTATATTTACATGTTTTTTTACAGAAATTATTTTCTTTCGGATGTTACTTTTCACCTCTTAGCAGGAGTACTAGCTACAAATGTACAATCTTGAAGATCATCAATTGACATTTTTATGCGTTAATTTATAGAAATTTAAAAAATGTATATACTTTGATTTCTTGTGAGATTATATTTCCTAATCAATGTAATAACTATAAGTAGAAAATGCATGCCATTAAAAAAACCCCCAAACTGGCCATGGATAGAGTAAAAGCACATTAATTATTCAGACAGTCATTCCTGCTTATTCCATTCTTGGAGATATAGTGGCTGTCAGAATCAGTCAGCTGTATAGTTAGTGCCCTTCAGAATTTACATGAATAAATGGTGACCTTTGAAAATCTGCATAAAGATAAGTCTGGCATTTGAATGATAGCTGCCAGTTAGATGAGCAATGTGAAAAGTGTCAGCAAGCAGTTATACTGCAGAACAGTGGATAGCAAATGACGTATATATCCAAAACCAAATAAAATCCAAGTTTTAACAATGTTACAAAGAATAGATAAAATAATAATTTACCGAATGTTCTTGGATCAATATTTCAGTAGTAAACAACTCTTCTCACTAAGAATTTCTCTCCAGCTGTCTTAAAATTTAGTAATTAAATTACCTATTAGGTTTTTATAGAAAATTTTATTAATATATGCTAATTAAGAAAAGTTAGAAACTTGCAAACAGTAGAATAGAGAATTGAGAATTCCCATGTTATCCTAGAGAGAACCATAGTTAGCATTTTGATGTAAATTTTTAGTTGTAACTATAAATATATATAATGTAGTTAAAGTCACTTAAATTTGCATTCCATTTTTGTTAACATCCTGTTGTCATAATATTTTGTCATGAGCTGTGTTTTATGATATCTTGTCAACATTATAAATTCTTTTGTCATATGATTTAATAGTTTACCCCTATATTAAGTATATTAAGTA
>NW_006399857.1:8216424-8219148 GCF_000299155.1 Elephantulus edwardii
TGCTAAGAATAAACATTACTGAGATAAACTTATACATAATGTAAATATTTGGGTACCTAAATGTTTTTTTCTTTCAGAATTTTAACAGTGAGATTACTGAATTAAAATTTTTTTAAACCTCTTGATATATATTGTTAACATTTCTTTCCAGAAAGGTTCTACTGATTTTTACTTCCACAAGCTGTAATTTTACCCACTTCCTTAGGATACAGTGTTTCTAAAGTAAGAAAGTAAGAAAAATAAAAGATTACAGAAATGAAAAGTTTGAGCATTTAAAAATAATTATGCATAAACCATATGTTAGTAGGCCTGGCGAGTGGGCCAAACAAGCTTCATTCCTCATCTCCTGTCTCTTTCTGCCTATTTTAGCCATACACACATTTCCGAATCAGGAAAAAATTTGATGTCATGTAACCATCAAATACCATGGTGATGCAATGGTTTAAACACTTACTATCTAAAGATTGCTGGTTCAAACCAACCAGCTACTCTGTGGAAGAATATAACTAGTAGTCTGCTCTTACAAAGATTACATCACAACATAGAAGACCTAATGGAAGATTGCCACTCTATTGTATAAGGTCCCAATTAAGAGGAGTTGGCTCCACTGCACATAAGGAACCTTAACAATATTTCTTTTTTCTGTAGGTTAGCCTTGTGTTAGCCATGGCTCAGAATCTCCTGTCTTTTCCCTTTTGTTGTTGTTAGGTGCTGTTGAGTCCAGTGCGATTCTTAATGACCTTATAGTAGAAAAGACCTGAATCCTGTTCTGTCCTGTGCCATCATCATCATTTATCTCTCATACACTTGAGCCCATTGTTATAATCACTGTGTTAGTCCCCCCTGTTGGGAATCTTTCTGTCCTTTGCACACCTTCCATCTTTCCAAGCATGGTATCATTTTCCAGAGAATGGCCTCTCCTAATGACATCCCCAAATGTGTGAACCAAAGTTTCACAATCCATGTCTCGAAGGAGCACTCTAGGTGCACTCTTTTTTTTGAAAATTATTTGTGTGTGTGTGTGTGTGTGTACTGTCACATTGGATCTGACTGGTACAGGAGGAGATTGTTCCTCCTTCTCCAGTAGAGCATCTGGTGGATTCGAACTCCTCACCTCGGGGATTGCAGTGCAGCTTCTTGTCACTAGGCCATCAGAACTTGCCTAGCTGCACTCTTTATAATAAACATGTTTGGATTTTTTTTTTTTAAATCCATGGGATATTCAGTGCCATCCTCAACATCAACAGCAGTACATCTTCAGTTATTTTAGGTCTTGTTTTTATAGTCTTTATCTTAAATGCCTACTTCCTATCCTTGACATTGAAAATGCTGTGATGGTTCAAAACTACTGCTCATTTTTGCCTGAATTAGGAATATTATGTTGAACACAGGCACATACACTCTGAACTATAAATAATTATAGATTAGCTTTGTGATATAGTTGACAACAGTTCAATGTTGACTGTTGATTTTAATTTTGAAGGGCCAGGGAGTAGTTTGCTTATGATTTCCCCCCCCACCCCATTGCTATTATTGAAGTGTGAGGTACCTATGTTTAAACTTATACATTGTAAATTATTGATGAGTTTTGACCTATGTTTGTGTGTATATGTGTAACTATCACCTCTGTATACATGTTTATCTATTCATATTAATCATTTTCATTTCTTTTTTTCTTTATGGTAATTACTTCTGTGTGCTTTAAATCTACATATTTGTATAAGTATCACCACAAATAAGGTATAGAAGAATTTCATCAATTTGAGAATTCCCTTGTGTTTTTCCCATTTGTAATCAGTCGTATTCTCATCCTAGTAACACCTACTAACCATTCATTTGTTCTCTGTTTATATATTTTTGTCTGTTTAAAAATGTCTTTAATAAGTGATAATGTCTTTGAAAAGTGAATCAAAGAGCTCTGGTGGCCTGGTGATACGAAACTGTGCTGCAAATCTGAAAACACATAGTTTGAATTTTCCAGCAGCTCCACAGGAGAAAGATGGGCTTTCTCCTCCTGTTCAGTTAACTGCCTCTGAAAACCCACTGCGGCGTCAGCTGTGGTTTGGTTCTGACTTGATGGCAAACAGCAACAACACAACATAAGTAAATAATACAGTCTATAACCTTTTTAGATGAAATTATTTCATTTAACATAATACCTGTGAGAGTGCTCCATATTGTTTTGTCTATCACCAAACAGTTCATCTCTTTAAAATTCCTGAATAATGTTCTATTTTATTGGATGTATCTGTAGAAATCCTGGATTCTGTGTTTCTATTTATCCTTGTATGTATGTGAAGGTTTTTGTATATCCTTATGGCAATAAATAAATAAAATCATTGTAAGTACTTATATACAGTGAATGTGTTGATAAATTACATTTTCATTAGAATAAATTTCCAAATAAAGGATTTCTGATTATTACTGATGGAGTTCTCATTCTAATTGTTATTTTTATTAATTACATTTCTTTTTCTAACTAAAATCTCACTGCTTTAGTATCAGTTGGTGTTTAGCAGGAACTTTAAAGTCCTAAATTTTGACTGATATATTAATATTTTTAGCATCAACTTGAATTTGGAAAGGTCTGTTTCTTTGTATCTGAATTTGGAGAGAGTAAATTGTTCATTGTAATGAATTAATTACTTTAAGTAGCTGAAAGCAGAGAGTACCATGTTGTTGTTGCTGTTATAAGCCATCAAGTCGCCTGTGATTCACAGCGAC
>NW_006399857.1:8220653-8223223 GCF_000299155.1 Elephantulus edwardii
TACAGTGACTCAGTATATTCCTTCCATCTTCTTTTAATTCTTCTGGGATCATTTAACATTCTGCTGAAAGCATCCTTGATTATAGCAACTCGAGGTTTGAATTTGTTCTTCATTCAGTTCCTTGAGAGTACCATAAAAATGTCTATTTGTGTTGCATTGATTCTACACAGGCATTTGACTGTGTGGATCAGAACAAACTATGGCTACCATTGAGAAGGATGAGAATCCCAGAACACTTGATTGTGTTCTGTACTTAGGCCAGGAAGCAGTCATCAGAACAGAGCAAGGGAACACTTCATGGTTAAAAGTAAAGAAAGAAGTGCATCTGGAATGTGTTCTTTCCCCATACCTTTTCAATCTATATGCAGGACAAAGCATTCAAAAAGTTGGACTCTACGAAGAAGAATGTTGCATCAGGATTGGAGGAAGGCTCATCAACAACCCGTAGTATTCAGATGACACAATCTTGCTTGGTGAAACTCAGGAGGACTTGTCACATTTGCTGTAGAAGGTAAAGAACTGCAGTCTTCTATGTGGATTGCATCTCAACATTAAGAAAACAGCAGTTCTCACCACCAGGCCAATTGGCAACATCATGATAGTATTGAGAAGAGATTGAAATTGTTAACAGTTTCATTTTGCTTATATCCACAGTCAGCACTCTTGGCACCAGCAGTCAGGAAATTTAAAAAAAATGTTGCTTTGTGAAATGTTCTGTGAGAGACCTCTCCAGACTACTAATAGGCATCAAAAGACTAAAGTGCAATAGATCCAAGCCATGGAATTCTCATTTACTTGTCATGCATATGAGAGGTATACAGTGACTAAAGACGAAGCAAGAAGAATTTATAACTTCGAATTATGGTGCTAGAGAATAGCATTAGACATACCATCGACTCCCAAGTAAACAAACAAATCTGTCCTGGGAAGGGTGAGTCCATGTTGATTCTGGGAGGCAATGACTGTGAAGCTCTGTCTCACATACTGTGGCATGTAGCAAGGAGGAACCAGTCCATGGACCATCATGCTTGAAATGATGGAGGATCAGTACAGGAAAGGAAGACTAAGGATGGGATGCATTGATGTAGTGACTGTGGCAATGGGGATAAGTATTTCAGACACAGTGAGATGGGCTCAAGATATGGCAGGATTCAAAGCTATTGTTCATAGGTTCATTATAGTCAACTCAATGGCATAATAACAACAACAACTTAAAAAAAAACACATAAAACTGTTGTATGCTTTTGCCCTGTCTTCTTTTGTTTTCTTCTTATCATTATACCTATTTTCTGTTCAAGTAAATAAAGGAAAACAAATAACCACAGGAATTGTGGTTTAAGTGTTTTCATCTCTCTTGTAGTTCTAAATTTATGTGCTTTTTACATGTAAAAGACCCTAGTTAAGAAATTATTTTACAAAATATATGGCAATTAAATTATCTAGTATCCAAGACTCAACAGATTAAAGTCAGCAAATTGTAAAAAGACTGTTGTTATTGTTGTTAAGTGTCGTCGAGTTGTAGATGACTCATAGTGACCCAGTGAATGAAAGACTTGAGCACTGTTCATAGTTTCCAGAGGCAAGCTATTTCAGAAGTGAATACAATTCCTGCTTCCAAGTTTGTTTTACTCTGGAAGCTCCACCAAACACTTTCCACCATGGGTCACAGTGTTTAGTATCACAGTGACCACGAGTTACTTCCTTATAGCAATGCAGAGACCAGTGTTACACCACTTAGAATGTTTGACAAAAAACAATTTATATGAGGTCTGAGTGCCGCAGATTAAAATCACCCACGTTGGGCTTGGTAGCATAACTTTCTGTCCACTAGGCCAACATAGCTCTCTCTATGTTGCCGTTGTTATTGTTGTTAAGTACTGTTGAGACGTAGACAACTGCGAGTGACCCTATGAAAGAATGACCGGAGCACTATTAATAGAGTTTCCAGGAACAAGCCATTTCGGAAGTGAATGCCACTCCTGCTTCCAAGTTTGTTTTAAAATTAAATGAGAACTTGATAAGAGATACTAAAAATAGGGAACAAATAACTATTAAAAATTATCATGAAATTTTTTTTCAAGTTAACAGGCTGATATTTTTTGTGCCAGAGCATAGTTTAACTGTGTACATAAGACCCTCGGCTTTACAAAAAATTTATAAATGTGATTCCTCTTAGGAAGCACCCCGGATCAGGCAACCTTTCCTTTTGGCCCAGTCTTGCCATTAACTTGCTGTGAGACACAGGGCTCATCATATAATCTCTCTGGATTGTAGTATTCTCATTTGTCCAATTAGTAAGGGCAAGACTACATTATCCATGAAGGACCTTCTTGCTGTAAAAACAATATGATGTTGCAATTCAGACATAATATTAGGTCAATAATAAGAAAAAACTTCGTAAGTACATTTAATATACTCGATCAGAAGGCATATTTGCTATACTTTAAGTGAAAATAGATTACAAATAATTTTTAAAAACCCATCTTGGTTTTGGTGCTTGGAAAAATCTACTAAGAACCTCAGAAAGTATGACTATATATCTAAATATGAATTTTCCTAAGAGTATAAAA
>NW_006399857.1:8223525-8228078 GCF_000299155.1 Elephantulus edwardii
TATTTGCTTAATATACGATACTATTTAAAGTTACAGAGTAATGAATATCATCATGATTATTCAAGAAATATGAAGAACAAAATATATTAAATTTAAATTTTACTTAGAGAATACATTTATTCAACACCCTTTTTATTAGTGTCCTCTGTGTAGTAAACCCTCTTTTGTATACTAGAATGATAATTTTAGCCTGACTTTGAGACAATCAAGACACTAAGTAGGAATATTGAAGCATACAATTCCAAACCCCAAAACAGTGCCATCAGCTAGATCTGGTATTTAGTGACACTTCATTTGGACTCTAATTTGGATGTAAATCTTTTGAGTGGCGAATGCTCATTTTTGCTCACATATATATTCCGTAGTTGTGCTAAAATGTCACAATGATTATCCATTTTGTACAATAGTTGGGTGAGCTTTCAGATCGATTCATGTTGGGAAGCAGGAGTGGCATCCACTTCTTAAGCTAAATGCCTCTGGCAACTCTACAAACTCTCTTATAAATATACAGAAATGTTATTAATTATAAAAGTGTCTTTTGTGCAAAGCTTATTCTGAATCATATTTGACTCTACAGCACTTAAGCACTGCTAAATGAGACTAGTGCTGTTATATCTGGAGCAACATTCTTCCACTTTGTACATCACTCTTTGTCAGTGTGCTATATGAGGTAACCTGGGTTTGCGATGATGCTGAAACTTGTGCCATGGGGATATCACTTACCAGAATGATTTCCCATTGTGGACAGTGTTTGGTGGAGCTTCCTGTTGTAAAACAGATTGGGAAACAGGAGTGGCATCCATTTCCTAAACCACATGCCTCCAGAAACTCTATGAACTTGGAGAAACATGACAGTTATAGAAAGGCATTAGGTCTTTTTTTCATAGAATAGCTATGAGTCGACCTCAACGGCAATCATCAACAACAGCATATAAAACTATCTATATGTAGATAAGCCAACTAGGAGAATAGATGGCTGAGAAAGAGTGGAAAATCTACTAAGGCCAAAGAAAGGTTTGAAAAGTAGCAACAGAAGAATGCTGTTAGAGGGAGAATGTAAAATTTTTGTATAATAAAAGAATGTTCAATAAAGGAAGACAAAACCCAACCCAAACCAACACTGTGACCATCTAGCAGATTCTGACTCATGACATTATGGCAACCCACGTGTTACTTATCATGCTCCACCAAGTTCACTTTTCTTGTTTTTCTGGGAACAGATTATTATGGGATTCTTTCAAAGTATTACTGTTTTTGTTGTTGTTGTTAGTTACCATCTACTTATTATTATGATTCACAGAAATCCTGTCAACAGACTTAAATCCTGTCTTATCTCATGCCATCTTCATCATCTCAGATAAACTTGAGCCCTTTGCTGCAGTCACTGTTAATACACCTCATTAGAATCTTCCTATATTTTGCCAACCCTCCAAATTGGTAAGCATGATATCCTTTCCCAATGAATGAATGATCTCTCCTAGTAACATGCCCAAAATATGTATGCGGAAGCCTCACCATCATTGCCTCCAAAGAGCACTTTGGCTATACTTTACCTAAGACAAATCTATTCCATTGTGGGGGAGTCCCTGGGATATTCAGTGCTCGTATGCAACACTACAATTCAGAGGCATTAATTTTTCTTCTGTCATTCTTAGTCATTGTTCAGTCTCAGATGCATAGCATGGGATTGAGAAGACCATAGCTAGAATCAGGCACATCTTAGTCTTCAAATGGACATCTTTACTTGTAAGTATTCTGGACTGTTGGTACCAAGGGTGTTGATTGTGGAGTGAATAAAATGAATTTGTGGACAGTATTAATCCTTTCTCTGTCTATCATGGTTTTGCTTATTGGCCCAGTGATTGTGACCTTTGTTTTCTTGATGGTGAGATGCAATTCTTATTGAAGGCTTAAGCTTCTGCAGAAAGGGTTAGAGGTCCTCCTCACTTTAAACAAGCAAGGTTAGTCATCTACATAACAAATGCAGCTTGTTGATGAGTCTTCCTAAAATTCTTTCATCACACTCTTTTTCGTAGAGTCCACCTTCATGAATTGTTTGCTCAGCATGCAGGCTGAATAAGTATGGAAATAGGCTACAACCCTGATGCACACCTTTCCTGATTTTAAACCATATAGTGTTGTTCCTTTGTTCCTTTAGGGCAGCAGATTCTTGGTCTACTATTGATCTTTAGTGATTACAATCTCATGTCTTAGGATTCTCTTTCTTCTCAATGTTAGCCATAGTTTGTAGTGATCTACTCAGTTAAATAACTAGATGGAATCAGAACATGACGGAAATAGTCAAGCTCAAGCCATTTATAACACCCAGAGACTTAAAAGGAAATGTAAATACATATTTATAAAAAACCCTTTTAATAATTTTTAATCTTTACTATTAATTGCATAGCTCTGTGATACTAATATTTAAAAGAACAAGATATATGGTGGGAGTTCATCTAAAGGTATGAAATAATCAGTTTTTAAAAAAAAACATAAAATGAGGAAATTGAAAGCTGTAGAATTCAGTATCAATTCACAATTACCAGTGGTCTTGGCTTTGGTTAGAGTTCAAATGGTGAGCTCTTTTCACTGAACTTTTATGCAAACTTTTGAAAAATATACTTTTAGAAGTTATTTGACCCAGTAGGACCATATTTTTTTTTCATTAAAAAGCATACATTTTGTACCTAAAGAAACTTTCTTCCATTTAGATCCAATAAATTATATATGCTGTGTTTCTTTCTTGACTCCTAAAATGTGTTAGTAGGAGAAAATTTAATTAGAAGGGAGAGAGATACAGTAGATAGAAAGTAGGAAAGGGGAGAGAGAAAAAAAAAAAGAGAAGGAAGAGAAGACGAAAAAGAAAGGAAGAAAATTGCATTTCTTGGTTTGGCGTTCTGCTGCCTTCAGTGTTCTCTGAACAATAATGCAATTAGCTAAAATGTTTATCCACAAAATTTAAGTCTTGTGCAGCTTCTTCTCAAATTGCCTCTTACAATGTAATGCAAGTAAGCAGTTGTTTGCTAGCTTTGTTGCCAATAATTGTGAATGGCTAGATTTTTATAAAACTTGGTGATAATACATGTATAATCATGTAAACTCTTCATTGTAAATTTGAAAAGAAAAACTAAATCTTGTAGACAAACATTTTTCATTAAACTGTTTAATTATTCCATAAATGAATATTATAATGTACTTCTTTTTCACTGTAATTTAATTCCAGTCCAGATTAAAAGTACAGAATTGGGAATATTTATGAGTTATCAGTTTTTAGACAACCTAGTAATGAACTCAACGAAGACTTATTGTCGTTGAGGCAAAACTCATTGCTGGCCCACAAGTGAGTTTTTGGAGACTGTGAATGACAAGGGAGAAATCTGCTCATCTTTTCCCTCAGACTTGTTTTTGTTATGTGCCCTCAAGTCACCTGTGACTCTTAGCAATCCTGTGCACAACAATCCTAAACCCTGTTCTATCTGGTGCCAATCTTATTTTCTCTGACACACTTATCCCCCTTACTCCAGTCACTAAATCAATCCATCTCATTGACGGTCTTCCTCTCCTGGGCTGTCCTTTCACCCTCCCAAGCATGGCGTCCTTCTCCTGCCTTGCAATGTGTCCAGAGTATGTCAGACAAAGTTTCAGAATCCTTGCATCCAAGGAGCAGCCCTCTCCAGGAAGAAGTTGTTTGTTTTCCTAGCAGTCTATGGTATCTTCAATACTCTTCGCCAGCACCACAACTCAAAGTCTTCAATTCTCCTTCTATTATCCCTAATCATTGTGCAGCTTTCTGAAGCACAGCAAGTAATTGCAAAGACCACGGCCTGTATTAGGCACACCTTCGTCTCCATACTGACATCGTTGCTCTTCAGTACTTTGGAGAGGCCTCTCAGAGCATACTTTCCCAATACATTTAATCTTTTAATTTCCTGGTTGCTGGTACCAAGAGTGTTGATTGTAGAGCCAAGCAAACTGAAGCTGTCAACAATCTCAATCTTTTCACCATCTATCATATGCTACCAATTGGCCCATTGGTGAGAATTTTTGTTTTCTTGATGTTGAGCTTCAATCCATATTGAAGGCTGCAGTCCTTGACACTCTACAGCAAGTGCTTCAGGTCCTCCTCAGTTTCAGCAAGCAGGATTGTGTCATCTTCATAACTCAGATTGTTGATGAATCTTCCTCCAATCCTGATGCCACATTTCTTCTCATAGAGCCTAGCCTCCCAGATAATGTTTCACATATAGATTGAAAAGATATGGCGATAGGACATATCCTTGGCTTACACCCTTCCTCATTTTGAACCATGCAGTGTTTCCTTGCTCTGTTCTGATGACTGTCTCCTAGTCCAAGTATCTGGCTAATTTGAAACACCTGCCTTTGCCAGCACACCTCCTTAAGCCCCAGTCGTTACCAAGACATAAGTCACCCTCCAATGGCCTTTCATAAGCTTTCCATTGCAAAGGTTGAGATTGCTTATTTTTCTCCCTTGAAACTACTGGTGAATTCACATTACCTGCCTTTTTGTTGGCAGCACAACTCATTACCACTGG
>NW_006399857.1:8228268-8234803 GCF_000299155.1 Elephantulus edwardii
AATTAATTCTTCAGTCTTTTTCATTGTGCAGTTGTGTGTGTATATAAAGTAATTAAAAAAAAATATCTCTCGAGGCAGGTTCACCTTCAACCTCAAATTGACATTTCAGGTTTTAAACACTTTAAAGATGTTTTTGGTTCTAGATTTGACCAAAATATTATGTCATTGGGTCTATTTCTGCTATTGACAATGAATGGAAGATTAGACAATGTGTTACGATTAGACATATAATTAATATGATGGAACAAATATGCATAAATGAATCGTTAGCCTCTGAAAACCTACTTTATGAGCTGATGTCATTGGAATTCAGAGATTTTAAAATGCACAGGAGATTGTTCATCTTTGTCCCATGGAGTCTTTGGGGGATTCCAATTGCTGGAGAAGCATGGCCTTTGGGTTAGTAGTACAGTTGTCTATGCGTTGTCAATAGTGTGTGTTTCTACACACATACACATAGGAAGCTATCGTGATCTAGTGGTAGGGAGTTGTACTGTCAGCCCAAAGGACACCATTCAAATATACCAGTTACATTGCAGGAGAAAGATAGACAGTTTCCTCCTGTGCAGTTTACAGCCTCTAAAAACCCAGTAGCTGGGTAGTTTCCTCCTATGCAGTTTACAGCCTCTAAAAATCAGTAGCTGATTCCTACTCTAAGGCAATAAGTGAGTGAAATATGTATGTATTTATTTATTGACTTTGATAAATCCCTGTTTTTTCTCCCTTTGTCCCTTCACTCCTCATTCCCTTCCCCTTCCCTCTCTGTCACCTTTCTCTTATGTCCCTCTCCCTGTCACATTGCTGTGGTGTTGGAACTGACCCAGCTGACTTACCATTGGGTTTCTGGGGCTGTAAATCACATAAACATGGCCCATCTTTTTCCCAGGAGCTGCTGGTGGATTCCAGTAGCCCTAGAGGTGTGGCCTTTGAGGTGACAGGCCAACCTTCTGTGGACTAGGCAACCAGAACTCCCTCGATAAAAACCCTATACAAATAAAAACTAGGTAATTTTCAACCTGTGGGGATCTACATATATTATGTCATGCTTGGTAAAATCCAAGTTCAGGAAAAAATGAGGAAGGCCTTCAATAAGATAGATTAAATCAGTCATTGCTGCAAAAGATAGGAAGCATAACAACAACTGTAAGGCTAGTAGTTGTAATTCTATAGTACAAAGGAGTTGCTCTGAGTCATAATAGATATGACTTGCTATATATCTATATATATAATACTTTGCTAGAGCAACAATACTACTACACTTGTTATATTAATCTCTAAGAGAAATTTTTATTTTCATTTAAATTGTGTGCATATTGTCAATATTATAAACTTGAACTGAGGTCTAGGGCTTTTATGGTTTGAAGGGCTTTTATCTGTGATAACATATGGGTGAAAATGCACATTAACGTTTTTGTCTTTTAAGTTTCTTCCATTTCTGTTATATCATGCTTAAATTCTTGTTGTGTACCATAAAATCACAACCAAGCCATACCTGACCCTCAGCAGGTTTTCAGAGGCATTTAATCACATGAGAGGAGATTGCCCATCCGTCACCAGGAACACCTGGTGGTCTCAAACCACATAACTTCAGGATTGTAGCGTTGCTTCTTGTCACTCTTGAAATAATATAAATGTAATAGCCAGTTGTTATACATTGACTATGAATCTTGTGGTTAATGACATTAATAATTTGTATTTGTATACTTGTTTGCCTCTTCTTTTTGACCCCTTATATTGAAATGCATATATAAATCTTACATATTTGGTGAATCTCATATTTACCATAAAAGATATGTGAGTTTTATAACACACACTTGTGGTATATACTAGGAAAGACTCTTCCTTGGAGAGAGACATCATGCTTGGAAAGGTGGAGGGACCGTAAAAGAGAAGAAGACCTTCAACTGTGAATTGACACAGTGAACACAACTAGAGACTGAAGTGTGTCAGAGATTGTGAGGATGGCACAGGATAGAATAAAGTTCAGATCTGTTGTTCATAGGGTCCTATGAGACATACTCAACAACACTCAAGAGCAAAAACAATAATATCTAGGTAATCCATTAACCAACTAAAGAAGGTTTGTTATTATTTCTACTAAGCAAAAGAAAACTTTAGTATAGTAAGCTGAAGCCAAGCCTACTGTTACTAAGTTGCTTCTAACTCATATTAACCATACAGGGGAAAAAATAGAAATAATTGTAGGGTTTCCACCATTTTAAATGCTTATGAAAACAGAGTGGCATCTTTTCACATTCTATACAACATATTAAATTTTCTGTTCACTTATTTCTTAAAAGAATATATGAATAATATGCAATGATATTACAATATTAAAAATACATGATTTCTTGTAAAATCTATAATTTAATATTTTTATCATAAATTAGAAATTGTTACCAAATAATTTTATGTTGTTGTTATGTGCTGTCAAGACTCAGCAGCCTCATAGCTGACCTTCCTTGTTGATTTTCAGAGGCAAAAAATTGCCCATTCTTTTCCCATGGAACATCTGAAGGGTTCAACAGCATACCTTTGGACTGACAGCACAACTCTTTACCACTATACCGCCAGAGCTACTGAAATATTATAGGACTTTTAAACAACAGATTATTTTTTATCTGTGCATATTAATATAGCTTCTGCTTTATTTTTCCTATTGTAAAAATATTGTCCTTTATCTCTCCAAACTTAGTGAATTTCATATCTATTTACTGATCCTCTTAACATTTTAATCTCTTAAAATTATTTTATGAAGTACTTATAGAAAAAAATGTTAGAGTAATGCAAACATTAATTCAGCAGAGTTGCCTTAAATTTTTGTGTCCTGAACAGCATCCATGGCACAGAATAATCAGCTCTCTGAAAGGGAATGGGGACAAGGAGGAGGAAATATGAAAGCATTCCCTTGAAGTAATACTTGTGAAACTTCTTCAGAGCCTACTTTCTCCTCCAGGGAGTTTTGAATGTCATGGCAACTTAGCTTCCCCCAGTGTTTCTTAAGATGCTAGTTGAGATGGGTTGGGTTATGTTCCTTGTGTTTTCTAAGTGTTCCTCTTGAGAAAATTTGAATAAACCATAAGAGCTTAATCTCCCTTGAAAAACATATAAAATAATAACTAGTCTTTTCAGCTTCTGTAGGGTATTTTGAATCTCTTAACTCCAAGGGTCATTACTTCAAATAAGAGCTTTTAAGACTTACATAATAGATTCTACTTCTTTTCTTTGTCTTACTCCAAAAGATTGTTGAAAGTAGAGTTATAGAAGACAGAATGGGTAAAGAATAAAGCCATGACAGCATAGCCATGCTGCATCATGCATAAAAGTGTCACCACACTGGGAAACTGTAAATAAGATGCCCTATTGAAGCTTGGGTTCAATTAATTCTTTACATAATTTCAGATATCTTTATCACATCTAGCACTCTGGACTCTGAATGATGAAATAATAAAGTGATGTTGGTTTTGATGCATTTAACTTTGCTTTGAGAACAGGATATAGAATGTTTCACTAACATCATAATCCTACAAATTTGTCAGTCTACTTCTTGATATGTTAAAAATTGAAAGGGTAAGAAAAAAAAATAAAAAAATTGAAAGGGTAGATATTAAAAATGAATAGAATAGCTAGTGATTTACTATAAATTAATTATAACTTGTGGTCATTGTACTATGAAAAAAATAGGATGCTAGAACTGACTTGTGGATTTTAATTTCCTGAAACAAGCCATTTTTACTTAACGCTTCAGGAAGTGTTATGGAGTAAAGGTGAGGACCTTGGTAAATGAATGTGTTGAAAGCTAAGTGCAACCCAGTTCAATTTAACATTCTATTTGAAATTGAGATAAGTTACCATAATCTTTTTCTAATCCCCCTTAATATTTTTCTGTTTATACAATCTTATATTTCTCACCTAACCCTGGGTTGTGATGCAGTAGCCTGCTGCTATCTCTCTTACACAGGTCTCTGTATATATTAATACTTATACCATGGCAAATAATTAGATAAAGGTACTTTCTTAAACCTACCTTGGTTCTCAGGTTTAATTTATGATCATATTTAGCGAATTTATATGATTCTGTATTTTTAATAAAATATTGTTTACATTTATGCCCTTCCCTCCCAGCGTTTTCCAAAAACTACACCTTTTAATTCCTCTAGATCATTAACTTCCCATTCCATTTATAGAATCTCTGGTAGAGATTACCATTTATTTGCCTATTTCTGTATTCTTGGCATATCCTGGGTTTCTATCAAAATGTAATATTATTTAAATCATGTCTGGCAGAGTTGATGAAAATATGACACGGTCAGTTCCATCATTCATAGGGTCACTGTGCGTTGTAGGTGATTAACAGACACGGGACAATAACAACATTTAAATAATTGAGTCTCAACACATACAGCTCTGTTTCTGTAAAGGAATCCTCTTGCTTTCTAAGATGTTCCCCTTCTCCTCATCTTCTTTTTCTTCTGCTTTCTCTCCCTGCACAACTGTGCCCTGCCTTCCTGCACCACAATGGTCCTCCCCCTTTTCAATCTTTGTAACTGCAAAGAAAAGAATAACTTACATTAGAATTACTTGAATTCATTCACATATTCTAATTAGAAATAAATGTCCTGAATGGACTGTTTATGGAATAGGACAATCGCTTACTTGTAAGTCAGAAGTATACGGAAATGGAGATTGTCCAACAAGTCAGACATTACTAAAATTATTATTGATTCAAATGCCAATACAGTGTTTGAAGTAAACATGCTTACTTCAGTTAATAACGTGATCTTTAAATTATTTTTATGAAATTTTCTTTTAGAAATAGAGATTACTTTTTCTATATCACACTGGTAAAAAATGTAGGGATTCACATTAGTGAAGGACTCTTCAGAATTTTGAACACTGTCTTTCCAAGTTTGTATTACCTCTAAAGAAATTATCCTAAACTCATAGAATATGTTTAGTGTGAAATAATAGTTTTAGATGACATAAATCAAAAGTCAGGCAATGAGAAACAAAATGGTCTGATTTACTCGCCCCATTCCATAGTTTATATTAATTCGATGGGTGTGCATATTCTGTTTATAAATGATATAGAAATATTGCAGCAAAGTAATTAGGTTATAGATAATAGTAGGAAAGTAGTATCGACGAATAAGAAGAGAAAAGACACTTCTGTAAAAAATGGATAATATGCTAAACGAATAAACTATGTTTACTGTTTCTATTACAAAATATATTAGGATTATCACCTCTTTTACATGCTGAAAATTGAGAGAACTAATTGATTCAAATTACCTCAGGACTCTGTGTGTTTACTGCTTAAATATTCCCTTCTTGAATTATGAAGTTAATTTCTTTTCTTTGGGGTATTAGGACTGGAGAGAAATGAAATTTTTGCTGCTATCGTGTATGATATGGTAGAAAAGAAGCTCGATTACAATGAATTGCAGAATATAATTTTTTACTTTAAAATGTTATGTTGACTAATGTAGAACTTTTTGCTTCATTATAGGTATAGGTGAAGAGCATTGGGTTACATGATCAGTGTGAATGTGCCCTAGGGACAATATAATCATCAAGAAAGCAATTATTTCCTTAATGGATTACTGAGATTTTATCTCAAGTACTAGTTTTGATAAAGAATTAAAAAAAGAGGAAGGAAAGAAAGAAAAAGAGATTCACTTGAATTTTTAAATCTTAGTTAAGTAAAAAGGTTTTTTGCCTTTTATATCTTAATGATTGATATATCAAGAAGAAATAATTCCATGTTAAATAGAGCAATATAATAATTATAAAAAGAAATGTAATTATTACAAGTGGATTCAGTGAATGAAAATGCCATGCAGTTTCATTTATTACCTTAGTGTATCAGACTATTCCAAAAAGGTTCTGTGCCAGTCGAACAGGTGGAATAAATACAGATTTAAAATAAAAAAAAAAACAAAACAAAACCCCAACACCCAACCAACTCTGATAGTTTATAAAAAGAAAGAATGATACGCTTTATTGTCAGGTTTAGCCTAGAAAGTCAATGAGAAATAATTCCTCCATTTAGATCAGGGATTTTATTAACGAAGCATCACTATATATTGTCCATGAGTTTCTCTGTGAATAACTGGCAATGTGAATGTATAGTAGTCAGAGCTTTTTATTCCTTCCAAATAAGTTATTGTGCTGCTAATTAGAATTGGATATTGGTGGTAGTGGAAATGGGGATACTATCAATGTTACTTTGTGTTAAATTTTAATCACACAAGTTAGGACATTCAGAATTATGGTTTCCATAGTAACCACAACACTGAGCCCTGTGTGAAGGCATTACAGTGGGGGTCTTTGATTAAAAGAAAGTAAACCAGAAGTGAACCAAAATGCTCCATATGTGCAGCTAAAGTTACAAAAAAAAAAAAGTACAGCTCCCTTGTCCTTAATTATATTTGCTTAATGGTATGTCACGTGTTTGTGCAGTACACTGAAAGTCTGTTGTAATTCTCATGTGGATGAACTGTTTTAATTTGATTTTAAATGATTATTTTTATAT
>NW_006399857.1:8234903-8253288 GCF_000299155.1 Elephantulus edwardii
TTTTTACATTTTTATATTTATACCATTTTTTATTTTCATTTTTAGAATATCTGCAGGATCTGACAGTAGGAAACTTATAATAATTCATAGATGGAAACATTTTCTCCTATTTTCATTGAACGTTTTTTAGCTTAGAGCAAGGAAAGCTGGCATATGCAGTGGATATACTGGTAGTGGTAGGGATTTCAGTTATAAATGTTCATTCTGAATATTTGCAACAAGAGAGCTATTTAAAGCTCAATGCATATGATACTATTTTTTATCATAAATTAGAGTGATAAATATCAAGCAAGAAATGGGATTAATTCAGGGCATATAAAATATTTTTAGCTAGTAAAAGTATTTTTTCAATATATGTGGTTGGAGACATTAATGGTTATACATAAAATATATTTAAAGAATTACTGTTTTTGAAATATATATTTAAGACAAAATAGAAAATCTTAATCAGTCAGCTATTATGTTACATTCAGTCTCATTTTAAATAGACATGAATATCTTTTATATTGAGAAATGTTTATGTTACCTACATTTAAATAATACACTAGCTGCCTAAGAAATATTTTTACTGTGAAAACAGAAGAGATTTGCTAAAGTAAGTGATACTTCCTATGTTGAATAGCATTTTTAAAAAATCTGTTATGGGTTTGAAAGAAACAAAACATTGAAGTTTAGTTGATTCTGATTTATAATGAGCAGCAAATGAGATTCTAAGGCTCTTACATCTTTCTATTTTAAGACTATCCATCTTTCTCCAATGGGCAGAGGCATTAGGATTTGAACTGCCAACTTTTCTGGTAGCAGTCCAATACCTTGTACACTACCTTGCTAGGAATACTTACTTGGAGTTTAATTATACTAAGTTGGCATTATCTGTGTTTATGCGCCCAAGGAGTAGTTAGTCTAGCGGTACATTTTTTTACTAAAAATAAAGAGATCCAGTTTTCTGCATATTTATTACTTTTAAAATATTTTATTTTATTAATTTTAATGAACATTTACAGAGATTTTGGATTTCCATTCATTCATTGTCGCACTCTTTTCCCTGCCCAGCCCTCCCGACCGCCCCCCAGTCCGCTCCTCTCTTTGAAAAGTAAAACTCCTTTCTTGGTATACAACCCCCCTGCACCCCTCCCACCACCCCGAGTACACTCCACCATGCAACCTTAATTCTGGACTCCTGTGATAACTATAATACCCTATCATATATCGCTTTTAAATTATTCTCACCCTCATCTGTTTCAGTGCCGTACACATAATCTATCCAGTTTTCCTCACTCTTACCCAACCCCTATGTCAGTCCCATTCCACAACAGTGACACTATATAGCACCTGTCCTTCTGTGATAGAGATATTTCACCCAGCACAATGTCCTCCAGGGTCACCAACCCTGAACAACACTGCATAAGTTCCCTGGTTTTCAATGCAGCAAAGCATTCCACTATTATTAAAAATCAATTGTCTAGTTCTAAGATGTTCACATCAGAGAGCTGGACAATGACCAAGGAGGTTAGAAGGAGAATTGATGCTTTTGAGCTTTGGTGTTGGAGAAGAGTGCTGAAAGTGCCATGGACTGCTAGGAGAACAAACAGATTCATCCTGGAAAGGGTTAAGCCAGGCTGCTCCTTGGAGGCAAGGATTCTGAGGCTTCGCCTAACATACTTTGGTCATGTTGTAAGGAGATACCAGTCTTTGGAGAAGGACATCATGCTTGGGAGGGTGGAAGGCAGGCGCAGGAGGGGAAGGCCCTCTGGGAGATGGATTGATTCGGTCGGTGACTGGGGCAATCGGGATGAGTGTGTCAGAGGCAATGAGATTGACGCAGGACAGAGCAGAGTTTAGAGCTGTTGTACATAGGGTCGCTATGAGTCGCAAGCGACTCGACGGCACATAACAACAACAGTTCTAAGAGAGATGCGAATAAAAACAACTATGAGACATCATCTTACCCAGTTAGAATAGCAAAATTTAACAGAACAGCAAGCCACAAATGCTTGTGAGGTTGTGGAGAAACTGGAACCCTTATTCACTGTTGGTGGGAGTGTGAAATGGGGCAACCACTATGGAAACCAGTATGGTGCTTTCTCAAAAATTTGAAGATAGAAGTACCATTTGACTCAGCAGTTCTACTACCGGAACTATACCCTAAAGAAACCAAAACTGCCACCCTTGAAAATATATGCACACCCATGTTTATTGCGGCTTTGTTCACAATAGCAGAGAGCTGGGAAACAACCTAAGTGCCCATCAACAAACGAATGGATAGAGAAGCTGTGGTATATTTACACAATGGAATACCACGCTGCATTGAAGAATAAGAAATTAATGCAATATTATTCAAAATGGGTGACCCTGGAGGACATTATGCTGAGTGAAGTATCTCAGACACAAAAAGGACAATTACTGCATGGTGCCACTGTTGTGAAACAGGACTGACCTTGGGGTTAGGGAAAGACTTAAGAGGGGATAAACAATGTATACTGCATTGAAACGAATGAGGGAGAGAGCTGTTTAGGAGGAATATATGATTAGGTATTATGTCATGACAAGAGTCCAGAATGAAAGCTACATAGTCAATTTTGGGGCATTGTATAACAATGAAAGAGTGTGTGTGTGTGTGTGTGTGTGTGTGTGTGTGTGTGTGTATGTGTGTGTATATATATATATATTTACTTTTTAAAGAGAAAGGTGAACTGGGGGAAGGAGTGGGCAGGGAGAGAAGTGTGCAACAATGAGTAATAGATATCCAAACTCTGTAAACTTTCATTAAAATAAAAAAAAATTAATTGTCTTTGAGACAGAACCAATTTACAGCTTATCATTGGGTTTCTAAGGCTGAAAATTGCACAGGAAGATGTTGCTCCTATGTTTCTATCAAAGAATGATTTGAATCTCTCGAGAGGCATTGATTGCCTTTTGGTGAGCAGTGGAGTTAGAGTCAACTTGATTGATCCTCATGTTCACATGCACTGTTAAAATTAATGCAGAAAGTTTTGTTGTGGTAATAGAAAACAGTCCTCATGAATTGCAAATTGTAGGTCCAAAGAGTACTGTACTAATGATAACTTAGTTCATCCAGGGAGCGGACAGTTCAGGGATGGTGTTGGGGTATTTTGTTTTGGGGTGTTTTGTTTTTGTTTTTGTTTTAAAGAAAATACAAGGAACTTAAAAAATAGAAAATGAGTGATTGATCAGAATTTGATAATGACTTCTAAATGTTTAATGGTGTGTTTGTATGTTTGGATATTATATGGGATGCCAATTAAAAATTCAGTAAATGGATAACGTTTAGCAAATGCTTACAAAATTGGGATCATCTGACTTTGAAACAATCATAAGACTCTTCTTGCATGAATATGGATAATTCCACATAGTTGATCTTGGGTAAATATCTGTTCTGATAATTGTTTTGGATTTGTTGTACAGCGAAGATTCATTCTTCAGCAAGAAAACCTGCTAAGGAGCTAAAGTTGTATTTACCAAGTTATTTTCTGCTGTGTCATGGATAGTTAAGAAAATGGTATTCTCCCTTTCTGGATCCAGATGGTACTTTTGATTCAAAGTATTGTTTTAGCCTCAGATGTTTGCACTGCCATCACATCATGTTGGAACCTTTAAACTTATTTTGAGATGCTCAAGCTCGTTTCCTAAAATTGTAAAAGAATATATAACAATGTTGGAGGTACACATCAAAATAGAATAAAAAATGATGGCATACATTCTATAAACCCCAAAGATTTAGATAAAGTTAGGGTGAGTATGCATATGTTTGAGTTATTTTGCCTAGAAAGTGTTTGCTACACTCTTACCCAGAGTTACTATTGAAATGACTACTTACTGCTTTTAAAGCAGATGGAATTAATTGAGGAGGGCATGTAATTTAATGTGAGTTCCTGATGTAGAGTCTTTGGAATCATTGCTGCTCATTATGGAAAATACAAAATTATTGGCAGATTTTTTTAAAAAACCATCATTTTACAGTGGATAAAATATTTCAATAGCAAAGGAGACATAATGTTTTATAAGGTTTGACATATTTTTCATTTGAGTCAGCAACTCTGCCTTGCATGTAATTAGTATTATGGTAACTATATATACTTCCTCACAATTTTGCAAGAAGTTAACCCTTAGCAGGGAATCTCAGCTAGTTCTGATTCATGTAGTCGAGCTTCTTATCCGTTTCAAGGTTCATAGGGGTCTTGTAATTTGAGATTTATGATAACAACAAAAGATTTCTTTAAGAATGACTGAGTCATACCTATGGCATGAGAATTATGTGATCATTATGATTCAGAATGAAACCCAAGTATTATTAACATCGATTAGACTTTTTGAACTAGGAAACTATATTCTGACATACCATTTATTTCAGTTTATTCAGACTCATAAAATGAAAAAATAATATGTGATAAATATTAGTAGAAATCATGATGTAGGGTTGGGTTTATTCCCCCTCCCAATTAGGGATATAAATTAAAGTTTGGAATCCGAATTTAATCCAATAGTTCCTAAACTCTTATGTTCAAATGCTTCATTGTATTAAATGTGAGGCATGCTTTTTCACTTTTTAAATAATTAACATTACTCAGTTTAGTGGTCAGCCACAAGCAGAAAATGAATGAATCTTGATTGGAGCAGTTCCACATCTGGTTGTCAATATAATACTGAGACTAGTAGAAAGAAGTGCTCTTAAAAAAAAAAAAAGAAGTGCTCTATGCCTGATGTGAATGATGATATGCTCTATTCCATTCAGTCAGTAGGATTTCAAAAGAATTGTGATATTATTAGAAATAAATAAACCTCAAACAATTTATACAGTCCTTCCTTTAAATGGTGAGAATAATAAAAACAATTAACATTTATTGAGGTGGCCCTGGATACCTTTTATTTGAATGTATATTACATGTACATAAAGGTAAATAGGATTTTCAAAGACCTGCTATTTCAGAAGAGGATGGCCATTCCTTTTTCCTAATCTGTCTCAATTTGAATGCTTAGATTTAGAACATTATCTGCCAAATAAGCATTTTACAGAGAAGAGCAGGTTAAAGCTATAATAAACTGTAGCTGATTCTGAAGAATGGGAACCCCAGAACACTTGATTGTGCTTATGTGAAACATATACTTGGACGAGAGGCTGTCGTCAGAATAGAGCAAGGAAATACTGCATAGTTCAAAATTAGGAAGGGTGTATGCCAGGGATGTGTCCTATCTCCATAGGCTTTCAATCTACAAGCGGAACCGATTATTCGGGAGGTTGCGCTCTGTGAGGAGAAATGTGGCATCAAGTTTGGAGGTAGATTCAACAACAATCTGCTTTATGCAGGTGACACACTCTGCTTGCTTAAACTGAGGAGGACCTGAAGCACTTGCTGCATATGGTCAAGAATGCAGCCTTCAATATGGATTGAAGCTCAGCTCAACATCAAGAAAGCAAAGATCACTACTGGCCAATTGGCAACATTGTTATGGATGGTGAAGTGATTGAAATTGTCAACATCTTCAGGTTGCTTGGCTCCACAGTCACCACTCTTGGCACCAGCAACCAGGAAATTAAAAAGACATATCACAATGGAAAAGTCTCCAGAGTACTGAAGAACATGATGTCACTCTGGAGACTAAGGTTTACCTGATACAGGCCATGATCTTTGCAATGAATTGCTATGTATCAGAGAGCTGGACAGTGACTAGGGATGATAGAAGGGGAGTTGATGCCTTTGAGCTGTGGTGCTGGAGGAGAGTAGTGAATATACCATGGTACTGGGAGAACAAACAAGTTCATCCTGGAGAGGGTGAAGCCAGGCTTCTCCTTGGAGGCAAGGATTCTGAAGCTCCATCTGACATACTTGGACATGTTGCAAGGTGGGATCAGACCTTAGAGAGGTACATCAAGCTTTGGATGGTGGAGAGACAGCCCTTAAAGAGGTGGATTGATACAGTGACTGGATTAATGGGGATAGGTGTGTCAGAGAAAATAAGATTGGTACGGGATAGAGCAGGGTTTAGGGCTGTTATGTTGTATAAGGTCACTATGAGTTGCAGATGACTCAACAGCACATAACAACAACAACATATTACATGGTTTAATTTTCCCATTAACTCTATGAGGACAAATTCTATTTATGTCTCACACTTTGAATAAGTAAAGTAAGGATAAGAAAACTTGTGAAACATCATCACCAATATTTAGGAGCACCAGACTTTGAATACAAATAGAACCTGAACCAATATAAATACAGATTCCACTGATGTTGTTTGCTTCTAGAATAACTTTGTTCTTGCCTGTATTTTCTTTTGTGACAAAATTTCACAGGTTAGATATTTTAATTATTATACTTTTTAGAGAAAAACTGAATAGTGTTCCTATGAAATACAAATACATTTTAATAAATAGTTTCCACAGAATTTACTACATCCTGTGGCAACCTATGTATAGTGGAAGGAAAATTGCCCAATTCTGTGTCAGGCCTTGTTTATTGATCACAGCCATCTTCATGTTACAACGTTGTCCCAGTTCTTTTCACCAGAGGTTATCATTACTTGAACTGGTTTAATGGCATGTAACAAAGTGTCCTTCTTCTGTCATTGATTTTCCCACATAAGGTGTCCAGTCAACAATTTGGAGAATATACTGTTTTTCTTCATACAGTTTGTATCAGCTGACTTGTGGAACCATCTAGCCTTCCTTACTATGGAAGATAACAAAACCTTTGGTGACCTTGGTGTTCTTGGAAATACTAGTGGCATATTTTACAACACCATAATGATATACAACCTAAGCCCGCTCAACAAAGTGACAGATGGGTTGTAGATACATTTTAAAAGATGTATATTACTAAAGGATATTGAAATGACTGTATTTATGAAAGTGTTTTCCTCTGGTGAATAAAGATAATCTTTCCTATGTTTAACCATTTAAATTGTCACTGTTTTGAAAGATATAGGCTTTGAAATGAAAAAAGCTAAACATCATGTAATTTCTGCATTAATTAATATAATTTTTAAATTAATCTTTTCCTTCCACATCTTAGATATATCTGAATGATAATCATTGGCATTATCAGACATTTCCTAAGCTCCAAGTTTAGTGACAGTAGGACAGATTTTAAATGATAATATGTTTCTGGAAGAAAAAAAATGTTCAATTTACTCAGTGGACCAGCCAGGTTAGTAAAAGTATGAAACACTGTTAGTATTGTTCTATAATAGGTGAGCTTATCTCCTTTCATGGCTAAATGATGTCATTGCTATTTCCTTTAGCTAATAACGGTATGCTGTATGCCACAAATCATTTCAAAGAACCAACTGTCATAAAATAGAGTGTAAGGTTTTATATTACAGCTAAGGTTAAGAATAACAAAATACAATGTTATGGATAAAATTACTTTGGTCTTATTTGTATAGGTTATATTGCATTCTTCTGACATTCTAAATCAGGCAAATAATTTTAAAAGTAATTTAGCATTATTGCTATACAGTGATTTATTCTCAGTGATGGCATTTCTATTTAATACTTAAAATTGATAAAATGAAATCTTAGGAAAATTTAACTTTGTAGAATTAATTGTACTGACAATTTAAAACAACGTTTTTCTGTGGAAGTTAGGATTATAGTCACTACGGGAAACACTGCATTGGAGAATTAAAATAATATTCTTAAAAAGCAGCCCTTCTTGATAATGAAGGAATACGTGGGTATGTCATTAGTCTTACACATATTCATTTTCCCTTTTCTCAAATGCTATGTTGAGAAATTCGTTCTTGTCCTTTAGGAATTTATTAATTCTGAAAGTACACTATCCCAAAGTTAGTTAATCCTTTATTTCTTTGTATGCTGGGGCATCTTCAAACTTCCATGTCACAAATTCTTCTTTTAATTTTATTTATTTATAATATTCAGATAGTATTTTATAGCAATTAAAATACAAAAGAAAATTACACCAATGAAAATGTATTTGTAATATATATATTCTCAAAACAAAGTTCTATAACAACAATTTTGCCATCATCATTGTAGAACATTTTGGGGGACTGGGGAAAAAATAGCTATTTGAATCCTAAGACATATATATTGTATGTACTTTATCATTAATTTCACAAATCCATGTGCTTAAAGCTATAAAATTTGTTTTGGCTTCAGTGCCCAAGCATAAATTCATGTACTGTATAAATTAATAAATACACTAAGCAGTGTGTAAATAAATGAATAAATAATTAAACATTCTCTTAGAAACCACTAGCTCAATATTAATAATTAGATTTTCATAACTAGAATTTTGTATACTGTTTTATGTGGAATGAATCTGGAAAAATAGTCATCAAATTTTTAGTACACATAATGGTGATGTAACATTACATCATTTTGGGGGTAAGAGGAAAGAAATGAAAATAAGAGGAAACCATATTAAAGATGAAGGAACTCAACGGTATTTATTAGATAAATCTAAGGATCTCAAAGGGAAATACCACAAAATTTAATAACCAGCAAGGGTTTCTTAAATATCACATTAACTCAACTTTATACTTTATATGTCTCTATGTGCTTTCTTTTTGTGGAGGTTTCCCTTTTTCTTTTCTTTTTTTTTTTTGCCTCTAATGAATTCCAAATGTTTCAAGCTTATTAGGTTGGCCCTTGTTTCTCCTGCTTGTTCCCAGTTGGCCAATGAGAAGGCTATTTTGAACTACTGACCGTGCACCTGGGTATTTGTAGTCCACGTGGGTATACGATGTTGTCGATTTTATCCATGCTTTGCTGTTTTGAAGATTTACCTCCTTGCTAACTGTATCTCTATATAGTTAAATTATATTTGGTCATTAATTTGGTCATTCTTTGCATTTTAAGAATCTTCCATCAGTTTTCCATGGTGGCTGATTTTGGACTGGAGCCTGCTTTTCCATCTTAAGCTTTTAAAATAATAACTTGTATACTAGTGGTTAAGTTGGAAATTTATTTTCAACTTAGATTATATAATTTATTTATATAAAGTGCAAAAGTCAGTATTAGTGCATTTTTTAATTCCTTAAAGTAACAAATGTGGTTTTAAACTAGGGTTCAAATCTCAATTGGGTTAATCTTGTTTTTTCTCTCCTTAGAAATCCCATGAACTGACACAGTGTATACTGTTTTGATTGCATTTTGCTACATTGAACATGCTATTAAGCTTACTACTCAGAATGTTTAAACTGTTATTATAGATTTGTTTTCAAAGGAAGAGTAGTAATAAAAGTAGCCATTGATACTTCAGTGTAAAGATATTTACTTTTTAATTATAAATAATATAGTTTGTTTATGAATTGTCTTCTAGGCTCTTAGTGTGTCATTAAAAACAGTTATTTTAACTGTAGAATTATAATATTGACGTTTTCTGTCCGAGACCATCTCTGCCTGGATCATTAATTTAATTTTCAGTTATCTTTAAATCAAATAAAGTCCTTGAGAAAAGAAAATGTTCAGTCAGAGATTCCCAATGTGTTGAAAAATTTTAAATCTGTGTTTTGCCTAACCCATCTTTACATTGCCCCCATCTTCTACATATATACAACTGTGTGCATATGATTTACTTATATTCTGCATAAGATAAGAAGGGATAATACTAATACTAATACTAATACTAATACTAATACTAATATAGCCCTAGTTAATTTAGCAACTTTAATTCTAATCCACATGAATCAAATAAAGGCATCCATAAAATCTGTTATAGACAAACTCATCTCATTATTATTTTATCTCCCTGACTTGTTATTGTCAGGTTCCTTCAAACTGAGTAGGACTCATAGCCATCAGTAAACTTGACTCTTTGGGCCCATTGTGCAGTAATCAACCTCCTTGCACATCTTCCTCTACTTTACTGACCCTCCACCTTTAAAGGATGATTTCCCTTAGCCTCTCCTAGAATGTTTTTCAGGTATAAGAGATGAAACTTTGCCATCCTTGATTCTAAGGAACACTCTACTATATCTAAAAATGAGACAGTAAGTGAGCCCTATATAAACAAAATCTGAACCAGGAAAGATAGTATTTTTATACATCTTTTAAAAAAATTTGACTCACATTTTTCAAGGTCATTAAGAGAGTTGTGCTTATTTTAGATTTGATTTAATTATAATGAATAAAAATTTTGGTAAATTATTTGCTATAGAAAGTTAATACAAAATAAGATTTGTTCTACAATGTCTCTTTTGCTTTTGAAAAAGTTAACTTTTATTATTTTAAATGCCCTTTTGGACCTAAATTTTGTCTACTTCGAACTATATGGAACATAACATGAGTTTTAGTATTTTAGTTATTGTTATATGCTTTTAAATCAGAACTGACTCCTAGCTGACCCTCCAATGACTTTTCAGAGGCTCTCTTTTTTTCTTAGTTTGTAAATAATTTTTCTTTTTTAAATTTTATAATTATTTTATTTTTAATTTAATGAAAGTTCACTATAAGTTGGATTTTCCATCATTCATTGTTACACATATTCCTCTTCTTTCTCCTTTGGGGCAGCTATTGAATTTAAATCATCTGTGTTTCAGTTGGCAATGCAAGTCTTTGCCCACGGTCCTTCAGGTCTACCATCTTTTTATTAAGGGATCAAAAATTATAATTTTAAGATTGATGTTGTTACATGTCGATGTGTCTGAATCCTGTCCTTTTCTGAGTCAGTCTTACTATTGCCAATATTCCTACTCCCATTGTAAAATTCACTTTGTCAGTCAATCTCCTCCAGGTTCTTCCTCTCCTGTGCTGTACCTCCAACATTATAAGAATGATATCCTATTCCGAGGACTGGTCCATTCTGGCAGGATACTCACTGATGAATGAGGTGGAAGACTAGAATTTTTCCATTTTTATTTAATATAATTATAATACTGTGTAAAAAATTCTTACATGTGATTCAACTATTTCTCCCAAATATTAGCATTTTACCGTTCACCACTGTTGTGTTTTACTTTTCTCTTTCTCCATCAGCTTCTTGTTATTTCCTTTTTTTAAAAAAGTAGCAATGGATAGTATATCTTCTAGAGTACATTATTAAAATTAGTAAAGTAACAGTGATACAGTAATTTTGTCTTATCTGTAAATAGTGCCTACATAATTAACAGTATTGAGGTCAAATGTAGGATAGTAGCACTCTGACCAGAAAGCCTCCCTTTCTTTGCACTTAATCCTAACTCACTGCGACCCTGTGTTCTCTATGGGATTACAAGGCCTTGTTCACATTTATTGTGCACCTGGATGTAATTTGGTTGAGAGGAGTTTACTGATTACCTGCAGAATACAATATTGTTCTGTCATATGGGGCCAAGATAGCTCCTTTCTTCCCCTGCTCTCAGATGATTTAAACTGAACACTCAACCCCAACTCTTCATGAGTCAGAACTCATGAAAGCAGAAGCCAGACACAGATGCAGAGTGAAGAAGACAATGAAAAGCAGAGATTCCAAGAAGTGGAAAGTGGACAACTGGGACACTACGCTATGGAAGTAGTGGGAGATGAGATCATACAAGAGGTAACTTTAAACCCTCAGCACATGTTCCATTACTACGTCAGAATTCACTTATGGAACAAAATTGAATGGTGAAATTGATAAGAATGTCAAGACAGTGACCACAGAACATTAAACTCAAGCAAGAATGTTTTTCATTGTGTAACCTTGTATGATACAGGTCATGATCTTTGCTATCACTTGTTATGCATCAGAGAGTGGGACAATGACTAAGGAGGATAGAAGGAGAATTGATGCCTTTGAGCTGTGGTGCTAGAGAACAGTATTGAGGGTACCATGGACTGCTACAAAAACAGACAGATTCATCCTGGAAAGGGTCAAACCGGACTGCTCCTTGGAGGCAAGGATTCTGAGGCTCCGTCTAACATACTTTAGACATGTTTCAAGGAGGGACAGGTCCTTGGAGAGGGACATAATGCTTGGTAGGGTGGAGGGACAGCACAGAAGGAGAAGGCTCTCTATGAAGTGGATTGATTCAGTGACTGGGGTAATCGGAATGGGTGTGTCGAAGACGGTGTGATTGGCACAAGACAGAACAAGTTTAGGGATGATGTACATAGGGTCGCTATGAGTTGCAAGCAACTCAACGGCACATAACAACAACAAACAACAGATGTTTAATCTATACGCTGAACAAATATTTAGTGAAACTGGTCTCTATGAAGAAGAATGTAGCCTCTATCTTGGGAGAAGATTCACCTTTATCTTTTACTTTTAGTAATTTGACTATGTGCCTTGAAGTGAATTTATTTGATTTGTCTTATTTAAGAATTGTTTTCGTATTTCTTAAATGTATAAACTTATTTCTGTTGCAATTTCTTGAATATTTTCTTGCCGTTATTTTTAAAAAAATTTATCCTTATGCACTTTCTCCATTCTTTCTACACCACCAGTGAAAGTTTTGTTGTTTGCCATTTGGTCGAAAGAACTCATAGCTTACCCTGCAGAAAATTTTAGAGCCAGTAAATCACATGAGAGATTGCCCATTTTTTTTTTTTTTTTGCAGAGGGACTGTAGATTTAATTTGACATCAGTAATGATATCTCTTTTGTCCCAATCTCTTCTCAGTTTTGCTTGAACGTCAGACCGTTCTCTGTTGAGGTACTGTTTTAGCTGATTTTTTTATTATCTTCACTATACTTTGCTTATATGTGGTATTAGTGATGTTGTTTGTTAATTCCCACCTTCTGTTTGATCACTTTTTTTGAGCTGGGAATAAGTATGAATCTCTTCCTATCAGTTGGCCAGGTAGCTCTCTTCCAGATGTCCAAGCATGAAGTGGTGAGCACATCTAGGGCTGCGTTGTTTTCAATTGAAACATATCACTTCAATTGCTGGGGCCTTATTTTATGCCAATGCTTATTTTTTTGTTCATTTTTCCAGCACTATATATCCATACATATATAATTAATATATTTTCGTTGCTGTTATGTGCCATCGAGTCACTTGCAACTCATAGCGACCCTTTGTACAACAGCTTTAAATGCTTCTCTGTCCTGTGCCATTCACACTGCCTCTGATGCACCCATCCCAATTACTCCAGTCACTGAACCAATCTACGTCATCAGAAGGTCTTCCCCTCTTTTGCCGTCCCTCCACCCTCCCAAGCATGATGTCCCTCTCCAAGGACTGGTCTCACCTTACAGCATGACCAAAGTATGTCAGATGAAACCCCAGAATCCTTGTATCCAAAGAATAGCCTGGTTTAACCCTCTCTAGGATGAATCTATTTGTTTTCTTGGCAGTCCATGGTACGTTCAATACTCTTCTCCAGCACCACAGCTCAAAGGTATCAATTCTCCTTCTATCCTCCGTAGTCATTGTCCAATTCTCTGATGCATAACAAGTGATTTCAAAGATCATAGCCTGGATCAGACGTACTTTAGTCTCCAGAGTGACACTGTTGCTCTTGAGTACTTTAGAGAGGTCCCTAACTGCAGAATTTCCCATTGCAATAATTTTTTTGCTTTCCTGGCTACTGGTGCCAAGAGTGTTGACCGTGGAGCCAAGCAGATTAAAGTTGTGAACAATCTCAATCTCTTCTCCATCCATCCTGATGCTGCCAATTGGTCCTGTGGTGAGAATCTTTGTCTTCTTGACATTGAGCCTCAATATATACTGAAGGCTACAGTCCTTGACCCTCTGCAGCAAGCATTTCAGATCCTTCTCAGTTTCAGCAATCAGGGTTGTGTCATCTACATATTGCAGATTCTTAATAGATCTTCCACCAATCCTGATGCTACACTTCTCCTATAGAGCCCAGCCTCTCAAATATCTGTTCTGCATACAGGTTGAAAAGGTATGGAGGTATTACATATTATATATTAATATATTTCAATATATAATAACATATTAATTATTGATACATTTATATTATATAGAATCTAGGGAGCTCTGATGGCTTAGTGACAAGAACCTGTGCAGCAATTCTGGAAGTAAATGGTTCAATGGCACCTTGAACTGCTCTATGGGAGAAGGATGAACAGATTCCTCCTGTGTGATCTTTTGTTCATAAGGGTCTCTATGGGTTGTACTCGAATTGATGGTATCTAACAACAAGAAGGAACCATATCATCATTAACCTTCCAGTTGGTTTACAGAGACAATATACTATGCAAGAGTTGATTGTTCATTTTATTCTCGTGGAACAGATTGTGGATTGAACTAATATTTGTATAGATGTAACAGTAACTCTATGAAGAAAAATATTAGATCAGGATAGGAAAAAGACTCATTATTATGCAGATGGTATATCCTTGCTTAAAGAAAGTTAAATAAAGTAAAATATAATATTTGTTCCAAATTTCCTGGTACAGACTAATAAACATGTCAAGGAGTGCACTGATTTATTGAAATATGTCAGTTGGCATTCTGTCAATTCCTGGGGCCTTTTTTTTTTTCATGCCTTCAGTGCAGTTTGAACTTCTTCCTTCACTACCATTGATTCTTGATCAAATGTTACTTCCTGAAGTGCTTCTGTATCACCTAATTGTTTTATGACTCTCTATTGCATTCATCTTCTTATGATGCTTCCTGGATCATTCATTCTTTTTTTTTCCCTTTTCTATAGCATCTGTCAGTATAAGACCTCAGTGCTTCAATTTGTTTCTTCAATTCATTCAGCTTAAAAAAAAAATGCTTTTTATTTTCTTACTTTAGCTCTTTTTTTTTCTTTAAAATACTTTGTTTCATCTTTTCAAGCTGCTCTTTGAAATTATCTGTTCATTTCTTTACTTCAGTATTAATTCTCTGTATCTTGGCTTTTCCATACTCCAGTGCAATTTTCAATCCCTTTTGACACCCATTTTGTTCTTTTCTTTCTCTTCTGTGTCCTTAATGACCTTAGCCTTCTTCATGGATTTCATCTCACAATTCATCTGGACATTTGTCTTTGTAGTTCAATACCTCAAACCTGTTTTTGAGATTATTTTTAAATTCTGGTTAAATAGACTTAAGGTCATATTTTTATTCTTATGAATTTATTTTATTTTTTCTTCATCTCCACTTTGATTTGTTCAAGTAGTTTGCTCCAGAGTCAACACTTGGCCATTCTTTATCTAATAATAATGAGCTTCTCAAATATTTTTTTTTCATAGATGTGTTCATTCTGATTTTCTGTGCAATCCATCAAGTGGTTTTACTATGAACCATAATATATTAGCTGATTATCGCTTCTGGTAATTAGGAAGGGAGGTGTTTATGGTACCTTCATTCTGCTTATGACGTTAGAAATGTTTTGTTATTATAGGCTGTGGTTTCAGCTACGTCTCTTGATGATCCCATGAATGACAGCTATAAACTTTGAGGTATTGCGTTTCTCCTTTTCTCCAGTGTTTTCGAGCTCCTTGTTACAGTCATGGTATCAGTCTTATCTTACTAAGGATTCCTTGTTGAGAACATTACTAGTTCTTTTACTACATTGTTGTTTTTCAATTTCTTCAGCTTAAAAACTACTGAGTGAGGTTGGCCCTTTTGATTTTCTGACTCCACTCTTTACACATTTTATTATAATACCTTACTTTGTCATCTGAGCCGCCTTTAGAAATTTTCTGTTCAGCTCTTTGATTTCTTTCTTTAGCTTTGGCTTCCTGGCGCTCTAATACAATATTCAGAGCCTCATGTGACTTCCATGTTGGTCTTTTCTTCCTCTTTTGCCTTTGTAATGACCTTTTTACATTCTTCATGGACAATATTCTTGCTATTCTCTCACAGCTCATTTGATCTTGTCTCATTGGTGTTTAAAGCCTCAAACCCGTTCCTGAGATGGTTTTGAAATTTAAGTGCGATAGATTAGGTCAAATTTGTTTCCTGTGGATTTGATTTCATTTTCTGCAACTTCAGTTTGAACCTGCATATGAGTAGTTGGTCATCTATTCCACAATCAGCACCTGCCCTGGTTTTCACAGCTGATATGTGCTTCTCCAGCAATTCTTTCCACAGATGTAATTGATTTTATTCCTATGCGTACCATCAGGTGAAATATATGTGTATAGCCTGAGTTTGTGTCTCTTCAAAAAAGTATTTTCAGTGAATAAATCATTGAATGTGCAGAATTCTCAAATTTAAGCCAAGAGTGGCAATACTTAAGGATGCTTGGGATAGAGTGTTAAATGATCCAAGAAGCATTAAAAGAAGATGGAGGGAGTATACAGAGCTACTGTAGCAGAACGAATTGGCTGACACAGAAGAGTTTAATGAAACAACCTGTGAGCAAGAGCCTATGGTAATTGATGAAGGACGAAGTTCAAGTTGCTCTGAAAGAATTGGGAAAAATCAAGGGTCCAGGAGTTGATGGCATACCAGTTGATGTATTTCAACAAACAGGCGCTGCCCTGGATGTCCTAAGTTGTTCCCAAGAAATCTGGAGGACAACTGCCTGGCGAACTGACTGGAGGAGATCAATATTTGTTCCCATTCCAAAGAAAGGTGACCTGACAGAGTACAGAAATTATCGAACAATATCATTAATATCTCATGCAAGCAAGATACTGCTGAAAATTATCCAAAAACAACTGGAGCAACACATCGACAGAACTGCTGCATGTACAGGCTGGGTTTGGAAGAGGCCGTGGTACTAGAGATATTGTGGATAATGTTAGATGGATCTTGGCAGAAAGCAGAGAATACCAGAAGAATGTCTATTTGTGTTTCATTGACTATGCAAATGCTTTTTACTGCATGGATCACAACAAACTGTGGCTAACTCTGAGGAGAATGGGAATCCCAGAACATTTGATTGTGCAAATGCAAAATCTATATTTGAACCAAGATGCAGTTGTCAGAACAGAGGAAGGAGATACTGCATGTTTCAAAATCGGGAAGGGTGTCCCCCAGGGATGTGTTCTGTCTCCATACCTTTTCAATCTGTGTGCAGAACAGATAATCCGTGAGGCTAGGCTGTCCAAGGAGGAATGTAGCATCAGGATTGGAGGGAGATTGATCAACAACATGAGTTATGCTGATGAGACAACCCTGCTTGCTGAAACTGCAAAGGACCTGAGGCACTTGTAGCAAAGGTCAAGGACTGCAGGCTTCAATATGGATTGAGGCTCAACATAAAGAAAAGAAGAAAAAAAAATCTCTCCACTGGGCCAAATGGCTGCAGCATCATAATGGATGGTGAAGAGATTGAGATTGTTAACAGTTTTAGTTTTCTTGGTTCCACAATCAATATTCTTAGTACCAGCATCCAGGAAATCAAGAGACTAATTGCCTTGGGAAAATAAGCTGTCAGGGAGCTCTCCAGAGTATTGAATAGCAGTGACATCAGGCTGGAGACTTAAGGGGCACCTGACCAAGGTCATAGTCTTAACAGTTGTGTTCTATGCATCAGAGAGCTGGACAATGACTAGGGATGATAGAGAATTTATGTCTTTGAGCTGTAGTTCTGGAGAAGAGTGTTGAATATACCATGGGCATCTAGAAGAACAAACAGATTCATCCTGGAAAGAGTGGAACTGGGCTACTCCTTGGAGAAAAGGATACTGAAGCTTTGTCTGACATACTTTGGCATGTTGCAAGGAGGGATCAGTCCTTGGAGAGGAGCATCATGTTTGGGATTGTGGACGGACAGCGCAAGAAAGGAAGACCATCTATGAGATGGATGGATTCAGTGATTGGAGTAATGGGAGTAGGTGTGTCAGAGACAGTGAGGTTCGCACAAGATAGAGCAAGGTTTTAGGCTCTTAGGGATTTTATGAATCACAAGTGACTCTGCCACATGACAAGTACAACAACATTACATTGTTGTAGTGTATAAAATACATAGGGTCACTAATTGAGAGGTAAATGTTTAGAATCGACCAGCCGTTTCCTGAAGGACTATTTTAATTTTCAAATATCTGTTAGTGGAGCCAGTCTTATATTGAAAAATGAAAAACCCATTTTTAAAAACCCTTATTAAATATGACACTTCAGGAATTGCTCTCTTGGCACAGAGCTATTATGGTGTAAAGGAGATGTACTAAGATAGATACCTTTAATTAAATATGCTGTATTTATTAAAAGAATAAATTTACAATCATATGAAATCATTTTTATTAATTTGTAATTCTTGCAGTTAATGATTGCAAACATTTTATTTGTAAATAATCATCTTACTTGTTGTTGTTGTTGTTGTTATGTGCCGTCGAGTCATTTGTGACTCATAGCGACCCTATGTACAACAGCCTTAAACCCTGCTCTATCCTGTGCCAGTATCATTGCCTCAGACACACCCATCCCGATTACCCCAGTCACTGAATCAGTCCACCTCATAGAGGGTCTTCCCCTCTCCAAAGACCTGTTTCTCCTTACAACATGTCCAAAGTATGTCAGGCGAAGCCCTAGAATCCTTGCCTCCAAGGAGCAGCCTGGTTTAACCCTCTCTAGGATGAATCTATTTGTTT